>NW_028255083.1:0-492601 GCF_964263255.1 Lissotriton vulgaris | reverse complement strand
GCTTTGCAATTCGGGCTGGACTGTTTCCATGAGGCACAGGTTCAGACTGATTTGCATATGACCATGTCTGAACTGGGGTGGTGGAGTGAGCTAAAGATTGATGATGGAGTATACCCAGGTCAGTTGACTGGGGGTGAGTGTTTGATTTGCTCAAGCACTCCGTCCATCATCCCCTTTTGTATCGCTTTGTTCGCCCTAAGTTGGCAGGGTATGCCCAGACGTGGGTCCCTTGCTCACTCTGCCACTGGATTCAAGATAGCCTGGCTGATGAGGGTTATGAACCCGAAACCGGTCCCAGGATGCTTGTTTCTGGTCCAGGGAAGACATGGCGTGGCAGTTCGGGCTGGACTGTTTCCATCCCTAAACTGGCTGTATTGTTTATGTCATTGTATGAAGATACGTATGTCCGCAATAACAACCCATTTAAACACCACATTGGAACATGGCTATGTTTCATAAATGACGTTTTTATGGTATGGACAGGAGGAGAAGAAAACCTCATATTATTCTACGACTGGCTTAATGCGAGAACACCGGACATTAAGTTCAGCATGTCCCTCTCCGAGAAGACAATATCATTCTAGGATGTAGAAGTGTTTCCTTCTGAAGGCAAATTAGCTACATCTTTATTTATAAAACCAACTAACCGTAATAAGGCCCTCCTCTTTTCAAGCAACAACCGAGGAGCCTTAAAGAAAATTTGCCATATGGCCAATTTCTTCGCGTGCGTAGAAATTGCACATCCAATAAAGATTATAAGTTTCATGCCACCAATTTGGTGTCCAAACTATGTGATCGTGGGTACCCAAGAAAACTGGTGCGGAATTCAATGAAACGGGCGAGATGGACCCCGAGAGAAACCCTCCTAGAGGGACGGAATAAGCCCCAGTTAAAACGCCAGGTGTGTGTGACAATTTACTGTCGAAATGCCAACCAACTGAAAAAAATTATTGGACATAATTGACATCTGATAAAAAACTTAGACGAAAGTCTGAACCAGCCTCCCCTTTTTGCATTCAAAAAGGAAAACAGCATTGCCAACTATGTAGTGAGAGCGACAACTGTAAAGGAAGCACAACCGTCGATACGACAAATGATGGGTTTAACTCCCATCATTGGACACCACAAATTTGGTACATGCCTGTGTTGTGATACTACGATGGAAGGCGCTCTATTCCAAAATAAAGGCATATCTTGAAAACACAATGCATTCAGTAACTGTAAGTCCAAGTATGTGATTTATGGGATTTTCTGCCCACGTGGACTCCTATATATTGGGAAAATCAATCAAGAGATCCGCCAGAGAATCTCCCAACATAAGTCAAGGATAAAGAACAAAGTCGAGACAGCACCACTGGTAAATCACTGAGGTGGAGGAGATTGGGATTCCAAGTTATCTAAAAGGGAGGGACTCCGTATCGTTAAGTTTGACACGGCCGTCACAGGTATGAACGAATTGTCTGAAATCTACAAACTTTAATTTCCTATTTTTACACCATTTTTTTATAAGCGAATTTTTCTGCTACAACCAAGGAGATGTTTTTCATCCTTGATTGACGCTCCTATATGTATGCAATTCCCGCCTTTCTTATACACATAGACTGCATCGTTTGACCATGCACATGCTGTGGTATTCAGTATTTCGGCACGTGCCCCAGTCACCTTGGGTCCTGACGTTGTTATCTGTCTCCGCCCAGGGGCTGGTTTCCCTAGTATCCAGATTGTTTAAAACAGCAGGTTTCCACACGCTGCCAGCACGCATCCACTGCTCACGCTCGAGGGACCAGTGCTCTTCGCTCGCTGACTGATTACGCTGTGAGGCTTGGTTCCATCCTGGTTAGCCCCCCTTATCCCGCTTTTTCTCTAGCGTATATGAGAAGCCACAATTGCTCCGTAAACATTTCTTTCCTTTGGATTTTAGTTTTTGCATTAAGAGTCCGTTAATTCCTTCACGTCGATTACAGCCCGGGATTTCACTGTGACTGCGCATGCCCAAGGAATCAGTGCACTTTGAGACGCTTACCGAGTACACCGAGAGACTCTGTTGATCCGCGGTAAGCTTTCCAAACATGCCACTGTTCAATGCAAACGCGAGAGGTTTCACCTTGTATTTCATCTAATTACCTCACTTTCGTCGTTCCAGCGTCACTAAAGGCTAACTGTGGAGCCTTCCAATCGTTTTACTTTTCTCTTCATTCAGACGCGGACTTCAGGAGCTACGGGTAAGATACCAGCCCATCTATGTAAAATCCTGCGTTGTTTTTAAAACGTCCCTGCCCGTTTAGAGCACTAAATGTTATGCTCTGCTTCTAGATGGCCTGCCCTTTGCTGATAAAATACAGTCCTTTGCTGTGGACCCAGTTCCTATACTGATAGGTAAAAGAACTCTTTCCCTACCGGTGAAAACGGTTTTTGCCCACTCAGTCATGTTCCACGCACATTAAACCCAATATTTTCTGTTCTTTTCTCTCTCCTTACTCTACAGGAGTCTTCTACACTGTACCAGTTTCTTGCTACAATTGAAGAGGTAAGCTGTGTGTGTTCTTGATGGACCAGTGCTCATTAGTGCTCTTGTTTCCTTCAAACAGTTTACATTTAGGTTCTGTGTTTTCTGTTTTTCAGAATATCCTTGGCCCTGAGGAGAATCCCTTTTTGACTCACAGGGATTCGAAACGCGTAGGCCTCTGTCATATGGTCTGCTCTTGTAATTCAAGTGTTGACGTGTACCACATTTTGAGTTCATTTTGAGTACACAACCTTTATGAAATGTTTTTTGATAATTATTATTGTTACTGATTATTTGGATTGTGCTATCTTTTAGAATTTGTTTTGCAAATTCTACATTGATTAAGAGAGCAGTTCCTTTTACTTCCCACACTGGCACATTTGTCACCCCAGATCGTGTTGAGTATTCTGTATGTATGTATTCAAGTTGAATGACTGTGATATGTTTGACTAGTGAAGATGTGTGTGTAATTTTATCGTGCTGTGTCCAATTTGCTCTATATGTGTCTGTAACATTTTGATTGAAATAATCCATATGTTGCATTTTTTCATTTACATTGAATAAATAGCTATTAATTAGCGATTCCCGGTTTGGAATAGTTTTTCTTCTCTGGATGCCATTTAATGTTTGAAACTTTCATATCAGTTTTGGCATATCCTCTCGTTATGTTGGACTGTTTCCATGAGGCACAGGGTCAGACTAGTTTGCATATGGCGATGTCTGAACTGGGGTGGTGGAGTGAGCTAAAGAACGATGATGGATTAAACCCAGATCAGTTGACTGGGGTAAGAGCTTGCAATGTTCAACACTCCGTCCATCATCCACTTTGGATTTGCTTTGAAGAGTTTCCAAATCGCCACACTCCTTTATGAAATACACCTTGTCCCCATACTAAAAACCCTTGGCAATCCTGAATCCTTTAGACAATGTAAAAGCCCAGGAACACATCCCAAACTGAAGATGATAACAGACCATTCATCAGACCCAACTCTCTGAAACGTACGCTCTCTGGTTTCAACAAATGAGCAATCTCTTGCCTGGTAAAAGAAGTTAAACCTTAACTGTGTTCACCTTGAAGCCCAGAAATTCCATACTCTGTAAGTGAACCGAGATTGAGTGCTATAGACCCACAACTAAACCGAGGTTGCTTAGATTCGAATTCCTTAGTTAAAACAGAATACAAGAGTCATTGGGCAAAACAGGAACAGTTTTGTTTAAATAAACATTTTGCTCCAGAGAACAGGTACAGGCATGAGATTCAAGGACTGTCTCAATTTACAATTGGTTTGCGTTAGTCTTTTATACATGTCTTTAAATGAAGCCATAAACATATCAGGAATCACATACATGGTGATGAATATTTGCTGCTGCATTTGAGTAATAAATTAATGGTCAAACTATCTCGACCTTTCGAACCACTGTGTCCACTGGTGAATGTGTTTGGATGTTCTGCATGGAGAGCACATGATAGCTACCTGTGCTAGGTCCTGATTGGCTAAGCGTTCCTAACTTATGTGGCAGCTGACTTTATGAAGTTTTTTTAAGTGCGTGTACTCTCTTGGGACATGTGTGCAATCTCCCCTGACCATTGTGATGTTGCTGGGCCTATCATAGGGATTGATCAAGAGTTTTCTGCCCGGGTAATTGCCTGCCACCTATGCACCTTCTCACCTGTGGCCCATCAATCTGTAATCCAGGGCCTAAGTTGTAGGGCCTGCCTGACTACATACTGGCGTGTCGAGGTAGCTGTGGATTTCAGGATGGGGATTCTACTAATGAGGATGATAGTTTATTTTTGTTGATATACACATCAATATCCATATTAACATTCCCCCCTCTAGTCGGTACCTCAAATACACTATATAACTTATGCATCTATACTACTACTTTATTTGGTTCCTTCTGATGCCTTTGCTCATTTTTGACTACGACAATCTTTCTACTTATTTGCATTCTACCTGATTTGAGGACTGTGCTTTTATGCAAGGAAATCCCCAATTGTACACTCCCGCAAACCAACAGGAGTACAATAACAACTGGCAACTGTCACGACAATCTGGTGCTCCAACTCTTCGCGGGGGCAGTAGTGACGAATGTCCCAATCACCACTCTACCGGTTCTCCCGCTTCTAGAGCAAGACCACCAGCAGGGGGGAAAGGGGAATTGGACAGAGAAGAGAAACCTTGGCTCCAACTGTCACCTGCACCTTCTAGGGACTGCAAATAACTTCCTGCCGTCTTCTTTGGAGGTGCCTAATACACAGAGTAGGGAAAGAAAGAGAATATACCACAAGCCTTCTTTCACTAAGCAGTCTTTCTTAAAGGTAAAGCAAAACTTGTCCTACCAGTTCTAGCCAAAGTATTTGCCCCTCTTCTATTAATGTTGATAAGTATCTGGCAGGGCTTCTAGCTGTGAAGGAATGCACAAACATTAGTCTCTCTACCTGACTACCTGGCCCTGATCCAGCACGGTCGCTCCCTCCACGCTCCCTGACCCCAGCTCCTGCTCGCCCTGGCTTGCTGGTGAGACCGAGACTGCAGATTATTTAAATAACCTCGCGCTGTTGTACATTTATTTAGCTTGACTAGCGCTGTGCATTAATTATCTATTTCGACTCGCGCTAGAATTAATTAATTATTTCAAGTCGCGCTAGGATTTAATTATTTATTTAGAGTAGCGCTGGGATTTATTTAATTATTTTTACCGAACGCTGGAAACTGATCTGTGCCGTGGAGCTTCTGCTGCCCCTGCCATAGTCCCCCTTTGACCCTCCATCTTGTTTACTCGCTCCCTAGCCCGCCCCTCCTCCCTGCTACCGCCTCCCAGCTGCTGCCCCTCCCACCCACGAACAGAGGGCTCCCTACCTCCTCTGACGCGCTGTGACTACCTGGCCCTGATCCAGCACGGTCGCTCCCTCCACGCTCCCTGACCCCAGCTCCTGCTCGCCCTGGCTTGCTGGTGAGACCGAGACTGCAGATTATTTAAATAACCTCGCGCTGTTGTACATTTATTTAGCTTGACTAGCGCTGTGCATTAATTATCTATTTCGACTCGCGCTAGAATTAATTAATTATTTCAAGTCGCGCTAGGATTTAATTATTTATTTAGAGTAGCGCTGGGATTTATTTAATTATTTTTACCGAACGCTGGAAACTGATCTGTGCCGTGGTGCTTCTGCTGCCCCTGCCATAGTCCCCCTTTGACCCTCCATCTTGTTTACTCGCTCCCTAGCCCGCCCCTTCTCCCTGCTACCGCCTCCCAGCTGCTGCCCCTCCCACCCACGAACATAGGGCTCCCTACCTCCTCTGACGCGCTGTGACTACCTGGCCCTGATCCAGCACGGTCGCTCCCTCCACGCTCCCTGACCCCAGCTCCTGCTCGCCCTGGCTTGCTGGTGAGACCGAGACTGCAGATTATTTAAATAACCTCGCGCTGTTGTACATTTATTTAGCTTGACTAGCGCTGTGCATTAATTATCTATTTCGACTCGCGCTAGAATTAATTAATTATTTCAAGTCGCGCTAGGATTTAATTATTTATTTAGAGTAGCGCTGGGATTTATTTAATTATTTTTACCGAACGCTGGAAACTGATCTGTGCCGTGGTGCTTCTGCTGCCCCTGCCATAGTCCCCCTTTGACCCTCCATCTTGTTTACTCGCTCCCTAGCCCGCCCCTCCTCCCTGCTACCGCCTCCCAGCTGCTGACCCTCCCACGCTCCGCCCCCCTCACCATCCATTTATGGCCAAATGCCCCCACGCGCAGCGTCCACGCGCTTCGGCCACGCCGAAGGTGCGCCAAAGGTAAGCCCGTCTACGCCCGTCCACGCCTGGACCGCGCCCAGCGCCAGACCCCCTGCCCCTCACGCTGCCCAGCCCCCCCGCGTTACCTACGATGCCGCCACCCTCCTAGCCCTTAACCCCGGTCGCGCCCCCAACTGCGTCCAAGCCGCTCCTGGACGCACCCATGGACCGTTCTCCTGCTTCTCCTGCAAATTTAGCGGCACCGACAACATCTCCGCTACGACCACAACACAGATTCCCGACCCCAACCACCTAGAATGCATCCTTCTCAACACCCGCTCGGTCCACAGGCACGCCATTGACCTTTGGAACCTACTAGACACCATCTCTCCTGACGTCGCCTTCCTAACGGAAACATGGATGAACGCTTCCTCCGCCCCTGACATCGCCATCGCTATCCCTGATGAATATAAGATCACACGCAAGGACCGCACCGACCATACAGGAGGTGGAATCGCTATCGTCCATAAGAAAACAATCCGCATCTCAACTAGCTCTGATGCCAACCTCGCCAACTCCGAACACCTTCACTTCCAGATCCACATCGACCCCAAGACCACACTCAGAGGCACCCTCCTCTACAGACCACCAGGACCACGCGCAAAATTCAGTGAAGACATCACGGACTTCATCACCCCACACGCGCTCCCCTCCAAAGACTACATCCTTCTGGGAGACCTCAACTTCCACCTTGAAAAGAACAACGACCGCAACACCGCCACCCTCTTGGACAACCTCGCCAACCTCGGACTTAAACAACTGGTCACTTCCCCCACCCACATCGCAGGTCACACTCTCGACCCCATCTTCACCTCCAGCAACCATGTCTCCTTCAGCCACACTACGGATCTCCTCTGGACTGACCACAGCTGCGTTCACTTCACCTACAACAAGCCGAAACCCATCATCCACCTCCAACCAACTCTACAAAGAAACTGGAACAAAATCACCACAGAGCAGATCTCCACATCGCTCCTTCAAACCTCCCCAGCCCTCTCTTCTAACGCCAACGAAGCCGCCTCCAACCTCACCCTTTGGTTATCCAACACCGCCGACACCTTAGCACCACTGAAAAAACGTCAACACAAACTTGGCATCAAGAAGGCCTCATGGTTCAACGACGACCTCAAGAAGTCCAAGAAACTGTGCCGCTCCCTTGAAAAGGCCTGGAAAAAAGACCCTTCCACCAGCAACAAGGACGCCTTCAAAAGCGCCATCCGTACTCACCACCAACTGATCCGAAAAGCCAAGAAAACAGCATTCAAAGATCGACTTGACAACAACGCCCACAACAGCAAGGAACTTTTCAACATCGTCAAAGAATTTTCCAACCCCTCGGCCAACTCCAACGACATCACCCCCTCTCAAACCCTCTGCGATTCCCTAGCCTCTTTTTTCCACAACAAGATTGCTGACATCCACAACAGCTTTGACAACCAACCCGGAAGCCAACCCACCCTACCATCAGCTGACCATCTTCCCCCCGTTAATACCCTTAACGCCTGGAACCCAATCTCCACTGAGGACACCATCCGCCTGATGAATTCCATCCACTCTGGATCCCCCACAGACCCATGCCCTCACCACATCTTCAACAAAGCAGACTCCATCATAGCTCCGCACCTCCGAGACGTCATCAACTGCTCCTTCAACTCCGCTACCTTCCCAGAAGACTGGAAACACGCTGAACTCACCGCCCTTCTGAAAAAACCAACAGCAGACCCCACCGAACTCAAAAACTACCGCCCCATCTCGCTTCTTCCATTCCCGGCCAAAGTCATCGAGAAAGCTGTCAACAACCAGCTCGCCGCCTTCCTCGAAGCCAACAAATCACTCGACCCCTCACAATCTGGCTTCCGAGCCAAACACAGCACTGAGACCGCCCTCATCGCAGCAACAGACGACATTCGAACTCTACTGGACAATGGAGACACAGTCGCCCTCATCCTCCTCGACCTCTCTGCAGCCTTCGACACAGTCTGCCACAGCACCCTATTACAACGCCTCAGAAACATCGGAATCCAAGGAAAGGCACTGGAATGGATCACCTCGTTCCTCACCGGAAGAACCCAGAGAGTCCGCCTCCCACCATTCAAGTCCGAGGCCTCTGAAATCATCTGCGGCGTACCACAAGGATCCTCACTCAGTCCCACCCTCTTCAACGTATACATGAGCCCCCTCGCGGCCATAGCCCGCCAACACAACCTCAACATCATCTCTTACGCGGATGACACTCAACTGATCCTATCTCTCACCAAGGACCCCAGCACCGCCAAAACTAACCTACACGAAGGAATGAAAGAAGTCGCCGAATGGATGAAACAAAGCCGTCTGAAACTGAACTCAGACAAAACAGAAGTCCTCATCTTAGGTAAATCCCCCTCTGCATGGGACGACTCCTGGTGGCCGGAAGCCCTCGGAAATGCACCCATCCCGACAGACCACGCACGGAACCTTGGCGTCATCCTGGACTCTTCACTCTCAATGAACAGACAAGTCAGCGCCGTATCCTCTTCCTGCTTTAACATTCTTCGCATGCTCAGAAAAACATTTCGCTGGATCCCCTCCGAAACAAGGAAAACAGTCACCCACGCTCTAGTCACGAGCCGACTGGACTACGGAAACACCCTCTACGCAGGCACCACCGCTAAACTCCAGAAGAAACTACAACGAATCCAAAACGCCTCAGCCAGGCTCATATTAGACATCCCACGCAACCAACACATCTCTGGTCACCTTAAAGACCTCCACTGGCTACCCGTCAATAAGAGGATTACTTTCCGACTGCTTACCCACGCACACAAATCACTCTACGACATCGGACCAGATTGCCTCAACTCTCGACTGTCCTTCTACACCCCCTCCCGCCAACTTCGCTCTTCCAGCCAAGCCTTCGCCACTGTACCTCGCATCAACAAGACCACCATGGGAGGCAGATCCTTCTCATACCTGGCTGCCAAAACATGGAACTCACTCCCCGCTTACCTTCGCCTCACCCAGAATCACCTAGCGTTCAGAAAGCAGCTTAAAACGTGGATATTTGACAAATAATCCTCCTCCCCTTCCTAAGCGCCTTGAAACCCTCTGGGTATGTAGTGCGCTATATAAATGTTTTGACTTGACTTGACTTGACTACCTCTATGAATCTCCTTCTATCTCTCTCTGGACTGAACTATTACCTGTGAAGCCTTCTGCTAGACGTGGTCATGGGGTTTCTGTTAGAAGGTTTGAATACTTTAGTGCGATTCGAAGAACTGTTCTCCAAATGTCTCTTCAGAAGCGCGCAAAAAGGAAATAGGGAGGAAGAATAGGGAGGGGAAAGAATAGGGAAATCGCAAGGGGAAATGTCCAGGGAAATAACACAGTGCTGGGTAGTTCAGCGCTAAAGTTTATGCGCTCAGAGGCAATTGTTTATATTGAATATAACTGCCTTTCTTGTCGAGTCTGCAACCTCTTCTCCTGAACTGAAGCTTTTTCTTCTTTGTGGTTGAGCTTTACTGAATTCAGGAATTTCACTGGAACCTGCTAAGCAGTAACTCGCTGTACAAACAATTTGACCCTTCAGAACGTAGGGCGGTCAGAATGCTGTACCACTGTGACTCCTCAAAATGCTGACACCTCTCAGGACTGTGAGAGCACACAGCAGGGAATAAACTGTCTACAATATTAGTCTCTAAGATACTCTGCTAGTATCTCTAAACTCTCTTCTGTTCCTAACTCCGACTACTCCCGTCATGAATTTCTGACGCGGAGCGGCGGCAAGGAACAGCTGCTCGAACGAAAATCTGCGTTGAAGTGTGCAGTTAGAAGCGCGCGACTTCCCGACATCCACTAGAGGGCGCACCACCCAGTTTGACCTTAAAGGGGACATTACGCGGCCATCTTAGGCAGGTGAACTATTTACAATCTTTAGGCAGTTTCTGTTTATCATTAAAGATTCCCCCTAGAATTGCCGAAGCTTCACGGAGGAACAAGGGAACCAGACATTAGCCCGAGTAAAACTGGACATTGCCAGGGAACTGAATTGTTGTCTTGAAGAACCTACAGTAGCTACTCGGTGAATCCTGACAGCAACAGTGATTTGCACAGACTGGAGATCCATTGTGGAAGCCAGGAGAACCAGTTCAAAAACCACTCCTGCTCAGGGATGCCTCCTTCATGCTTCTCTATAGATTATTAAACAGTACTTGTACGACAAGTGTCAAAGTTCCATTGTCCATCTCTTTACCTGGATGAAAGGGCAGCAGGCAGCACCAATCTTGGCATAGACTCCCCCACCATTGGGGTCCCAGTACATACCGATGCTACATTACAATGAGGTGGATGGCTCGTATTTGTTTCTTGATTGAATTGAAGCAGATATCAGTGCTGTTGATCAACTTTCCCTACCTGGTTATCTGCAACCAGAGGGCATCATATATTGTCTGTAGGGTGTCGAAAGGTACCACCCTGCTCCTAGCTGTGCCACTGTGAACAGGGTAAACTCCTATTGACTGCCCTAAAACTGAGCCCAGCCAAAAAAAGTCAGATGCTTTCTTCTCACAAGCTTGGTGCAGCAGGTGGTGGCTTTCTTTAACCTGTGCTGGTACAACTCTGTTAGTTCTTTTCTGGGAATGACCAGGGTTGAGTTGTGCATTGTCACCAGGGAGCACATTCCCCTCCACCTGGGAACTAGTTGAGTGTAGCCATGTTCACCGCACTGCCAGTAGAAATCCATAAGCGTGGAGGTGCCCCATTGCATAACAGGATTGTACAATATCACACAGTAGTTGGCACTTGTGCCCATTGGAAGCATTCCTTTTCCTCTGAATCATAACAAATGCAGGATAAATCTCCTTATAATCAGGGGTTGACCTCCCCCTTCTAGCCAAATGTATCCACCCAACTTGGTGTCCTAGATTTTCTGACATGGGTTAGCCATACTTTTTTTATACCCTCCCCATGTGACTCATTACCAACTTTTTATCCCGAGCTGGATGGTACTACACAGGAAATCCATGTTGGGAAATCACTTGTTGTTAAAGAAGAACACCCCAGATACACTAAGTGCCTCCCGCAGTCCATTGATTGAAGCAGGAGCAGACGTGTTTGTGCATCGAGTTGGGGGTTTTGCTACCTCTAATAATCTGTTCTCTGGGAAGTCTCTGGGCCAAATAGTATCTTTACCTATGGGGCCCTTTGTAGGCATCCTGTCCAGCTCGGTTTGAATATCATTGGGTTCAGTGAAGAGGTATAACACTGTTGGGTTGGTGTCGTCTCGGGTCAGGTTTACAACAACCCTGTGAGGTTTTATCTTGTTGGGCTGGATTTTTGCCCTTATCCCACATAAGTAAAGATGAATAAGGTACTTTGCTCTTTCGGTGACTACCTCTTGGGACAAGTAAAGCCTCTCTACACCTACTGCATGTGGGTTAGCAAACAGACATAACATGATCCGGCTGATACTTGGGAGCTAACTGAGGTCATGCTTTGGTACTAAGTGTTATTTAAGAGAGCCCTATGTAATGTGTGTCGGATGCTGGTATTCGATTTAGTGTAGTTATAGGTGACATATGTAAGGTCTCTATCAGGGAGCTGTATTTCCCATTAGTGACTTTCTTATGACTTGGAAGTTCCTCACTGGTAAGTAAGTGTGGGGTTATCCAGAGTAGACAGAGGGTACACATGCACAGAAATATACATAACGTTTGTCTAGATATGGTTGTTCTAAGTGGGATTCCCTTTCGGAGCCATCTGTGCTCTTATAGTGACTGTGTTTTTCGTTTCCAATTGGAAAATGTTCACAAAGCTTACTTCATGGATATCATCAACATGGAGGGACTCAACTGCACAAAGGACCAAGGCACCCACTCGGGCGTTCGGCTTGCTGTGGGTGTTTTCTCCATCCATTGGCATAAGTGTGGAAATTGTTCTTCTTTTCTCTTTCTTGCTTTTCCCCTTCCCATCACTGGATGGGTAAGCCCTCTTTTCCTTCACTCACTAATTTCTATTTCATAGCGGTTGCCCTTCACTTTCCTTACTTTTTCTTTAATATATTTGTTTGTGCAGGTCTCACTAATACCACACCATTACCTTTGACACTGTAAGAGGCTGTTGTGAATGTATATAGGACCCTAATTAGATATTCCTGATTTATGCCCTTGTGTGGTTATAATAAATCATATCCTTATAAAGGCATGAGAATCATATCCATATTAAGTCATAGCCAATGCAGCCCAAATACGGGACTGTTACTCCCATAGACTCCTAGAAAGTACAACACGTTCTTAAACAAACCAAGCCTCCAGCAGCCCGGGAATTCCCCCTGCTTCTGTTTTGATTTGTTCTAGAACTCCTGAGAGTCCTGAAAGAACTGCCAGTTCTTAGTGACGTCTTATCTCCAACCTTACGTCAAAATTTTAAGTATCATATGGCTTAGAAATCATATAAAGGCTTTTACAGTATTATTTCATAATACTCCTTTTACTGTACACACTTTACTTTATGACAAGTATTACAATTGTGGCAATTCATTTCTCTTGTGTGAGAAAGTAGACTGCTCAATAAATAACCCTTTTATTGAAAACGCTCGTCTCTCTATTTCCCTGCATTTCTGGTGAAACGAAGCATGCACGATTGACTGAGTAAAATAGCTATCTATTGTTTACCTGACTCTAGAAATATATTCCTTATTGCAGGGGGAACAAACCTGTCATGTGATATGGTTATCAGAAGCTAATCCCTTCTTGTCTATTCAGGAAAGCTAAATACCTTCTTGTTTACTCGAGAAAGTTTCTAGAGACCTCTGAGCTAGCTGGCACACAAAATTAAGTCTAACATATTCAATATAGACCTAGTCGACCTCAGTCCTACGTCTAAGCTATCGTTAATGTTATTCCAATGCGCAGAGCCTATTGGGAATATAGGAACTACACTATATGGCGCCCAACGTTTGGTAAGGCGATAATGTAACGCTAGATACTAGAGTAACTCAGTCGTGCTTTTCACACAGACCCTTTTCCCCGCAAAAACTCCAATAGACGTCTGGAGTGGGTAAAAGGCTAATATCCGCAAAAACTTAGTATGAAGAGATTCCTATGTATTAGTTTTTGATTTATTCAACGTTGAAGGATACAGTGTTCCAAAATATTGTGCACCTAATTTTCGTTTCCTTGAAACTTGTTCTGCAAACTTTCTGTCAGGAAAATGTCAGAGAGTGACAATGAAAGGGAGAGAGCTAGACTAGCAGCTCAACTTTTGTCGGAAAACACAAGTCTCCAACAAGATCAACCGGATGCAATACTCATCTGGTTAAATGTAAGGAAAACCTTAACTATAAAACTCATAGAAAATGGTGTATCATCGAGAGGTGGTACAGTCATATTTGTTGCTGAGGCACATGAATATCGGCAGACAGAGGTATTCTATTCATGGATAACTTTTCCAGCAGCAAATGCTGTAACACACGAGTTCCACTACTACAAAGTAGGGGAACATCCAGAGGAATACACGCCTTTCGAGGAAGTTGAAATTCCACTAACCTACCAAGAGCATGAGCTCTGGTTCAATGGCGCCCTAAAACATCAAAATCACATTACCAGGCTCGGTCCACTAGGTAGACCAGGAGCCACATGGCCTGTTCTAACCAGTTATACACCACATCCTGTCATTGAAGAAATGTCAGA
This sequence comes from Lissotriton vulgaris, assembly GCF_964263255.1. Lineage (NCBI taxonomy): Eukaryota > Metazoa > Chordata > Amphibia > Caudata > Salamandridae > Lissotriton > Lissotriton vulgaris. Next base: position 478,630 of record NW_028255083.1, on the reverse strand, counting down.
CAGAGAACTTTTAGTTCAACTAAAACAATTAATTAAAATTCATAGACAATTGGACAATATGTCATGCGAACCTTAACAGTCCGACCTACTGTAAAAATTCCACAGCACACCCCTCACCAGGGGAACACTAATAAAATTAGACCACAGACCATCCAATCATTCTTTGGTAAATTACCCGCAAAACGGGAACAAATTCCATTCTGGTTAGCTCAAAAAATTACTCAAATAGAGGCAGTATTTCCTGATACTACCCCTCACGAAAAAAACACAAAATTCTGACCATCTGCCTACCAACGGGGATTGCACCACATGTGGAGGACTGTGACACTTGGGGAACAGTCTTTGCTTCAATCTACACAAAAACACATGGTGTTCCGTCTATGGCGGTTATACCAGATTTACTAAGACAGATTCAAAATGAATACAATCCAGAACCTGCTTTAACTCTAGGTATGAAATTACTAAAAGACTTTAAGCAAGTCTCGGCTATACTACTAGCCAACATAAAAGGAGAAGCAGCATCCGTGGCAATTCGCCAGAAATTAAAAGAAACAGATATAGCAGACCAACCTTTTGAACTTGACAGAATAATTAAAAATCCTATGAAGAATTAGGTAGAGACAGTTTGGGTGGGAAACCGCTAAAACCACAACTAAGTGAAAACCATGAAAAGACTTTCATTAAGAATAACTTAATAAATCCTAAAAAGAAGTGGGAGGGTAGTAAGCAAACCACTCCCAGGGAAAAACTGTCCCAGACCAGAGGAAGATCTCCCCAACGGAGAGATAGATCTCCAGAAAGGGGGGGAAAGTCTCTCCAACGGGAGCCCTCTGAAAAAAGATATATCCTTAGAAATAGGGAAAATTTGAGAAAACCTGACAGATATCAAGATATTGATACACGTCCCTCTCGATCTTTTCGGACTTCCTCGCAGAAATCGGAAAGAAGAGGACAGTCTGAACATAAAGAAGAGCGCGTCAAGTCCAAAGACAAAGAACCTGCTCGTCAAAGTGAAAAATTACAATTTCCCAAATAGAAGGTAGCCAGTATTAAAGTAAAACATGCCGAGGATCCTGAGGACACAACTCAAGAATGGAGAGTGGGCCCAAACAATGCTAGACAGCGCAGCAGAAGTGACAATAGCTCGCAAGATCCTGATGAATCTTCTCGAGACAGTGGACACGAATGAATACATTCAGGTGGAAACTGCAGACACCAGAGTTAGCGTGCCCCATAAACTATATGAAATAACATTACGTATAGAGGGGGACAAAACTAGGAAAATAAGAGTTCTAAAGGCTATGATATCCTTCTAGCAGAAAAAGAATGGCTACCAGAGTTTTTCAGGGAGTGCCCACATGGCAAAGAAATGATTATGCCTGCCTTCTCAAATCACATTCTAATTCATAAAAAATACACATATGCTAGAAAATGGGCAGTGGCCCAAGCTCCTGCATTATATAAAAATCATGTAGGATGGGATGAAGATTCTCCTCATCATAAAATCCAGTTAAAAAGTCAACCTACTGCACAAAGGCAGTATCCTGTTAAGCAAGAAGCTAAAAAACAAGTCAGGGAGATCTTAGATCAATTTGAGTACCAGGGGGTGATTGAAACATGCACCTCACAAATGAACAATCCTTTGTTTCCTGTCTACAAGCCAGACGATTCATATTGTCTAGTTTTGGACTACAGACACTTAAACTCTTCTTGCAAAACATTTTCAATACAAAACTCACACAGTGCAGCACTGATGAATAATATTGTGCGCAAAAAATATAAAACAACATTAGATATTTCAAATGGTTTTTTCGGTCAAAACATTCCTCAACATTCCTCACAAAGACTCACTGTCTGCAGCTTTTGGAACCAAGTCCTTTAGCTGTTTCCATGATAACGCTATACCATATACTCCTAAGTGCAATATAATCCTCGCGGTTATTGCTAACTTTGGCATAGCACTATCAAAACATGTCGAGTAAGGTGTCATACAAATTGGAATACTACCCCCTCGCCAGATGGGGGTAGCATTCCACCCTTTTAGAGGAACACAACATGTATATAACTGTGAACCCTGGTTAAAGTTAACTTGAGCCTCAGCATCACAAAATGGATGCTGCCACCACAGACACAAGTCTGACCTCCTGCTGCTGCGAGTCCTTCCAGCGAGGGAGGCCTGGACAAAGGGTTTCCTTCCTTGGGAGGTGCTAGCACCACCCCAGACAGGATTTTGTGTATTAGGTAGGACAGGCCTGAAAGGAATGGGAAATGCCTGGGGCACACAAGGTGCCCTGTGCATACACCGGTTCAAACCAGTTGCTGGGGCACTACAGCCCCAGCTCTGGTGCGAAACTGGACAAAGGATAGGGGGTGTAACCACCCCCTTTCCTGGTTCCACGCATAGGAGGGACCTAGTGATAGTACAGCCCCCTTTAGGAGAATAAAGGTAGGAGCTGGTCCCATTCCAAATTAGATTAATCCTGATTTGAAACTCTACAAGAAGAAATTCTGGACTTCGATGTTCTGCTCCACAGAAGACTGAAGAAATCTCCCTTGTGGCCAAGAAGTGACCACCCTGCACAAGCAGGCACCATCAAGCGTTCCAGCGGTTCTCTTTGTCATCTTCCTGAGTAGATCCAGACTTCAGAGACTGACAAGACCAAGACTTCCAGACCTGTCCGACCTCTACCTGCATCTGCAGCACAGCTGAGATCTGTGGGTGCGACAAGACACGTGGGACCGGCCATCTTGGAGAAACTACACTTCGCTTCCAGCATGACTACAGAGGCATCCTTGATTAAGTGCTTTGGGGATTGAGAAGCCCCAGCCCGAGCAGCTCCTGCACAGAAGATCAGCCCTCCAGCATTCAAGAGATCTGCGTGGGGCCCTTTTGCTTGATTGCTGCTCGACAAGTTGTCTTGTCACTTGCCGGCTGGCTAGTGGCCTCCTAGATGACGATCCTTGAAATCCACACTGCTGGTCTGGTTGCTCCAGACAGGCCCCTGATTCCCTGCAAAGGAGAAGCACCCCGGACCCTCCTGGTCCGCACCAGATGCCTTTTCCACTCACCGCTTGGGTTGCCTTTGCCAAGGCCTGTTGATGCCTAATCCGGAACCAACACCACCGACAGCGAGAGCCTGCGTGGGACAGCTCGTGCCTCCATCCTGGTCATCCAAGACACCTCCTGGTCCACGTGGCTGCAGAGTCAATCGTTCACTCTTCACCTGATCGCGACGACAGCATCTGGTACCTTCCTGGTTCCACTCCAGTCACTGGCCAGTGACTGTGAACATTGTCCCCTCTGCTTTCAGGTCTTCTTATTCCTCGTTCCACCCTTGGGTTGCTACGGACATCTTCCTTCTGGCCGCCTGCAGCATCTTTTCTTCCAGGCTCAATATACTTCAACGCCGAAACCCGACACACATTGACACCTATGCACCCGCAGCCCGTGGGTGAGGTAACAAGAGCATTTCGGTGCTCAAGGGTAGATTGACTCTCCTAGTGTCCAGATTTCCAGTCGTTTTAGTCCTAGCTAATCGGAACTGCCTAATACTTACCTTTTCGTAATTTGTACTATCCTTGGACTTTGTTATGCATCTCGCGTGTGAGTTCACACTCTGCACACGCTACTCGTGGGCCTCCTATTACTTACCTCAGGTTAGGATAGTGTAGTCACTGCAATCCTACAGCCTCTGGACAGCTCCATTCCTTCTATCGATTTCCTTATACCATTTACTTAGTATATGGTTTGTCGTGCCCCTAGGGGACCATTGTAATTTGTGCAACTTAACGTATTTTTCTTTGGAGTCTTGTCATGTGCTTAGCCCTCTGATCTCATAAAGAGTTCAGAGGTATATGTTAGTTAATAAATATCTTGTTTATTTTCATAACTACCTGCATGGTGTCCTTTCATTTGGTATTCAAGGGGTTATATGTGGTAAAAAAGCTGGCTTAACATGCCAAAAGAGTTTAGCCTAAGACTGCTTTGTCCATGCTACCATTAGGATAGCTGGTCTATAAGGTTGACTTACAACCAATCACCATAAGGGTTGTTTGGACTGATACAAGGTGATCACTAGAATTAGTGAGCATCATATATCAGGCCAACTTCTGACATTGGTGTGCAGCGGTTGGGATTTGAGCTTGCTGTTGTTTTTACCAAATATAATCTTGAGATATCATTTGAAAGATCACATAAGGTACCATAGGTACATATAACAAAGCTTAGAAATACTATGAGTTCTACTGAACCAGCTGTTGTTGTAGAAAGGGAGTAGCACACCCTGACTACAACTCTTAGCAAGGGATCAGTAGGAAACCCCATAGTGTAGGTAAGTGCACTGCTTACACCTCACTAGAAAGCATGTCTATCACAGGAGAGAACACAGTGGCTCCCCTTGTGAATATTGACCCTCCACAGGTCCTTTCCAGATATGCAGCCCTCGGCTTCCAGGAGATGAGACAATTTTGTACCTCCAGGAAACTGAAACAGGGTTCTAACCCTACCATTCCTTTTCTGTTAGGTCTCTTAGAGACATATGATGCCAGAAGGGCTTCTAACCCAGGCCCCTCTAATCCAGCAGATGGAAGCATACCTGCCTTAGAGGATGACTCTAACCTCCCTGAAACAGAAGATATAGATGGTGAGGAGGATGGGGATCCTCTGAGGGAGAGGTAGACACTGGTCCAGTTATAGTCAGTAGACTTACCAGGGCCAACTTAAGCCTACATGGGGATGGAGCTGGGGGAGCCCCAGACCTATCCACAAGCAGGCATAACCTTGGGAATAGACAAGTTAGGTCTCACTCCAGAGGCTCTAACAGATCTATTCACACCCATGTCACTCAGGCATCTTCTCAGAGAGGGATTACTTCCCCTCAGAGAAGAGAACATGAAGCAAAGATGAAGGAAGTCAATCTGAGTATTGAAAGGGAAGAACTTGCCCTTGCCAAAGAGAAACTTGCCTTTGCCAGTGAGCAGAAATTGAGTGGGTTAGAACCCACTGGTGGCAGCATTATCCCTAGAGATAAGGACAGGAGTTTTGAAACTAGACACCTGAGTAAAATAGTGCCCTCCTATAAGGTAGGAGATGGCTGCTTTGGAGAGAGCCTGCAAAGTACAGCAGGTACCCCAGAGTCAGTGGGCAGCTATATTGTGGCTCTCCTTTGAAGGTAAAGGTAGAGATAACCTCCTCAATGCTAATGATGACCAAGTCCTGAAAAATGCACTGATTGATGGGTTTGGCTTAACAACTGAACAGTACAGGTGATGTTCAGAGACACCCAGAAAACTCAGTCTCAGGATTGGACTGACTTTGTTGATTGTGCCACTAAGGATTTGGAAGGCTGGTTACCGGGAAGTAAAGTTACTGATTAAACAGGATTGTATAATCTAATTATGAGAGAGCAAATCTTAAATAAATGTCAGAACCAGTTGTTGCCTCAGCACTTGATTGACTCAGATCTGACCTCTCCCCAAGGATTGGGAAAGAAGGCAGACAGATGGGTCAGGACAAGGGTCAAGCAGCAGAACCAGAACCAGGGTGGTGGCCAGAAGAAAGCAGACCAGAAGGGTAATGAGAGTAAACAAAATGACCAGAAGTCTTCAAAAGGGCCCCAACAATCTAAGGAGGGTGGGTCCCAGAATCCCCAAAAGAAGAAGACTGAAGGCCCAAGACAACCATGGTGCCAATACTGTAAAAGTAAGACTCACTCGTTTAGTGAGTGCACAGCTCCTACCACTACTGCCCCTAAGGCACCTGCACCCCCTAGTACAGTTAGTAGTGGTAGTGCACCCCCCAAGGCTATAGTTGGGTTAACCCTGGGAACTGAGGTGGGTTTTGACTTAGTCAGGATACCTACTCAGGCTGTTCTTGTTTGTACTGGGGACATGGATATGACCCCTACTGTAAGTCCCAGCACTCTGGGAAAATACAGACAAACGCCTTTAATCAATGGAAAAATGTCTCAGGCCTACAGGGACACTCGTGCCAGTGTCACTATGGTGACACCAAACTTTGTGGACCCTGATCAGGGAATACTATGTTCAGACTACCTAGTGACCACTGCTAGCAATGTCACTACCAATCACAGTATGGCAGTTGTTACCTTCTCCTGGGGAGGGGTAACTGGCCTCAAAAGGGTTGTAGTTAGTTTAGACCTCCCAGTGGACTGTCTGTTGGGCAATGATTTGGAATCCTCCTTATGGTCAGATGTGGAGTATAGGACTCATGTGGAAATGTTAGGTTTGTCAGCACATGTCCTTGCTGTGACCAGATCACAGGCCAATAAATGCCCAGCTGAACAAGTGCTGGATCCTGGAACAATGGACCAGACACTACCCAAAAGAAAGAGCAGTAGGGTTAAGGCAGTGCCTTCCCCCCTGCCTCAAGGTGAGGATCAGCCCTCTCAGGAGGCTGACCCAAGGACCCCATAAGGAACTGTACTAGAAGAGCTTGAACCTGAACAGGTTGAGTTTCTTGGGACAGGCGGACCTTCCAGGACAGACTTGAGGCAGGCACAGTTAGACTGTTCCTCTCTTGAACCCCTCAGAAGCAGGCTGCTGCTGAGGCTGCAGGGAATGCTACAGGTACCCACAAGGTGTACTGGGATGATGGACTCCTATACTCTGAGGCAAGAGACCCCAAGCCTGGTGCTACCAGGAGGCTGGTCATCCCCTTGTCTCTGAGAGGTTTCCTTCTTACCTTAGCCCATGAGATTCCCCTTGAAGGTCACTTAAAAAAAAAATGTAATGTAATGTGTTTGATTTATATAGCGCACAAATCACCCGAAGGTCTCAGGGCGCTTGCTTAGGGAACCCGTCCTGGTATTCCCCTGTGAGATACCCCGGCAGGGTACCCACAAGGTGAAAGCCAGGCATCCCGCCGCGAGGGGCCGTAGTGGAGATTAAGCAAGCTATTGCCCAGAGTCGCAGAGTGTGACCCCGTGAGTCGAGTAGGCACCGGCGCGAGAATTATCGAGTCCGTGGAATTTTTGAGCCCGAGACCCGCCGAGGCGGGGAATCGAACCCTGGTCCACGGCCGCTCTCAGCTTCCGGGTCTGACACCTCTAACCACTGAGCCACGCTTCTCCACTTAGGCCAGAACAAGACTTGGGAAAGACTTGTCCCACACTTTCACTGGCCTCGTATGTCTGAAGACACCAAAGAGTTTTGTCGCTTATGTGTCACCTATCAAGCCAGTGGCGAATCAGGTGGCACAACAAAGGCCCCCCTTATACCACTACCTGTGGTGGGGGTACCCTTTGAAAGAGTGGGGTTTGACATTGTTGGACCAATGGACCCCCCAACAGCATCTGGGCAAAGATTTATACTGGTGTAGTGGATCATGCTATTCCCCTTAGGACCACTACAGCTCCTGTTGTGGCCCGGGCCCTACTTGGAGTTTTCTCCAGAGTGGGGTTTCCTATGGAGGTTGTCTCTGACAGAGGTGCAAACTTCATGTCAGGATACTTGACTGCAATGTGGAAGGAGTGTGGTGTAAATTACAAATTCACCACCCCCTATCATCCACAGTGCAATGGGCTTGTGGAGAGATTCAACAAGACCTTAAAAGGGATGATAAAAGGGTTACCTGAAAAGCTCAGGCGAAGATGGGACATCCTTTTACCCTGCCTTCTGTTTGCTTACAGAGAGGTCCCACAGAAGGGGGTTGGCTACAGCCCTTTTGAGCTTATATTTGGGCATGCTGTAAGAGGACCCCTATGTCTTGTACAGGAAGGATGGGAGTTACCTCTCAAAAAGCCTAAACTTGACATAGTGGACTATGTACTTGGTCTCCGCTCCAGGATTGCAGAGTACATGGAGAAGGCATCAAAAAACCTTGAGGCCAGCCAAGAACTTCAAAAAGCTTGGCATGACCAAAAGGCTGTCCTTACTGTTTACCAGCCTGAACAGAAGGTGTGGGTGTTGGAGCCAGTGGCCGCAACAGCTCTCCAACACAAATGTCTGGACCCATACCATCATTAAACAGAAGGGAGAGGTCACCTACCTGGTGGACCTTGGAACTCCCAGAAGCCCTCACAGAGTACTTCATGTGAACAGGCTCAAGGCATTTGTTGACAGGGAGGAGATGGGCTTGCTCATGGCCAAAGATGAGGGACAGGAGGAAGAGAGTGACCCTCTCCCAGACCTGCTCACTCAGAACCCTGATGATGTTTCAGTAGATGGTGTTGTCTTTTCTGACAGCCTCTCTGAGCATCAGCAAAAGGATTGCAAACAGATTCTTCAATCCTTTAGACAAATGTTCTCTCTGACACCCAGTCAGACAAACTGGTGCACCCATGAGGTGAACACTGGTGACAGTCTGCCTCTAAAGAGTAAAGTCTACAGGCAACCTGACCACGGCAGGGACTGCATAAAGAAAGTAGTCTAAACGATGTTGGAATTGGGAGTGATTGAACCCTCAGAGAGCCCTAGGGCTAGTCCTGTAGTTCTAGTGCCAAAACCTCACACCCAGGATGGTAAGAGAGAGATGAGGTCTTGTGTAGACTACAGGGGTCTCAATGCTGTCACTAAGACAGATGCCCATCCAATACCTAGAGCAGATAAACTCATAGATAAATTGGCTTCTGCCAAATTTTCGAGTACATTTGATCTAACAGCTGGTTATTGGCAAATCAGGTTAGTTGAGGATGCCAAGGCCAAAACAGCATTTTCTACCCCAGGAGGTCATTACCAGTTTGTGGTGATGTCCTTTGGTTTGAAAAATGCAACTACCACTCTTCAAAGGTTGCTGAACCAAGTTCTCACTGGGTTGGATGACTTTTGTGCAGCATATCTAGATGATATTGCTGTTTCAGCTCCACCTGGGAGGATCACCTGATCCACCTGAGGAAAGTTTTGGAGGCACTTCAAAAGGCAGGCCTCACTATCAAGGCCACCGAGTGCCAGATAGGGCAGAGTCAAGTTGCATACCTGGGCCACCTTGTAGGTGGATGCCAGGTTCAGCCACTGGAGAGCAAGATACAGGCCATAAAGAACTAGGCTCCTCCAACCACCCAGACACAGGTCAGAGCTTTCTTGGGCCTGTCTGGTTACTATAGGAAATTTTATAGAAATTATGGGACCATTGTGACCCCACTTAATGACCTGGCAAGCAAGAACATGCCAAAGAAAGTTCAGTGGACAGCTAGCTGTCAGAAGGCATTCGATGACCTAAAGCAGGCCATGTGCACAGCACCTATCCTCAAGAGTCCAGACTACTCCAAACCTTTCATTGTCCAAACAGATGCTTCTGACTTGGGTGTGGGAGCTGTTCTATCTCAACTGAATATTGATGGTCAGGATCAGCCCATTGCTTTTATAAGTAGAAGGCTGACCCCTAGAGAGAAACGTTGGTCAGCAATTGAGAGGGAGGCCTTTGCTGGGGTTTGGGCCCTGAAGAAGTTGAGGCCATACTTGTTTAGAACTCACTTAAAGATTCAGACAGACCATAAGCCCCTCTTGTGGCTAAATCAAATGAAGGGTGAAACCCCCAAACTTCTTAGGTAGTCCATTTCCCTACAGGGGATGGTCTTTACAGTGGAGCACAGACCAGAGACTGACCATGGCAGTGCAGATGGTCTCTCCGGGTACTTCCACTTAGAACAAGAAGACTCACCTGGTCAAGGTTAGTTTTAATGTCCCTAAGTTTTTCTTTGGGGGGGGATTTGCTTTTTGCTTCACTGGTTTACGACTTTCCCTGGCTGTGGGCCTGCTAATGAGACCCACAGCCTAGCTGTTCTCTCTCTAAATTGACATCCATGTACTTTAGGTGCATTTACCAATTGGTATTGGGTCACTCTTGTAAGTCCTTGTACAGTGTACCATAGGTACCCAGGGCATAAGTGAACCCAAGACCTACCAGGGACTGCATTATGTATTATGCCACCCCTGGCTGGCCATCCTAATCTGACACAACGGTCTGATCAATCAGCTGGGGCATGGTGGTGTAATCACCCTTTGCTTTAGATATAGTATATCTATATCTAAACCTAAAATGGACACATATCCTCCTATAAGTCACTCCTATGGCAGGCTTAACAATCCTGGAGGCAGAGTGCTTGGAATTATGTGAGATGGTGCTCTAGCATGAGCTGAGCCTGTCTGCAGCTTTCGGAACCAAGTCCTTTAGCTGTTTCCATGATAACGCTATACCCTATACTCTTAAGTGCATTATAATTCTCGCGGTTATTGCTAACTTTGGCATAGCATTATCAAAACATGTCGTGTAAGGTGTCATACGAATTGGAATACTACCCCCTCGCCAGTTTTGGTGACGGGGGTAGCATTCCACCCTTTTAGAGGGACACGACATGTATATAACTGTGAACCCCGGTTAAAGTTAACTCGAGCCTCAGCCTCACAAAATGGATGCTGCCACCACAGACACAAGTCTGACCTCCTGCAGCTGGGAGTCCTTCGAGCGAAGGAGGCCTGAACAAAGGGTTTCCTGTCTTGGGAGGTGCTAGCACCACCCCAGACAGGATTTTGTGTATTAGGTAGGACAGGCCTGAACGGAATGAGACACACCCCCTGCCCGTAAATTCCATTCAAAGAAAGAAACGATGTGTACCAGGGAAACCAGGAGCAAATCTTCTTTGGCTGCGGCTGGAGCCGCTAAAGGTACCATCGACAACTATTTTGTCAAAGCATGGATCACTTTTGATCGAGGAAATAGAGGTCTTGGAGAGAAGAATTTCCCAGGAAATAGACTGGGTCAGGAGATCCTCAATGGGGCCAATGGCTCAAGCTAGAACTCCAGAGGGGAGACTAGAACCTATAAACAATGTATCGAGGGATAGGGGGGCAAACCAGTTATCTAGCGAATTAACCACCAACCCAGATTTTACATTAGAGGCTCCCAGCGACCTTGACGATATGAGGCTAATGGCCCTTCCCAAAAGCCCAAACACCCCATAATCCACTTGTAATCCCGCCCCCAACCCTTGAACCAAACATAGTTATAGTCAACGACAAAGAGACCAGCTCTGATATAACTAGGGGCACAAGGGAAGGCGCAATTCTAAAAAAAGAGAAAGGGGGGGCAAAACAAGGAAGGTAGTAGGACAAAAGCCCCAAAATCTAATCCACCAAAGGGTAATGTTGTCAACGGCACCAACATCGACATCAACCAGAACATGTCTAGTATAACAATTTCACCTCTGGCTCCCACACACACAGCTAAATCGGCTGATTTAAACAACATCGCAGTGGAAGATTCTAGTGATGATATCACACTGGCTGATATAGGTGCACTTTTTAGGTCCTTATTGAGTCCCCTTGAAGCTCGCTTGATCAAGATCGAAGCTAGGTTGGTCAATATAGAAAAGTCCACTGTCCAACTAGCAGACTCAATGAAACTTGAATCAAAAGGAGCTAAGGGGGCCATAGATCCAAAATGCACAAAAGGAATTAAGTCCATAACAATTCTAAACAAAAAGGCCTCGGCTATAGCCATTCAGGACACACAACCCACATTACTTCAAAATAAGACTCCCCAATCTCTGCCTAACCCTAAAACAAATACCGCCCCTCTAAAGACCCAGCAGTCTTCGATTCCAACTCCCACTATTGTTCCCCCACCCAAAGACCCTGCTACAATCCAGACCACACCTCAGATTGAATTAACTCTTTCGGGGAAGAAACCCATCATTCCCCGCAAATCGAAACTTTTGAATCTCTCACCAGAGGCGTCCCCTTATACTGTGATCCTGACAGAGGTCCCTGAACTAAAACCTACGACACAAGAATCAATCCCCTCCCTCAAAAATAAAGTCATTAGCTGGCTGTCTATAAACAGACTGCTCCCACAAGGCATAACTAGTGGCATTATCATGGTTAGGCGGGCCTCGTGGGTGGGATATTCTAGGAAATCAATCAGAGGAGACTGTTTTTTGGTTACTTTTAGAGAGCCAAACACAGCCTCCTACATTTCCACATGGCCTTCTGATGACCAAGGTAGTGACATCTAAGTCCTCCCGCTCTCGTTCTTCTACCCTTTGTACTTATATAATTCGGAGGATCAGAGATGGGGGCAACACCAGGAAATGTTGGATGACTGGGGGAGCTGTCGTAGGGAGAGAAGGGATCCATATTATCAGAAATGCAGAGTCCCTGATCACTTCTTACCATATGGGGAGGAGGCAGGATGGGAGCACAAAGTTGGGAGGGGGGGGGGAGGGGGGTAATTAGGAGAGGAGTTCCAGGGCCACATAGAATGCACTACCCAGCCCATTTCCCAACTTACAACAGATACAGCAGTCTGGAAATGGTTGATTGACAATTCAACCCACAGGGAAGAGAGTCCTCTCCACCTATTTGGACAGGGAAGAGTACATCCCTAGAAAGACCGCAATCCACAGGAGCACATAGGGAACCAACACCTCACCACATATCAGAGCCTCCCCTAGTGGACATATCCGAGACTAATTCCAACAATGCTTCCGGCCAGGGGAAATTGCCGCCTCTTCCGTTGGTCAACCATGAGACCAATGTCTCCAAGGCCCCAAATACAGGGTCACCTACTAGCAAACCATCATCCATGACAATGATTTCATGGAATATTGCTGGGTTGGCCAATAAAATTGATAATCTGGAGTGGGTCTCCTTTATTAATTCAAAGAGCGTATGCCTCTTCCAGGAGACCTGGGCTCGAGAAGAACTGATACCACAAGGTTAAGCAGTATTCTCTAAACCAGCCAAGTGGGGGGGACAGAGCAGACCATCAGGAGGGTTGGCAACTTGGGTAGCTTCAGATCTGGGCTGCCAGGCCAGATGTATGGTGACAGGTTCTGATGATATCTTAGCTGTCCTCCTAGAGTGGCCAAACTCCACGAAATTGGTGGTAGTTAATGTGTATTCGAGACCTGTACCCACATCACAAGAATCCACCACTATGGAGGAGCTCTCGGCTTTTCTAGTTAGTATCCCAGGGGAACTCCACTACAAAGTGGGTGCTGACTTAAACTCGCACTTTGAGCCATTACCAGGCCTTCGTGATGGATCCTCCTTTGAAGAAGACTCACGATGGCTAATCCCGGCCACGGTGGCGCTGCCACCCAGAGCTTGGACTCCCCTCGCCCTGCAGATAACTGCCCTTACTTTAAACTAAGGTTTAAGGGCCTGTTTGGCATTGTAAATCAGACATGCCCAGCAAACATACCTACAACAAACCAGGCAGCGAATTGCGACTCAACTATATTCTTGTTAAATTACCGCTGTGGTCACAAATCATTGATTTCAAGGTTACCGAGAGATGGGATAGTGACCACAACGCCCTAGAGCTTGAATATGTTCTGCCAGCAAAAGATGATATAGCCCCTGGTCCTAGTAACAATAAGTCAGGCCTGCTCTTGGAAAATAATCGGAGAAGAGTAAGGTGAGAGAAACTGGCTACTAGTAGCAATAATCTACCCAAATTGTATGCCAGAATTACCCCACTCTTAGAGAGCGCATTCTCCATTGGGGCGAACATAGAAGAAGAGGGTAACAAGGAAAAGCTGGGCCAGATTCATGTAGACTTAATTAGTACCTTGGAGCTGGACCTTTTTTCAAAACAAGGAGGAAAAACCGGCCCAACAACTAAGAGGACATGGTACAATGCTACATGCAGGGACGCCAAAACTAAATTGCTATCAGCAATAGAGGAGCACAAAGGCAGGGAAGAAATTCAATCCTGGATAAGGGCCTATAGGAAACTCCTGGTGAATGCCAGGGCTGAGTGGGACCAACAATACTGGGAGGAACTAGCAAGATCACTTACCATCAGAGATTCCAGTAAATTCTGGCGTATAGTGGCCAATGGAATGGAGGATCCATCCTCGGCTATAGAGCCTAATATAGCTCCTAGCATATGGCAGAACCACTTCCAGTCACTGTACTCAATAGAGGAGGGGGCTCTGACCATATCACCAAACAGGATAGTATCAGACTCCAAAGGGGAACCATTCACAGAAAAAGAGGTGAGGGTAGCCATGGCTGGGTTATCAACAGGGAAAGCCCCAGGCCTTGATGGGGAACCCGGTGACCTATTTAACCAAGAACCTGGGATATGGGCCCACTACCTCATGCTGATATTCAATGCTGTCTTGGGGGAGATGGAGGTCCCAGATACTTGGCTGGGGGTAGAGGTGGTTCCTATCTTTAATAAGGGATCCCTTCTGCTCCCATCCAATTATCGCCCGATCAGTCTTATCGACGTATCCCAAAAGCTTTTTGGGAGACTGATCTTGGATAGGTTACAGAACTGGATCGAAGAGATGGAGATCTTGACCCCTTACCAGGCGGGATTTAGGCAAGGGGTGTCCACAACCGACCAAATCTTTAGGCTGAACCTATTATACTGGAAAACAGCATTAATCGAGGGCGGCACCTTGTACACAGTGTTTGTGGACTTACGTGCCACCTTGGATTTGGTTCCAAGAGCAAAATTATGGCAGGTTATGGAGGAGATGAATGTCCCGGGAGATATTTTGGCAATCCTTATGAGACTACACCACAACAACTACGCGAGGGTCAGGTGCGGTAGAGGTGGTAAATTAACCGGAAGGTCCCCCGTTTGCAGAGGGGTAAGGCAGGGTTGTGTGCTTGCACCGACCCTGTTCTGCCTCTTTGAGAACAGGGTAATCGCTCATTTGGATAGGATTCCCAATATTGATGCCCCAAAATTGACCGGCAGCAGGGTGCCTGCAATTATGTTTGCAGATGACACCCTACTGCTGTCTAAATCCCCGATTGGCATACAACGAGTCTTGAATAGTTTTCTGAAGTTCTGTACAGATAGGGGACTCGATATCAACCCGCAGAAAACCAAATTCATGATTCTCAACCCCAAACCCCTCAACCGCCCACCACCCACCTTAGGTACAGTCCAACTGGAACGGGTCCGCACTATCGAATACCTGGGGATTACGCTCAATGAAAATTTAACGTGGTCACCCCATCAGTTAAAAGCAAATATTAAACTGGCACAGTTGGCGGGTGGCATTATGAGATTAGCGAATAAATCACCCTATCGGCCGCTCACCCCCGTTATTCAAATCTACAAGGCCCAGGCCCGGGGAGGTGTCATTTATGGGGGCGAACTGTGGGGCCATATCCCATCACCAAAAATACTGACTACTGAGAACAAGTTCCTGAGGCAGATTACCGCTCTTCCGTTGAGCACTCCAATTCTCCCTTTAAGGTTGGATTTGGGCATCCGGCCCATAACGGAGGTGCTGGGGCTCAAACCACTTGCATTATGGAGCAGCCCAGATCTCTGTACTTATAGAGCGGAGCTACAGGAATACCTAACGTTGCCGAATGCCACAAGAACACTGTGGCTAAACTACATTAAGAGAACTTCTGAGGTAATTGGATTCCCTGAACTTTGGTCAGATCCGGTAAATACAAGTAACAAGACCTCTAGAAAGGTGCTATTGAGAGCCTATTATGACCAAATGCTCTTACAATCCGCTGATGGCATCCGAGATGGATCTCTAACCAATCAGTTCATAAAAATCAAAGACTCCTACCAACTGGAAAGTTTCCTAGATGCCATGACTCCGGCAATAACTAGGAAATTATTCTTTCAATGGAGACACGGGACCCTCCCCTTGGCATCTTTCACAGCAACATGGTCTTCCCACTCCTCCACAGAAAATTGTCCTGCGTGTGCCCATGCAAAAGAGAACGATGTACATGTGATTTTCTTCTGTCCAGCCTATGAGAGGAGCAGGAAGTATTGGCTCGTTCCTTTACTTAAAAACATGGGATTCAGAATTTTTTTGCCTGCCTTCAGAGTTTTAAAGACTGATTTGGCCCCAACTATGGTATTAGCACTATCTTAATTTTTAACTTCAATGTGGTATGCCCGTAAACGCTATATCAAGAGACTTGGCGATTTAGTATGGACTCGATTTCTGGCATACCTCAATCATATTAATTAACTATGATCACTACTGTTATTTAATGCGTTCTTAAATTGTAAATGAATTGTTTTATGATGTCATGTATATCTTTTATGATCATGTGATCGAAATAAAGATTTTTCGAACTCAAACTCGAATGAGACATGCTTGGGGCACACAAGGTGCCCTGTGCATACACCGGTTCAAACCAGATGCTGGGGCATTCCAGCCCCAGCTCTGGCGCGAAACTGGACAAAGGATAGTGGGTATAACCACCCCCTTCCTGGTCCCACCCATAGGAGGGACCTAGTCATAGTGCAGCCCCCTTTAGGAGAATAAAGGTAGGAGCTGGTCCCATTCCAAATCAGATTAATCCTGATTTGAAACTCTACAAGAAGAAAGTCTGGACTTCGATGTTCTGTTCCACAGAAGACTGAAGAAATCTCCCTTGTGGCCAAGGAGTGACCACCCTGCACAAGCAGGCACCATCAAGCTTTCCAGTGGTTCACTTTGTCGTCTTCCCGTGTGGATCTAGACTTCAGAGCCTGACGAGACCTGGACTTCCAGACCTCTCCAAACTCTACCTACATCTGAAGCACAGCTGAGATCCGTGGGTGTGACGAGACACGTGGGACCGGCCATCTTGGAGAAACTGCACTTTGCTTCCAGCACGACTTCAGAGGCATCCTTGACAAAGTGCTTTGGGGATTGAGAAGCCCCAGCCCTGAGCAGCTCCTGCACAGAAGATCAGCCCTCCAGCATCCACGAGATCTGCGTGTGGCCCTTTTGCTTGATTGCTGCTCGACGCGTTGTCTGGTAACTTGCTGGCTGGCTAGTGGCCTCCTAGATGACGATCCTTGAAATCCATACCACTTGTCTGGTTGCTCCAGACAGGCCCCTGCTTCCCTGCAAAGGAGAAGCACCCCAGACCCTCCTGGTCCGTACCAGAGGCCTTTTCCATTCACCACGTGGGTTGCCTTTGCCAAGGCCTGTTGATGCCGAATCCGGAACCAACACCGCCGAGAGCGAGAGCCTGTGTGGGGCAGCTTGTGCCTCCATCCTGGTCATCCAAGACACCTCCTGGTCCACGTGGCTGCAGAGTCAAGCGTCCACTCTTCACCTGATCGTGACAACAGAATCTGGTTCCTTCCTGGTTCCACTCCAGTCACTGGCTAGTGACTGTGAACATTGTCCCCTCTGCTTTCAGGCCTTCATATTCCTCAATCCACCCTTGGGTCGCTCCTGACATCTTCCTTCTGGCCGCCTGCAGCATCTTTTCTTCAAGGCTCCATAAACTTCAACGCGGAAACCCGACACACTTTGACACCTATGCACCCGCAGCCTGTGGGTGAGGTAACAATAGCATTTCGGTGCTCAAGGGTAGATTGACTCTCCTAGTGTCCAGATTTCCAGTCGTTTTAGTCCTAGCTAGTCGGAACTGTCTAATACTTACCTTTTCATAATTTGTACTATCCATTGACTTTGTTACGCATCTCGCATGTGAGTTCACACTCTGCACATGTGTCCCGTGGACCTCCTATTACTTACCTCAGGTTAGGATAGTGCAGTCCCAGCGATCCTACAGCCTCTGGACAGCTCCATTCCTTCTTTCGATTTCCTTATACCATTTACTTAGTATATGGTTTGTCGTGCCCCTAGGGCACCATTGTAATTTGTGCAACTTGACATATTTTTCTTAGGAGTCTTGTCATGTGCTTAGCCCTCTGATCTCATAAAGAGTCAGAGGTGTATGTTAGTTAATAAACATCTTGTTTATTTTCATAACTACCAGTGTGGTGTCCATTCATTTGGTATTCAAGGGGTTATGTGTGGCAAAACAGCTGGCTTCACATGCCAAAAGAGTTTAGCCTAAGACTGCTTTGTCCATGCTACCATTAGGATAGCTGGTCAATAAGGTTGACTTACAACCAATCACCATAAGGGTTGTTTGGACTGATACAAGGTGATCACTAGAAATAGAGAGCATCATATATCAGGCCAACTTCTCACATAAAGTAATTCCAAGCACGAACCGGAGGGTCTTCTTGATTCAAGAAGCACATATGTGATTGGGTCTGAGGCACCAAGAGATACTGAAATCTCTAATAGAATTACAATCAAGATACTGGTGGCCGGGAATGAACGTGCAAGTTTATAAATTTGCAATGGAGTGTCAGGACTGCAATAGAGATCGCATTATGAACCGGACCAGATATTTGACTCTATCACAGTAAGACCAGCCCAGACACCCCTGTTAGACAGCATTAGACTATCTACATGCAGGGGTCAGACCGGACAAATGCGATCCCATAAATATTAAGACGACATTCATTTGGATGTGGCCCCATCACTCGGCTGACGCCAGAACTGTTATAGAAGATGTGCGAGTCTTTATCAGCACATACGCAATTGGCATACTACATTCTGACCAGGGTCCTGCGTTTAGCTCTCTAGCTTACAAGGAGGCCATGACCAGCATCGGAATTGCATTGCGGTACTCTAGTCCATTCCATCCTGAGGGAAATGCGGTAGTGGAGAGAAAAAAACGTGACATAAAGCAATCTATAAAAGCGAGGGTATTAGGTTCCGGTGATGGGTGGGTCAAACATCTAATAAGTGTCCAACGTAGTCTTAACAATCTGCCAAGAAATTTTCTGGGTGGAATGACTCCGTATGAACTTTTGTTTGGTATGAGAATGATAATCGAAGACCTCGATTGTCAGACTTCAGTGGTTGAACAAAAATCTTTTAATATCAAAGATCATTTGGCTGTTTTACAGGACTTGAATGAAACAAGAAGAAGTCTAAGTAACGCAAAACTAAAGCCAACGGCCACTGAAGAAAAACCACCTGTCCCAGCAAAACCTCTCTGTATTCCAAAGATTGGGGATCTGGTCAGAGAAAAGATTGCTGGGAAGAAGGAATTTGGGCCTTCTTACAGAAAAGCAGTACTACCGCCTCGTGCTGGTAAAAAGGAGAACCGAGTTGTATCAATCGACCTGGTAAATCCACAACCATGTGGCCAATAATAAGGAGTAGGTCCAGTGGACTCCCAAGAAGTAGCAGAAGACCAAACCTTGCAACAATCCAAGAGGTTCAAACTGAGAGATTAATCACATTTGATAAACCTGCAGTGAATATAAAAGGACTATGCAACAAAGCCATGGAACTTGTGCCTCTTGAAACACAAATTGCAACAGTTCCTCAAGAAACACCTGTCTACAATGATGTAGCCTCGGACTATTCTAATATGAAAAAGGAAGAAGCAACTACAAAGATTAATAACAATCCTGATGCCATCCAAACAATTGACAGAACTGCATCTGGCTACTTTTTCAATTTCGATGATTTTCTGATGATCCAAGTGAACATGGAGACAAGCCAGCAAACAAAACTTTCAAAGACAAAATTACAGAACTTTTTCATCAACTTGGAGAAACATATCTGATTTCAACCTGGATTGAACTGTGGATTGCGTTTGGTGTACTTTTCCTCCTGCTCTGGTTCATCGTAGTTTAAGCTTGGGAAGAATGATTGATGGAAAATACAGTACAATGGACACAGCAAGTCAGAACATCAACTTGGTTCTAAAACCTCACAGATCCTCTCAAGTTGAAAAAAGAGAACTATCATCAGTGAACATCACAGCCACTCCTATACCTGGTGGTGAGCATGGGACACAACTGATTACGAAATCTATGGCCCAGTTGAACTCTTGAAATATCCACACCAGTTCAATATTTCTTTAAGTGACTTTGTATCACCTAGTACTTTCTCTGATGATTGGGACTTTGAAAATATTAATAATATGATGTCAGATTTAGAAATGTCAGCAAAATTTACAGAACATGATTATTTACAGGGTTCATCAAATTATGAAGAAATGTATTGCTTCAATAATTTTGGGCATCAATATTTGCATAAATCTGCTAATCCTAAAAATGTGTTCAGTTATAATCAATGGGAACATTGTCCAACTCCGCCAAAAGGAATTTCGAAAACATTTTATGAGAAATTCCCATACTTCTCAGGGTTTAATATCACTGATCCAGAAACATTTTATTTTAAAATTATGAATAAGACAGGAATGAAAAACATGTTGACAAACACTAAACTGATTTATTCTGAAAAATGTTATGAAAAAATGTCTACATTTGGTTTTGAATTTTGGAAAAACAACATTGAGACAAAAACTGTCTTGGGGTACAAATGAATGGCAAGTACAAGGTTTAGAATCATTATTCAGAGCCTGCATGTTCCCAGAACAAATAATGTTCCTGAATGACACCATTCAACAAACAACCTGTCTTGGTCTAGCCAAGATAAAAGATTTAAACAACCCGTCTATACCAAAGCCTATGCCTGATAAAAATAACACTACAGATTAGGGGTTAGACGTGTTCTATATTTTAAAATGGAACAGAAACAAAACCTAATTGGAATAAATGGTTGATCTGGCCCACATACACTAATAACTGTCAAGATAGATTCCTGAACAAAATAAAGGGGTTCACACAGAACAGGCCAGACCCAAGATATTCCCAGAGACAACATCCAGTGATAATTACAACCCATAGTGTAGCAAAACTATGTCTCGAATGGCTACAGAAATCCACACTACCCGAAATTAAGCAACACTTACCTTTACTTAAAGAAGGTGCTGACTTGCGAGACTTCTTACAGGGACCTCGCAAACAGCGTCAAAAACGTTTCTTATATGCCGGTATATACGCAGCTTACAATGAAGCTTGGAAAATAACACAAATTGAAACTGCAGAAAAAATACGAGAAATTGATCGTATTAATTTGGAAAAAATCACTTTCTGTAGTGGACAATGGGTTAACCACTCTGTCCTCCAGAATGTATTTAATGGACAGCATTGTATCATCTGCAATTGATATAATAGAATAGGATATGCTAATGTTACAACATGGCCAGTCCCAATTATGTTCTATTGTACAGCTTGGCTGGACGTTACAAAATTTGCGTTCAGGAAACGTGCCATGGCGTCTAATCAACACAACGTCATTATTTTCTATCTATAACCTTACTGATAAACAAATCTCTTTGGCACAAAGAGTGGAAGACTATACGGTGCTGAGCATTGAAAAACTCGAAAAATTGCCATTGACAATGTCAGAATGACCGGTCATTGAATGGATAATACATGGCACCATTAAAATCCCGATAACAACGTTTTAGTTTCAATACTGCCAAAAGTATATACCAGCAGGCCTGTATGAAAAATTGGGTAAAGGATACATCAAGTCAACCTGGAATTTACCTTATACACATAGATGTTGAAGTGGGGGCAAGAAAGAGGAATTTCTTAGTGGTAACAACTGTAAAAAGTCACTAAGCTGTACCCTTCTGTGTCAAGGAATTAACTTGCATGGAGCCTGCGAAGGTTCATCAAAAAACCTTTCATGTCACCTGCACGGCACCCCCGCTACACAGATAGAGCCTTTTTTCAGACAGCTTTCCAAAGGCAGCAACGTTCTAATAAGTGAGCACAGCTGTTGTGGCATGGTGCCAGGAAAAGCCTATCTCGTGAGCGTTACTTCCATGGTCACTTGTTGTATGCAAGCATTGTATCCAAACAGCAAACCAGACATGGAGGCGGCAATATGGCCTGCTTTGAATATCTCTTCTATTCAAATTGATACTTTAAGCAGAATTAAGTCTATTCTTTTACAAAAAACTGTGCCTTTCACCTCGTCTGGAGAAACGTATGACCTGCAAGTTGCAAGGACATCAACAGAGATACATGCATTATTATCAACAAATTGCCCAGTACATTTCGTAGAAATGTTAAGTCAAATCTTAAACATGTCAGATACCAGTGGCATCACACATGTATTTAAGACAATTTTTTCGAGACTGCTAACACCGTTCGAAGCAGTTCTTATCATCTTCCCGAATTTTGTGCATTCTGTGTTCAATGGCCTTCTTCTCATCTTGGGACTCGTAGCAGGAATCTTATTTTTGTTCCTTCTGCTCCGATATGGCAAGTCAAGTCAC
Organism: Lissotriton vulgaris; assembly: GCF_964263255.1. Classification (NCBI taxonomy): domain Eukaryota; kingdom Metazoa; phylum Chordata; class Amphibia; order Caudata; family Salamandridae; genus Lissotriton; species Lissotriton vulgaris. Next base: position 456,718 of record NW_028255083.1, on the reverse strand, counting down.
AGACAAAACTCAGGCTACAATGGAAGACACGATCCTAGTAGTACAATACCGAGAGCGGATCACTAATGTCCTCGCCTTGGCTCGGCTAAGAGATCTGAATACAACCTGGTATCTTTCATTCAGACCAATCTGGCAATATTGCATCCTACGGGTTCTACGATGCTTACTTTGCGGAGAAGAATGTGTGTTAGACGTCTGTCTCACACTCCCATCAGCAGTACCTATCGATGTCGATACTTTGCTTGGTTTGGTAACGGCTCATGCAACCTGTTGTCCCCAGCGGCTACCCATTCTAATGACGGCATCCGTTGAAACCTCACCATTACGATTAGGTGGTGGTGAGGTACGAGATGAAACCGGCACACAGGTACAACCTTCCGTGACCATTGCTGATCTAAAAACCGATGATGGCATTGCATCGCACATTTGCACTATTTCCACTTTTTTAAATTTGGTCCAACTTTCACCTACTGTTCTAGACACATTTTTACCAGCCTATCTGAGTTATTGTTCTCTCCTAAAAACGAGAACAATTTTTGAAATAGCGAGCACACAGCGTTCCCTGAACTTTGAATTCAGCCTTCAGTTTTTGATAAACAGAACATCTAATAAAACATTGGAACTATTTTTCTTCTCGAAAATGAAATTATTTTTCTCCAGTTCCCAAAATATTTGCATTTTTTGGCACATGATACTCTGCTTAAAGTAGAACTATTCTTAGAGAACAAGATTTATATTTGTAAAATATCTAGAGTCGAAATTTTGACTTAGCCTCTAGCACATGTACAGTCTTGTATAAATATGTGATGAAATGGTCTCGACCTTCTCTTCTGTATTAAGAGCCATTTCATAAATGTAATTTTCATGATTCATTCAGTCCACTTTCTAAATGAACAAAATATGCATTATCTGAATGATACCACTGCTTGAAAACGTACAGTATTATACTCATTTTTCGTGTATACACCCTTTGAAATCCAAACTATGTATTTTGGGGTGGGCTGAAAAACACATGCATCGTTATATGTTTGGTTTGCTTAGTATTTAGTAATGATGGACATTATACGTGGAGTGGGTGTTGTGAATATATCTAGGACCCTAATTAGATATTCCCGATTTATGCCCTTGTGTGGTTATAATAAATCATATCCTTATAAAGGCATAAGAATCATATCCATATTAAGTCATAGCCAATGCAGTCCAAATACGGCAAGGCTACTCCTATAGACTCCTAGAAAGTACAACGCGTTCTTAAACAAACCAAGCTCCAGCAGCCCGGGAATTCCCCCTGCTTCTGTTTTGATTTGTCCTAGACCTTCAGAGAGTCCTGAAAGAACTGCCAGTTCTTAGTGACGTCTTATGTCCAACCTTACGTCAAACTCGGCACCTCCCAGGTATAAATATACCAGCATCTGCCTTAAGCAACACACGGTGGTTTGGAGCAGATCGGCTATCTACTTGCCCGACGCCCTGCTGATGCGAGTGCCGAAAGAAGCCGACCCTCCCTGCTGACGCACTGAGAAAGACGCTGTCTTCTTTCCTGCCCAGAAATATAGCTCCAGTGTTTTCCGGTCACCCTTGCGGGTTTCTGGGAGATCGAGTCCTGAGAGAGAGATACAATACCTCCTTCATTTTATACCTAAGGTACGGAGCTGATTATACCCACAGAGAATTCTTGATTCAGATTCTTGGCAAAAACTGTAACTCATCTACTCCTTCTCACGTACCAGGCTTAGGTTAGATACACTGGGGTAGGCGTATCTTAGAAACACCAGTTGAGTACGTTTAGTCATTATTTTATCATTGTATGTATTTTATCCATTTTAAGTATCATATAGCTTAGAAACCCTACAAATGGTTTTTCATAGTACTCCTTTTACTGTACGCTCTTTACTTTATGACAAGTATTGCAATTGTGGGAATTCATTTCTCTTGCATGAGAAAGAAGACTCCTCAATAAATAACCCTTTTATTGAAAACGCCCGTCTCTCTATTTCTCTGCATTTCTGGTGAAACGAAGCATGCACGATTGACTGAGTAAAATAGCTATCTATTGTTTCCGGGACTCTGGAGATATATTCCTTATTGCAGGGGGAACAAAGTTGTCATGTGATATGGTTGTCAGAAGCTAATCCCTTCTTGTCTATTCAGGAAAGCTAAACACCTTCTTGTTTACTCGAGAAAGTTTCTAGAGACCTCTGAGCTAGCTGGCACACACAATTAAGTCTAACATATTCAATAGAGACCTAGTCGACCTCAGTCCTACGTCTAAGATATCGTTTATATTACTCCAATGCGCAGAGCCTATAGGGAATATAGGAACTACACTACAAGGTCTGGTTCCATACACCTCTGATAGTATTTTTCTTGGTAAGCACCTGCCTGTTCATTCTCTGACGTCTATATTAACTCAATCTTCCTCCCTTACTACAGTACCTCATTTTTCCTCCGTCAGGTCTGGCTGTTCGCCATTCCTGCTCTCAGATCCATATTTGTTACTATCCATGCAGGATTTGCTCACATGTATGTGTCTCCCTATAAGTGTTTATTCACTGCTTAACTTACGTAAGGCGCGCACGTTCACTCTTCCTAGTTCACAGCGGAATCGCTCGTCTTTTCGTATTTCTTAGGCACCTTCAAGCAGCCAAGTGTAGAATGTCTATGCATTTTCCTTCCTTCCATGTTTTTATCTCTGCTCGCAGGGCCTCCTTCAGACGTTGCCAATAAGGCAAATATTTAATTGTACTATACATATGAGGTGCTCCCAAACCTTGCTACATGAAACAGACTAGTCTGTATCTTCCTCCAATGTTTGTACCTGAACCTGTGCTCTCTTTTTATTATCTGTATTTTCTTTTTTTCTCCCTTTTCCTTCTCCCAATTGTACCTCACTTATTACAGGCAATTGCACACAGGCATGCTTATTCTAAATGTCCTGATGATGATCCATTTATTTTATATGGATCGAATCACCTTTGACACCCTATACACTTTTTCAATTGCTCCAAATTGTAATTTAATATGTAAAGGTGTTCTCTTGCAATTTTTTGTTACATTGAATATTGTGTGTTTAACAAACCTATAGCTTTGCCTGAGCCTTTTGTGATCTTCATCGTTTGCCCCTCTTGGCTTGGTTGGATGCAGGCTTGTGTCCCACCTACAAATTGTCTTGTCTGTAATGTTCATATTTGAATTTAAAATATTTAATATCTGACCTCTGTCCGGCTGGACAAGTTATACAAATATAGTAAAGACTGGGTCTATATTCATTTCCCACCCTGTTTATTGTTATTTCTCTAGGGACCACTGTTCTTAAAAATGGTGAAAGTTGACAACATGTTGTGTTGTTTTTCTGTTTCCTGGATTTGAAAGAACTTTGTTGGTTGTTAACTTAGCAACATTACATATGTTCTGCAATTAATGTTTTTCATAATTCCTGTATTTTTACTCAGGGGTGTGAATTCCACTACACTATAGATGCAACCTACTGGGGCCCGGGAAGGTGACCCCATGTCGGATTTTGGGGAGTAAGGGTGATTATTATTTATCTAGAGGGATCAAATATTTTTATAATCCATTGAGCCCCACCCCCCTCCAATCCTAACTGGATGCCTACATTGGGGGTTAATATGTTTGTGGGCTGGTCTTATAAGCATAGGGAGGGATGGAATTGTGGCTTTTAGTTGGGGTCCTACTGCTGTGCTAATTTCTGCCATAGTCCCTTTACCCAACGGCTAAGATTCCAGTGGCTCTGCATCCCCTTCTGGTAGTTATTTTCCCCAGCTGGGACTACATGTTTTGTTTCTACCCTTAGTTGGGTTTGTTATGCCCTGTTTACTTAATACTGGTAAAGGTGAGTGGAACACGTAGAATAGGGGGAGTATCGCCTCTGGAGTTGCAAATGTGTACAATGTGCCTTGGAAATGTTTTGTTGCATGAGCACCTCTTTGGTTCCTGCATGTGGTGTACAACATGGCATGGCTTTCCTTTGTGTCTTCCAGATACCAAGATTAGGCTGATCTTGACCCGAACTTTGTATCCAGAACATTCTTTTTGGGCTGGCTTTGGGTGGTTGTCTTCAGTTTTGGGCATTTCCGTGAATCTTGCGTGATCTATTGAGTCACCTGGCCTGCAGTGAAGAGGGCCGCGAGCTGCTCTGTGGCCACATTGTCTCCCATCTATGACACGTTGTGGTGTCTGAGGTCGGGTCATCTGTTTTCCCTGGATGGTGCCTGTAGAGGAGTAGGATCTGCTTACTATTGTTACCCTGTCTTTTTGCTGGTTTTCAACTTTAGTCTGGCTAGGGCCCTGCTATCCAGGACCCCATCCTAGCTGCTTCCGCTCTAAAAGGATTGTATGTGCTATAGGTACAATCCAGTTTGGTTACTGGGGTACCCTTGTGAGTCTCTCGTATATGGTACACTAATTACTAAGGACTGCTACTGCAGCCTGGGTAAAGTGGTGCTTGCAACCCTTACTAAGACATAGGTTACCTATATCTACCTTTAATAATTGACACATATACACCTATCAGTCACTCCTATGGCAGGTCGTATCAATCCTGAAGGCAGAGTGCTTGTTTTTGTGTGAGAGGGTGCCCATGTATGAGCTGGGCCCCTCTGCACTTTTCAGAGCCTATTCTCTAAGGCTGTCTTGTGATGCAGCCAGACCATATACTCTCAAGTGCATTATAACCTTGTGGTAAATGCTAACTTTGGAATGGCTGCATGGAAACATGTTGTGTTTGGTGTCAAACACTTTGGAATCCTACCCCCACCAGTTCTGGCAGCGGGGGTAGAATTCCACACTTCTAGAGGGAGAGACATACACACACCGGTACACCCGGTACCAGTTTAAAAGAGCCCTGGCATCACAAAATGGATGTTACAGCCACAGACAAGAGTCTGGCCTCCTGCTGCTGACCACAACTCCGGCAGGGGAGGCCTGGACAATAGGTTTCCCGTCACAGGGAGGTGTAACCACCTCCCAGACAGGCTTTAGTGTATTAGGGCTGGGTGGGTGCACTCTAAGAGTGCTTTGATGTCTGCACTGGGGGCACATTTGGTGTCCTTGTGCATAGTCCAGTTCAAACCAGTTGCAGGGAAACTCAGACCCTTCTCTGGAACAAAACTGGACAAAGGAAATTGGTGTAGCCACCCCTCTTTCCAGACCCTCCCATAGGTGGGTCCCAGAATATGTCCAATCCCTTTTCTTAGTATAAGTAAGAGACCCCTGGCAACAGGACTTTAGATTACACCTGGACAAAATTCTGAAACTGAATCCTGGAACTTCAACGCTCTACTAAAGACTAGAAGATGGAATAATCTCATTTTGTGGCAAGAAGTGAATCCCCTGCTCAAGCAGGCACCAACAAAGCATTTGCCAGTCTGCATCTCCTAAGCTCCCACCAGACTCCAAAGTTATTGCAGCCCAGGAAGAGGATTTCTAGACTTCTCAAAGGCCGACACAAGTCCCCAGCAAAGCTGCGACCCGCAGCCCTCACGAGTGATGTGGAACCGGAGCCCCTTTACACCATGCACATTTGCTAAGTGCATTGACTTCTCAATATTTCCTGAGGTTGGGCTTTGGGTTACTTGTAGCCCAAGCCCTGAGCACCATCTGCACCAAATATTGTGGGCCTACATTCCACAAGTGTTCCGTGGACCCGCTTCTTGCATTTCAGCTTGAGGTTCCTTTGCGATCTCTGGTCAGTCGACTGGTGGGATCCTGTGAAGGCAACCCTGATTTTCTTTGAGCTTCCCCGATTGCTCCAGATGTGCCTTGACTTCCTACCAAGTGGCTCTAGCCTCATAAAGAGATTAGAGGGTTGTGTTTAGAATAAATATATATATTTTATATATATTCTTGGTTTGGTTCTCCTTTTATTTGGTCATTCACAAGATTATAGACTGGTAGAACAGGCTGCTTTACATTCATCCAAGACTTAGCCTGAAGGCTCCTCTCCACAACCAGCTCTAGGATAGCTTTCTATAAAGGTTGTATTTAACCTACCATCAATTTGAACTGGTGCAAGGTGCCCACTAGAATAGTGGACAGCATATGCCAGGCCAACCTCTCACAGTCCCTGCAAGGTTGGAGCAACCATAAGTCACTATGCTTGGTATGGAGGAGGGCGCAACTAGTGTCATACATTCATCTGGAGCCAGAGTGAATATTTGAGATCCCTCCTCGCGGGCAACCCCATCTCCCTTGGACCACACCTCGCTAACTTTAAGGGGTATATTCACAAGAATAAGTGATAACTACTGCAAGGGTGGCATAAAGCAAATTTCAATATTGCTGCCTATCGTGGGAAAATAACCATGTGTCAACGTGAAATTCGCAACAAGGTGGTACCATGCGATAGTCACCAGATAATGCGCCAAATGTCCACGTGAAAATCAACGCCACCTCTCATAAATGCGATACGCAAACATGCGTTGAGGCAAACATGCGACGAGGCCAACTGCTGTACAAAAAGCAGCAAAAACCAGCCACAGGCCTGCAAATCTCACACGTCTGGCGGAACAATGCACTATAAAAACCACAGAAAAAATACAACAAAAACAAGCCAAAGTGCATAGCAACATGGATGCACACTAACACAGAGCAGGGGCCAACTCGAACTCCACAACCCCCACAGACTACCAGCAAGGAACAAAAGGGTAGGGGAAGGCCAAGGAGAAGAGGGAGAGGAAGACGGGTTGCAGCCCGTCGGAACCACCTGGAATGCAGTCTGAGTGACGAGGAGGCCAATCGAGGAGACCAACAGGCGCGACAACTCAAAACAGGTACAAACCCGCTGCCAACAGGAAGACAGCAACGGCGACAGGAGGTGGCAGTCCTGCGCCACAGGAGGAGCTGGCGGAAATGGAGGCCACAGATCAGTGTGGAAATGGTGCAAGTAGGCAGGAGTACAGACACAGCCCGACAGGCCCTGACACAAAAACAACATGGTGAGGATACAACAGGGACTCGGGACGGGGGTGATGCGCACAATGGCACACATGCACAACATCATGCAGCACACGGCACAACCACAAAAATCGAGGGACATGTCCCCCATCCCTGTGGCACACTGCAGCACACACACATAGAAATCACAGCACAACCCATGACAATGTGGCACAAAGTACAACACACTACAGGACAGGGGACACAACTGGGTCCGCCCAGCCGCAGGAACAGAAAAGTCACATTGGACAGAGTAGGGAACTGTGAGATGCATATCCACGGCTAAAACTTCACATCAGCCATGCCGGCCAAATGTCCACTGTCACTCAAATTGCCAGCACCACACAAATATCCACAATATATATTGTCACACAGTCTGCATGTCAACAAGAACAAGGCACAAATACAATGCCAACATGCATCTCCCCTTCACATTGTAGAGGGACAAACAACACCTCCAGCAGGTCATAACAGACAACTCATCAGTGATGCTGGAGACAAACATTACACCTTTGACACCGAGGAACCACAACAGCCCATGGACATCCCACACAAACCACCACCAGGATCAGGGCACAAGAGCCACTGAGAGGAGAACACAGCCCCTGCAACAGACCACACAGCATGAAGCACCCACAACACTTCACCAACCCACACATGCAACACCAATGCCAGGTGTCAGAACAACAAAAGGAGGTGGCCCAGCAGGTGTGGGTGTGGCCAAACCCATGGAAGGCGAACTAGAACACATACGTGGGTGTCCAATACCCTTCAGAGACTACTTACACCACACAAAGGAGATCCACACTGCCATAGAGACACATGCAGATACACGTACCTAGTACTGTACCATGCCCAGGGGCACGTACATATCAGTCACACACCCACGCTGGCTCTATGTAAGACAGCAAAGTCCACTTCCCTTACAAATTGAGTGGGTGACGACAAAGCTACATGTCCAGGTCCTAGCCCGCTGCCTGCAATGACATGTCTGCATCCGCTGCACACTGCACAATGTAATATCGTAGGGCCCAGGGCACCCATGTATAAAACAAGAACACAGGGACACATGCATTTATCATGTTGAACTGGCTATGGGTATGTGCGCCCGGCCCCATTATTGGCAGGGCCACATGTACAGTGACGCCTGTGCTGGATGTGTGTGAGCTTGCACAGAGTGCTTGGTGCTGGCAACAACTTGAACAGTGGACACAACAGGTCTGAGCAACTCCTTAGTTCTGTCATGAACCACATTTTGACTCTGGCAGATGGCGTTTAGAGGTGATTCTTGTGGTGGTGGTCACGTGTGCCTCCTGCGGTGATGCGACATCCGGGCTGATCAGGACTCGTGGCTATGTGTGGGCCATGGTGGAGTGGAGTTGAGGCTGGAGGCTGTGGACAGCACAGAGCCACAGACACTTCAGAGGCCATTCAATGTCTCAGTAGAAGGGGCCACAGACCTGACCAGCGCAGAGTTAGTGGCCCCGGATAGACTGCGGCTGGCACAGGCACCCAACCAAGGAACGGTGACTTGCGGCGCAGTCAGTGGGCCATGAAACTTGACAGGGTCCCCATCAATGTCTGCAGTGTATGTTGCGGAAGTTGGGGGAACAGTGGAATGTGTGCTCCAGGGAATGATGCAGAAGGTCTGATGTTATCTGAAAACTCAAAACGCCACTAATGTACGACCAGTGAGTGTCCATGAATGTCGGGGAACAGACATAGTGGCACAGCAGCTGAGAGGGGATACAGTCTGTCATGATGCCGGCACACTGATATGAACTCCACCATTTCCAAATCAAGACTGGGTGACCTACTGGACCACAGTGTAGGCCGTAGGCAGCGGTCAGCAGTGGCTCACAGCCATGTGTGGTGGTAATACCATGCACAGACTTGTTGGCACCACATCGAAAGGAGTATAGTGAATTGATCTCTGCCTTAAATGATGTTCACTGCAATGGTGTAATCAAGACTCAGTTCCAAGTGTGTGTCCTACCTGGCTGTGGTTTAGGCCTGAGGCAGCGGTCAGCACAACCCATTTACTGAGTGTCGCCTGCATAGGTTGGATGGCCCCACCCGCCTGCATAGTTCTGGTTCAGTCGCATCACATGTTTGGTCCCCTCTGTGTATGTGACACGTCTTCCATCCAGACTGTTGCTGGATGTGGAACATACTGGTCCACACTGTAGTCCTGGTCCGTCGTCCACATGTCGAGGGCTGGCATTGAACAGGGTTAGTGGCACCATGTGTAGCCGGCTGGCGTTGAACAGGGTTAGTGGCACCTCGTGTATCCAGCTAAAAATGAACAGGGTTAGTGGCACCACGTGTTTCCAGCTGACGTTGAACAGGGTTAGTGGCACCACGTGTCAAAAGATGCCCATATGGAACTATGCCTCACAGTCCGGGGGGGTCTGGTGCTGTGGCCGCTGTCACAGATTTGGGGTCACTGCCATTCATGACTCAGGACAAAGTTTCACATATGGGATCTACTGGTCCGAAGAGTAGGCTGAAGGCAGCAGAAGAGTACGTCAACGAGAAAGGACTACAGCGGGTCTGTGTCGTGGAAGCCGTGATGGTCTGAGGAGGCTGCCAGGTCGGGGGCCGCAGGCTTGGAACTTGCGCCGGCGCGTTGTGGGCCCTCTTTGACATATGGCAGTGTCAGCAGGTGATCAGTGTGGCCTGTCTGCATAGGGGCAGGCCTATTGGGTCGGGGTCCAGCGGCCTGGGGTACAGCAGGCACACAGGATCAGGGGCAACTCCGCTCATGAGGACGGCGTTGGCCTCGTGGCATTCTCAACACCCGCTCGGTCCACAGACACGCCATCGACCTCTGGAATCTACTAGACACCATCTCTCCGGACGTCGCCTTCCTAACAGAAACATGGATGAACGCCTCCTCAGCCCCAGACATCACCATTGCCATCCCGGAAGGCTACAAGATCATCCGGAAAGACCGCAACAAGCAAACAGGAGGAGGCATCGCCATCGTCCACAAGAATTCCATCCGCATCTCAACCAGCTCAGACGTCAACCTCGCTAGCGCCGAACACCTTCACTTCCAGATCCACACCGACCCCAAGACCACACTCAGAGGAACCCTCCTCTACAGGCCACCAGGACCCCGTGCACAATTCAGTGAAGACATCACTGACTTTATCACCCCACACGCCCTCCCCTCCGAGGACTACATTCTATTGGGAGACCTCAATTTTCACCTGGAAAAAAGCAACGACAGCAACACCACCGCCCTTCTGGACAATATCGCCAACCTCGGACTCAAACAACTTGTTAATACCCCCACTCACTACGCAGGTCACACACTCGACCCTATCTTCACCTCCAGCAAACATATCTCCTTCAGTCACACCACAGCTCTCCATTGGACGGACCACAGCTGTGTTCACTTTATCTACAATAAGACCACAACCCACAACCATCCTCAACCTACTCTGCGAAGAAACTGGAACAAAATCACCATCGACTAGATCTCCTCATCGCTTCTTCAAAACCCCCCTGCCCACTCTTCGAACCCCAACCAAGCAGCCATTAACCTCACTCAATGGCTAACCAACAGCGCCGACAACCTAGCACCCCTGAAAAAACGTCAAATCAAACGAGGCAACAAAAACACACCCTGGTTCAACGATGATCTTAAGAAATCCAAGAAACTCTGTCGCTCCCTTGAGAAGGCCTGGAAAAAAGACCCAAACACCAACACCTGAGACGCCTTCAAAAAGGCCACCCGCATACACCACCAACTGATCCGGACTGCCAAGAAAGCCGCATTCAAAGACCGACTAGACAACAACGCCCACAACAGCAAAGAATTATTCAACATCGTCAAAGAGTTTACCAACCCCACTGCCAACTCCAACGACATCACTCCCTCTCAAACCCTTTGCGACTCCCTAGCTTCGTTCTTCCACGACAAAATCGCAGACATCCACAACAGCTTCGACAACCATCCCGGAGACCAACCCACCCAACCTTCTGCCGTACCTTCACCCCCCTTGAACATCCTTAATGAATGGAACCCAATCTCCACTGAGGACACCATCCGCCTGATGAACTCCATCCACTCAGGGTCCCCCACAGACCCATACCCTCACCACATCTTCAACAAAGCAGATTCCATCATAGCACCACACCTCCGAGATGTCATCAACTGCTCCCTCAACTCCGCCACCTTCCCGGAAAGCTGGAAACACGCCGAACTCAGCACCCTTCTCAAAAAACCCACAGCTCACCCCACCAAACTCAAGAACTACCGCCCCATCTCGCTCCTTCCATTCCCGGCCAAAGTCATCGAGAAAGCTGTCAACAACCAACTCGCCGCCTTCCTCGAAACCAACAAATCCCTCGACTCCTCACAGTCCGGCTTCCGAGCCAAACACAGCACTGAGACCGCACTCATCGCAGCAACAGACGACATTCAAACTCTACTGGACAATGGAGACACAGTCGCCCTCATCCTCCTCGACCTCTCCGCAGCCTTCGACACAGTCTGTCATAGCACCCTGATACAACGCCTCAGAAACATCAGAATCCAGGAAAAAGCACTGGAATGGATCACCTCGTTCCTTGCCCGAAGAACATAGAGAGTCCGCCTCCCACCATTCAAGTCAGAGGCCACAGAAGTCATTTGAGGCATGCCACAAGGATCCTCACTCAGTCGCACCCTCTTCAACGTATACATGAGCCCCCTCGCGGCCATCGCACGCCAACACAACCTCAACATCATCTCCTACGCTGATGACACTCAACTTATCCTCTCACTCACCAAAGACCCTAACGCCGCCAAAACCAACCTACATGAAGGAATGAAAGAAGTAGCCGAGTGGATGAAGCACAGCCGTCTGAAACTGAATTCCGACAAAACAGAAGTCCTTATCTTAGGTAGCTCCCCCTCTGCCTGGGACGACTTTTGGTGGCCAGAGTCCCTTGGAAAAGCACCCATCCCGACAGACCACGCACGGAACCTGGGCGTCATTCTGGACTCCTCACTATCGATGACCAGACAAGTCAACGCCATTTCATCATCTTGCTTCAACATTCTTCGCAAGCTCAAAAAAACATTTTGCTGGATCCCCACCGAAACTAGAAAAACGGTCACCCACGCACTGGTTACAAGCCGCCTGGACTACGGAAACACCCTATACGCCGGTACCACCGCAAAACTTCAGAAAAAACTTCAACACATCCAGAACGCATCAGCCAGACTCATACTAGACATCCAGCGTAACGACCACATTTCTGGTCACCTGAAAAACCTCCACTGGCTCCCCGTCAATAAGAGGATAACATTTCGCCTCCTAACCCACGCACACAAAGCACTTTACGAACTTGGACCCGAATGTCTCAACACACGACTTTCCTTCTACACCCCCTCCCGCCAGCTACGCTCCTCAAACCAAGCCCTTGCTGCTGTACCTCGCATCAACAAAACCACCATGGGAGGAAGATCCTTCTCCTACCTGGCGGCTAAAACCTGGAACTCACTTCCCATTCACCTTCGCCTCACTCAGAACCACCTAGCATTCAGAAAACAACTTAAAACCTGGATATTCAACAAGTAATCCCCCACCCTTCTCCAAGCGCCTTGAGACCCTCTGGGTATGTAGCGCGCTATATAAATTAATTGAATTGAATTTAATTGAATGGTGAGTAGAGCCGCCCTTGCAGAGACATGGGTCTTTCTGGAAGAGGACCTTGCCAAGGCTTATGTGATTTTTATTCACACCCCTACCCTGGTGTGGCGTATGCCGAGCCACCTCACTCCGGTGACGCTTAGGGGGGTGCGTAACAGGAAAAACATCTGAAAGGTCCCCCACTGGCTGGGGTGACATGATTGCATCCACTGCACTCCATACACCAGAGGTGTATGTCGCTATGGATATGGCAGTGTTCCACATACTGTGGTCTGTCCAGCACATCTCCGCCAGTCTTGGCATTGTGTACCTTCCCAATCATGGTCCGGCTGCATCATTCAGACATGCCTGGTTGCTACCTCTCTCCACACAGTCAGTCCATCTGCCGTGCCATCCTAATGAGGCCCCTATTCCCTATTTGAACCCCATTGCACGCTTCTGTAGTAGTGAGCCTGCTCTTGAACTGGATGGCCTGCTGGTTTATCTTTAGCATAGCATTGTCACCTTGGGAGGTATTGCTGCATGTAGAGGAAGTTCCAGTTGGGAGTTACTCCTTCATATCTGATTCAATTCTCTGCTACTGCTATGTCGTCAAGCTTAACCATTCCTTCCCTTGGCCAAGACTGGTCATACTGGCCCCTCTCCTGAGTCCAGTCTGCTAAGGGGTTACAATCCGGATACACAAACCTCTTACCTTGCTCCTTAGCTATTATCTCTCTTGGGGTAGGTCTATCTTACCTGGGCACCCGTGTGGAGCAGTAGGTGGACTGGTTGCTGCTTTCCCCGTGTGCCTGAAACGGTGACATCTTGTTTTTCCTACATTGCGGGCGTGTGAGCACCAGATTGCCTTCAACCCTGATTTCTTGGTCAGCCTTTCATCTACCTCCATTTTGTCCCTGCGTTGCTATCTGCACCTATCTCCGCTTCCCTCATGAGAGAAGACCAATAGCCTGTGCTATTGTTCTAATTCCCAGTTGTGTTCCATTTCTCTATTGAACAGGAGCTCTCGCTGCTTTTACGGTGCAGAGACAGAATATTGACGCAGAAATATCAAAGTGCATGAATATCGAGTGAAGAATATCGATGGCGGAAAATGTTGAGGTAAGTTTTTTCGTTGTTTAAAATATCGATTTTTGTGTACTGTAGAAATGTTGAATTTGTAAATATTGATTGCAAATATATTGTTGTAAATAATATTGTCTGTTTGTATGTTTTTTTTTTTTTTTTTAATGTTTGTTTTTTTATTAATTTGGTAGCAGTTGTTTTATATTTTTTAATTCTTTTTTGTGAGAAAATGTTTGTTTTTATTCTATTTTAATTTATTTTGGGTTTATAGGGGTTAAGGGTTTGGAGTAAAGTATACATATTTATTTAATATTTTGTATATTTTTTTTAATTTTATGTAAAAACTTAGGAGCAGTATATTGGGTTTATAGGGGAGAAGTGGAGGAGTAATTTACGAGTTTAATAAAAAAATAATAAAGAATATTGAAATAAATAAATAATTACAACATATATATTGTTTGACAAAATAATTATTGTTTTTTAGTATTTTAGTTTATTTAAAAATTTGGATAATTTTAGATTTAATTTTTTTTACATTTTATTTAGGATTTAGAATTTAGCATTTACATTTTTTTTATTTTTTTGAGGAGTGTCTATATTTTTTAATAATATATTATTAAATAATTGTATTTTGTAATATTTATTTTTTCAATTTTTTATTAACATTTTTTTAACAAATTTAAGAAAAATGTAGTAAAAAATTTAATTTTGATATAAAAAAGTACATTATTTTTACTTATTTGTCATTTAATTTTTTTTACAAAATGTAGTGTTAACTTGACTTTTTTTGTTTTGGTGTTAGGAATAGTAATTTTTGGGGGGTTTAGTATCCAGTATTTTGTTTTTAGTTTAGTTTATTTTGGAGCTGAAACAGTAGTTTATTATGGTTTATTGTCCAGCACTTTATTTGAGTTTAGTTTGTTTTGGAGTTGGAATAGTAATTTATTATGGTTTATTCTCCTGCACTTTCCCTGAGGTTATTTGTTTTTGGAGTTGGAATAGTAATTTATTATGGCTTGTAATCCAGCACTTTCCTTTAATTTAGTTCGTTTTGGAGTTAGGAATATAACATTTCTATTGTTTATTATGTAGTTTTTTAGAGACTTTATATGTACATTCAAATAAAATAGGAGACATATGTTAGTTTTTATTCTTAATAATTTTATTTGAAAATGCATGTATTTTTTTTGTTCACAGTTACATTGTTTTATTTGGTTTTCTTTAGGGGTGGCCGGAATTTGCGAAATTCCCTTTTGCAAAATTTTGCGAAACAGTAAAAATCTCTGCGAACACGCGGAATTTCGCGTGCTCTTGGAGATTTCGGGGGCGGGGCTTCTTTCGAGTTCACATGCCTCTCTTGTGTTTATAAAAGGTCAGAGACCAATCAGAGCAGCAGATGAGGAGAAAGAAGCTCCTGGTCACAGGTACTTTCTACTTATCTAATCAGTAAGTTCTACCTCGTTGGGTAAATGTATAAGGGTTGATTTACAAGCCCCTTGCGCCTCATTAGCGCAGCTGTTGCGTCACTTTTGTGATGCAGCAGTGGCGCAAATCCTGCGCCATGGTGCAGGGTACTTACAACGTGACGCATCTGGGAGATGCGTCACTTTGTAAAGCCCTGCGCCACATGTAGGTGCTCCTGCGCAGGGGGGGGCGTTCGGGCGCAGGAACGCCTAATAAAAGTGGCTGAGTGAAATCTACAAGATTTCACTCAGTCACTTTTAGGCCCATGCTGCGTCAAAACCCTGCGCCTGCTTGAAGCAGGCGTGTAGATTGACTCAGCATTAACAAGATAGGGCCCCCAGAGCATTGTTGGAGCAGATGCGTCACGCATCTGCGCCGCTTTTGCCCCATGGTGCACCGCATTGTAAATGCAGTGCATCCATGCTGGCGGAGCCATGGCGCACAAAAACTGGCGCATCCCTGCTGATATGCAGGGATGCGCCAGTAATTGTAAATCTGCCCCATAGTGCTTTTGCTACACTACAGCTGCGCAAAGGGCCAGAAGAGTTGTCTCCAGTGACCATGTGTGTGTAACTTTGCCTTTGCGCCGAAGGGCGCCAGAGTCCCTTGTGTGAACTGTCCATCATAGTGGGTAAAGGGTGGGAAGACGGTGCACACCACTAGTGTGAGTGGCGTGGTCAAACGGGAGGGCTTCTATGTGAGTTCACATGCCTCTTGTGTTTATAAAAGGTCAGGGACCAATCAGAGCAGCAGATGAGGAGTGTTGGACTTGGCCCATTTGGCAGGTTCACCCCTGAACATTTTGCCTTGAACTCTGACATTATGGTAGTGATTTCTGGTCCCTGCGCACTTTAGCACTGTGGCCCAGTGTAAAGTGCGTGCGCTCTCTGAGTGTGTGTGGTGAGATTGGCCTGCCCTCCCATAGGAATGCATGGGGGATATGTGTGTCCATGGTAGTTCCTGATATGTGGGGAGTACATGGTCGAGTTTGGTATGTGTGAACTCGTGAGATTAAATGCTGCATGATGACGTGCGCAGATTTATTGCGTCTATTGGAGAAGTGACACTTTTAGAAGTTGGCATGTCTGTGCAATGAATGTGAATTAACTGTCTGGCGTGTGATTGGCTAGAGCTGGCTGGTGTGCTTGGCTCTAGGAGTCAGTATGGGTCTGCCCCGTGGTGAATGGGGAGATCTGCATGTTGATGGCAGGGAGGAGTGCACCAGGGACACCTGGGCCTTCCCTCCACAATGCTGGCTCCACCTCCTGTGGTGCGTCTGATGTCCCTAGCCTGTCCTGTGAATAAGGAGAGGGGCTGAGCAAAACAAAGTGCTCCAGAACCAGTTGCATCTGGTTCTCCCCTTGCCTGCAGCTTTGCGACAAAGGATTTCACAGTATAAAACAAGGGGCTGTGACCCCATGAATTTGTTCTTGTTCCTGCTAGTGACTTTAATCTACCAGGGGGCGTGCTGCTGGGGACTTAGTGGTTGTTGTGCCCCCCAGCGCTTCGTGAGGGCTTAATTTTTGCTTTCTGGCAGAGCGCTGTCTTTGTCCTGCGGGGGGGGGGCGTTCCTGCCTTTCCCTTGCAGCACCAGGTTGTGGTCCCCTTCGTGGGGAATCGTTGCACTTGATCTTGCCTATTGCGGGTGCCCCCCGCTTATGTAATTATTTATCTAAGCGGGTGCCCGTCCGCGACTTTGCCTGTATTCCGATTCAAATTCAGAGCGGGTGCCCACCCTGCGCCGTCTCACCGTGGCAGCCCGACCGAGGGAGACTATTACCGGGCCACTGCCTACCGTGACCCTGAAGTAGAGGAGATGGGCGGGGCTAGTGCCTAAAGCACATCCGGAGCCTCGCGGGCTCCCATGCAAAGTCCTGGTCCCCGAAGGGAGAGGACCGGGTGAAGTATGGAGCTTTGCAAAGGCGGGGCTCCCGGAAGCGAGGGAGAGTCCTGCAGGCGCCACGGAAAATTGCGGGCAAGCGGAGGGGCTCGAGACACATTGCTGATGCCTGCCCCGCCGTAAGACAGAGAGAGCTTCCCCTGCCTGAGCCAGTAAGTGAAGCCGGCTGGAGGGTAGGATGGAAGCACCACACCAGTGCCTCTCTTCAGGGAAGCCCCGCATGACAGAAGGGGGCCCCAGCGATACGCCAAGGAACCGTCCCAGCGCCAAGAAACCGTCCGGTGTAAGTCGCGCTTTACAAGAATTTTTTACATTACATTAAATTGCATTACATTACGCCCCTCATTTGTGGATCCCCGGTGAGTGGGGGCTCTATGTTGCCTGGGGCCAGTCGAGGCCCCAGGCCTGTGTTGTAACTCGAGCAGCCCCATCTTGCAGCGGGCCACTCCTATGTTTGGGGGCACGTTTATTCGGTTCAGAGCCAGATGGCTCCCAGGCCCCACAGAAGTTGTCTTAGAATCCTTGCTTGGCTCCAGCAGGGGCAATGGTATTTTAAAGAGTCCCCTGCAGGGCTCAGAGGGCACAGTTGTGCCAGGGCCCATTTTGTCCTTTCCCCTGCAGTTCATTAGGGGACACCTGTTATTTTCAGAGCCCCGTGGCTCCAACCCTGTGGCGCAGTTTGTTTCAAGGGCCAGTGAGAGCCCATGCTGCAGTTTACAGTGGGCAGCTGCACCCTTTAGGTTGTTCTTTTCTTTTAGGGGACCTGTTTTTAACTCCGGAGTGAGACCCACTACTTTGCCACCATTGGTTCCTTTACAGCTGCCCAGCAAGTAGTGTGCAGCTGCCACGTTTAGGCCCTAAACCCTTGCACACTCTTCTTTTGCTGCATGCACAGCCTGCCCTGGCATTTGGAACCAAGGGAGTTTGAGCCCCATTGATGGCCAGTTGGCCTGGGGTCAGTACCTACTGTGATTCTGCACAAGGTTATGGGTGATTTGTGTTTATTATGATAATTACCTAATGTGATTTATGCATAATGTGCAATGCCTTTATGCCTGTACTATACCTCTAAATGTGTTTTTATGATTAGGAGGTTGTTTTGCCTGGTATGGTTTATGCTAGCGAGTTTATGTTTACCTGCGTGACCTATGCCTATGATGATTAGTATTGAATAATGTGTACCTACCTTTTACCACTGGTTACTGGTTGTGTTCTATAATTGTTATTTTATGCTTCAGTTATTCTATGTTCTACATCTACTATTTCTAATAAGTGCTGATTTTAACAGTGGCCCACGCGGCCCTGTCATGTGTAAATAATTCCCTGTAAATACTGCCCAGTGCCAGTTGGCACAGTGTATCTGTGTGATTATGATCTAATGTGTTTATGGTGATACAAAGGCTATTTTTATAAATAACCTTGTGTTCCTTTTTGTGGTGTGCCTAGTGTGTTGCTGCTGTGTGTGTGTGTGTTGCGCAAACGCTTTACACATTACCTCCAGGATAAGCCTGACTGCTTGTGCCCAGCTGCCAAGGGAGTGTGCAGGGGTTATCTTGGCGTGTAACTCCCTTGTCCTGACTAGAGTGGTGGTCTCTGCCTGGCTTTGGCGCAAGCCTTAACCAACCAGAGATCCCATTTCTAACAAGAAGAAAGAAGCTCCTAGTCACAGGAACTGCACGGGATTGCGCTCGTGAAAGTCAAGGATGCAGAGGCCTCCATCAAGCATCACAGCTAATTTTCGAGGGTAGATATGTCAGAGAAAGCACACCTGCCCAGCCTTGACAAAGCTCACAATTTTTTTGGGCTGATCAAAGAGTTACTGAATTTGAGCTTAAACACGGGCACCTGCTTTATTTATATCTGTAAGTGCTTCCTGTTGACCTCTAATTTTTGTGACAGGAGCACTGTGCCAGAAAGAATCCTGCCCTGCATATTATCACCGAAGATGATTCTGTTCCGCAGCGGATCGAGGAAGATTTGACATTTTAGGAAATGCCGAAATTTCACACGTTCCGCGAACGGAACGGAATTTGCTGCCTGCCCCTAGTTTTGTTATAACATTTTTAACAATATTAAAAACTTGATTCAGAAATAGATATATTATTCAGCTTGTATTATAAAGTATAATATATTTGTAACATATAGTTTTCATGTAAATTAGTAAAATGAAAAATATATTTTTACATACATATTGTTTTAACAGTTTTGAAAAATTATGCATTTTCAGAAGTACAGTCATGTAATAGTAAAGTAAATATTTTTTGAATTTTTATTTATAAACATTTTCATTTTTATTAGTTATATCTTTTTATGAGAACATGTAAACATTTGAGTACATTTCCTTTTTTACATTTTTTTGTACATTTTTTATAATTTTAATTTGTTGTAAAATTATATAATATGTATTTTACACATTTATATGTTGTACATTTTTCATTAATATTTACTATATTACATATTAATATAAAGATAATAATATTTAATAGATTAAATAATCTACACACGTTTTTTTACAAATATATTTTATCATATTTTTTTTTAACTTTGTATTATTGCCTGTACATTTACCATAGTCTTATTGTAATTTTAAATTTTGAAGATGAGTACATGAAACAAATGTACATTTTAATATATATTACATATTATATTTTTGTATTTTGATAATACATTTAGGGGCTGATTCCGATCTTGCTCGGAATGCCCTACGGTCGACTCGCACCCGTAGAGCTTTCCGACTGACTCGCTCTCCGGTGCTCCGAGAGGCCGAGTACGATGGAGGTCCGCGCTGACGGACTCTGGTCACTTGGAGCCCCATAGAAGTCAAGGGGAGCCTGTCGTACAGAGCGTACATAGGATCCCATTGACAAAGAAGGCACGTCTCGGAACAGGGTGCCCCCTGTCATGGGGACGTGTTGGTGCCCCCCACTCTGTACATGCATGTGTAGGGGGGACCTCGGGCCCCCCTGCTAGCTGAGTCGCAGGGCCCCGGGTGAAGGGAGGTCTGCCGTGGACCCCCGAAGTTAACTTCCAAGAGATTTGAGGTGGAGGCTCTGACTCGCTCTGGCTGCTCGAAATGCGAATCGTACTTGATCAGTTGGAAATTATACGCATTGCACTGTATGCGTTGGACATTTTTTTACTTGCTCAAAAGGCATTGCTGATGGGTACAAGTCAGTCGTAGCACAAGGCTTACAATGCATCGTACTTGCTCGCTCGTACGGCGGGACGCATCGGGCGGAAATCGCGCGCGTGACTCAGATTCCGAGCCCTTTTGAGTGAGATCGGAATCGTCCCCTGAATGTATATTTTACATTTTTTGAACATTTGATTTTTTTTTTTACAATAGCTAAAAAAATATCATCCATTCTTGTCTATGGAGAGTTAAGTCTTTTTCTCATTTTTATTACGTGGACATTTCTTTTTTCTTTTTTTCACTTTTCTGTCTATTTGTTTTGTTTTTAGGTATTTTTGCCAGACAAAACGTTGTGATTGGCAGCTGTGTTTGTTTGGTTAAGGTAAGTTTGATTTATTTTACTTTTAAGGTAGTTTTCGGGTAGGGACGAGGTAGTAGTAGTGAAGTTAGATAGGCTAAGTCGTTAATTGTTTGATTTGGTGTAGTTAGGTGTTGTTTTAGTAGTTTACTCTTTTATGTGCTTGACATAGTGTTGGATAGAAGTAAAGTGTTATGTAGTGTTAGTTAGGTGTTGTTCAGTTATGTTATGTTGTATTTAATGTTAATATTAATGTTTGTGCATTTTTACATGTTATTGTGGGAAGGTGTACTTTTATTCTTTACAAGTTTTCCAATTCATAGACAGATGTTGCTGACGACTGCTTTATTTTTTTAAAAAGGAAAATTTATTTTGTTTCTTTGAAAGAAGTTAACTTTGTACCTTTCCTTTTATTTTTCGGGCTTGTTGGATCGTTTTTTTTAAAGCTATTTTTGGGGTTTTTGATGGTTTAATTATGGAGAGGATTGCATCATTTGAGCCTTTTTCTACAGTTCTATTTTTTTAAGCTAATTTTCAGGTTTTTGACTGTTTCCTTATTGAGACGATTGCTTCGTTGGAGCTTTTTTTTTTACAGTTGTATTTGTGCAATAGTTTTGGGGCTTTCTTTTCAATCAGATTTGTCTTTCGATTTATCTCCAATGGATTTATTTGTTTTCAAGGACTGTCTACTGCAACATAACTGTATGTTATATTTTATTATAATGGGTGGGAAATGTTTTTGGTTATATTGTTTTTTTTGTTTCTTTTTTATTTTAATGATTTTATTATGTCATATATTTATATGTAGGTTTTAAATTTTTAAATAACATAATTATAAATATTAATTTAAAAGAGAGTGGAATTGTGTAGTTTAAATGTTTTGTCATTTAAACATGCTTATGATGTTTGGGTGTGTTTTTTGTTTATAGTATCAATTTAGCAATCATGTCTAGGTATTCTAGCCCTTTGGTGTTTGGAAATAGTTTATTCTTATGTTGTAGTTATTCATACATTGTTTTTATTTGTTTACTTAGTTTAGGACCTATTTTATTTAGGGATTGCTCTAGCCTTACATCTTGATAGCTTTGTTCTTTTTTTATTCCTTCTATTAGTTTGTGTAAGGTTGGTTGTCCTCTTCCTATTGTGGCTTGGAAGGCATTGTACCATCCTTTCCCCGCATTGTTAGTTTTAGCTTTTTGAGCTATGGTGCTATTGTATACATTCCACCAGGGAATTTGAAATTTTGGTTGTCTACTGTGCCCTGACCGATGAAGCCTTCCCACCCAAGTGTCTTCAAAGTAGTCTAGGAAGGGAGTTAGTTTTTGTTTCATTTGCTTGGTAGAAAGGGCTTTCAAGTAGTATTATAGTGGTTGGCTACTTCAGTTGTTGGTACATAGGCCATGTCGTTTAAGTTATTTATTTGATAGGCAAAGTTGCTATTGGTGGCGTAATCTATACTTGGGACCCAATGCCGATGTTGTACGGAAAGCAAATGGGATTGGGAATGCTTTCCATATGCTTGACCGAGAGCCCTACTTGCGATGGAGTATCATGCATCCCATGTTAAACACAACCGGATCGTACTGAATGCTACCATTCCCAACAAAGGCTCCGTAAAACCACACCCATTCAACCAACTCATTTGTAAACATTCAAGAAACGCATGCCGGCCACGATTCTGACTTGTGTCAACACGCAATCAGATGATGTTGCATGAGAATCGGCTATGGAACGTTTCAGTCCGTGTATGGAATTTCAATGGGGGAGTCAAAAACTGTTAAGAAACATCATTGGTAAATCCCCAAGAAAAGAAAAAAAATAACCACACCCACAAATACAAGGGCCAACACCATGACCATGATCCTTTGCCACAACTACCAAAACTTCCAAAGAGCTTATACCAGACATTCCCTGCTTTCTGCCTCTCTGTCTCACTCACTCACACAACACACCCCCTGCACAGATTTCATTTATTACAAAAACACATAAACACACACCCTTTTTCAGCTTCACACTCACCCTAACCTTCTCCTCACCCTCACCATGTCCAAAGGAAAGCATCCACGTTTTACAGATAAGGAGTTGAAAGTGCTTGTAGATGAGATTGTCAGAGTAGAGCCACAGTTATTTAGGAACCTAGTCCAACAGACCCCCTTGCCAAGAAATAGGATGTGGGAGAGGATAGTTAACAAGGTGAAAGCTCAAGCACCTTGCCTGCGCACAATAGAAGATATTAGGACCAGGTACTATGACATGCAAAGGAGCGTCAAGAAGCTGATGCCCAAGGAACATTTCCAAAGACAGGAGACTGGCGGTGGCCCTCCTGCACAACCTTTCCCCTTCACCTCCTGGGAGGAGAAGGTACGTGAAATCCTTTCACCGGAGGGCGCCTATGGAATCCCAGGATCACAAGAGTCTGGTGAGTACATAATCCACATTCAAATAAAGTTACTAATCACACCCCTACAGACCTCACTGAAAAGGATACAGTTAAACAAATGACAGTATAAATATATAAAATGTACTAGATTCTAAGAGCATGTGATGTGTATGTCATATTGTTAACAAAAATACCTCAAATTATATTGAAAATGCAACAAACTATAACTATGTACATACTTCTCACAAACTCACAGCTAGGCCTTGTGCTCCAAACAACTTGCACCAGCATCAGACATCCCAGTACTTTTCCACTCACTCACAGGAAAACACAGTCAGAGGTAGGCTGTTTGGGAAGGTTGGGAAGGTGGGTTTGGGCTTGTTGTCACTGCAAACATTCTTCCCCACACCCAGCCCACATAGACCTACTCTTACTATGTGAGCCTCTCAGTCAGTGGATGAGTACCAGCTAGATGTCTGACACTGTTGCATGGTGTCTGGTGCACAAGGCCTGAGGGGAGTTGTAGTCAAGTCAAACAACAGGCCCCAGTGTCATACATCTTGTCCCTGTACTTTTCCACTCACTCACAGGAAGGCTCAGCCACATCACAGGTATGCTCTTTGGGATGGCTGGGAAGATCCGTGTGGGCACAGGCACCATGAGACTTGTATTCACTGCAAACACTCTTCCCCACACACAGCCCACATAGACATACTGGGACTATGCAAGCCTCTCAGTCAGAAGAAAAGTACCAGCAAGATGGCTGACACTGCTGCATGTTGTCTGGAGCACAAGGCCTGAGGGGAGTTGCATTCAAGTTAAATAACAGACACCAGCATCAGTCAACTCAATAGTAGACTTCCATTCACTGCCAGGTAGCCCTAGGCCCAGATGACCTGGTTGGGTAGTGTGGGAGAAGGAGTGTTGGCACTGAGAGCATCTCTTATCATGCTCAATACCACACACACACCTTCCCACACAGCCCAACCAGATCTCCAGGAAGAGTGGTGTCCTGACAATAAGAGGAAGTGTACTTGCAGGACGTCTGACACTTGCGCATGGTATCTGAGTTGAACACAACTCCCATCATGGCCATGTGCTCCTCACACTAGTTCCCATTGTCAGACATTTCAATAGTACAATTCATTCACCATCAGGGAAACAGCATTTACTGGTCTGCTGTCTGTGCTGGCTGGGAAGGTTTGTATAGGAAAGGGAATGATGGGAGTTGGAGTCAGTGCAAACACTCATCCTCACACCCAACCCAACAAGACCACATACAATTGAGCTTCCATGACAGTCAATGAGAATATACTGGAAAGATGACTGGCCCTGCCGACTGCTGTTTTTGGCGCTCAAGGCACTGTTGGAGAGTAGTAGACAAGTTAGACACCAGTCACCAGTGTCAGGCATCTCTGAAGCACATTGCCACTCACTGTCAAATCAAATCAAAACCAACTTTATTCGGTTTTTCATAATTTGTAGAAATACCATAAAAGTTTCATAAAATACATTTTATACACTTTCTCAATTAAATATAGATTAAAATCTGATATTAGTTATTACTATACAAAAAAAACACAATTTACATATAAATCACAATTCGTATAAAATATGACCATGACGTAACGTACAGTTTAAACCCCAAATTCCTCAACCAATCATTTTTAAATGGAAATGTTACCAGGCGATGAAATGTTTCAAATCTAAACCTGGTCAGGATGTATCTATCAAAACCCTTTATGCAGTAAAGCAGATACGGTTGAATAGTGTAACAGGCCAAGGTCAATTGGTGTTGAATCACTGATTTTTTAGTCTTTTCCGCTGATAATCTAAACAGTTCAAAATGATTAATACATAACATTTTCAGTTCCTTTCTAGGTATCATGCAGATTAGCTCAGGGTGTCATACAGTTCCGGTCTATGTAGATCTATTAACGTTTTTCTGACGTAGTCTAGCTATTGGATATTTCTTGAATGGTCCAATGCCATTACATCCTGAATGATTTCTCGATTAAGGCCCAAAGTAGCTGAAGACCAGACTCTCTGCCAGAGTAAAATAGGTTGTAATTTTATAAGGTCTGTAATGAACTCAGGGGCATATTACCAACGTTTAGCGATATTTATCGCTAACAATGCTTAGCAACAAATTTTTTAACGCTAAGCATCGCCGGAAATTATCGCAGAGATAACTTGCTATTAGCAAGGTTTATCTCTGAAGTGATAAAAATCCTCGCGCTAACTTACAATTGAGAGAATATTGCTGGAAAACCAACGATAATCTCTCGAAGTTTTGTGTTAGCTTGATAATAGGGGCTCACAAACTTAGCCATGATATCCACCTTCCATAGGATATCATGGCTAAGTCAGGAAAATACCAGGTGTAAAAAAAGCATTGCTAACCGCGGTTAGCGCTGCTTTTTTTATCACTAACAGTGTTAGCTAAATCCTTGATAATAGGAGAAATGTCGCTTAACAACATTTCTCCTATTATTTTTCTCTGGAACGCCCCCTTTGAATCTCATTAGAGATGCAAGGGGAAGCGTAGAGAAAAAGGGTGCTAACATGCAAATTTGCGTGTTAGCACCCTGTTGCTGATAAGGAGATAATTTTATCTCTGCTTTCTTGGCTTTTAAAGTCAAAAAGCGGAGATAAATCCCTTGATAATATGCCCCTAAATTCCTAATTCTGCATGACAGTTAAAAACTGAAGTACTCTGAGGAAGCGCTAAAATATACCTTAAAAAGCTATTTTCTACAATTTGTATGGATGCTACATTCTGAAAACCCCAAATACCCCCCCATAAAGTGCTACGCTTCTGCATTTTGCTATGTATATTTTTAATAAGATCTCTGGTGGTCTTTTTCCCAATTTTTGTGCAAAATTCATTAGTGCTGATATTGAGCGTTTAAACAGTAGGGTTCTGTTCTTAACCGCTGGACCACAGGAGCCTGATCCATCGAGAAGCACCCCCAAGTAGGAAAATGATCTAGTATGTTCAATAGAAACATCACCCACTTGGATAGATTTACATTTAGCTCATCCTTTTCCACACATCATCACAAAGGATTTCTCTGCATTGAGTTTTAGGCCCCTAATGGCCATAAACTCAATGTATTTGGAAAGTTCTTTCTGGGTGCCTATCTTGGTTCTGGCCATTAGCACAGTGTCATCCGCGTAGAGAAGGGAGACAATCTGCTTATTGTTGTATCTTGGCGAGTCTACTACCCCGGCCCCCAGTTCCTCCTCCAAAGCATTCGTATATATGGAGAAGAGGAATGGGGCCAGGACGCAGCCCTCTCCACGTGGAAGGGCTTGGTGCATTCTCCCTTTAGGCCATGTCTCACCTTTGCTGTGCCTCCTGCATATAATTGTCATAGGAATTGCACAATGGCGGGTTCCACCCTCATGTCCTCTAAATTTTCCCATAGCTTGTTGTGGTCTACATAGTCGAAGGCGGCCGTGAGGTCAACAAATATAGCATATAGACACCCTCTCTTTGCCTGCGTATATTTTCCTTGGAGTAACACAAAATTTAAAAATTGCTCCACAGTCCCCATTCCCTCCCTAAAACCATACTGTACCGGACTCAGAATATTATTATCATCTGCCCAGATTTGTAATTTATTTAACACCACCCTTCCTGCAATCTTCATTAGTGAGTCCAAAAGTGATATAGGCCTATAACTGGCTGGATTTTCCCGGTCCCCTTTTTTGTAAATGGGTATAATTATCTGCTCCTGACATCCACCATTGTGTGCCAAGCATTCACTTTGTTGACTGTTGCTGAACTCTCCCACTTTGGCTGGAGGGTCTTTTTTTCAAAACTATGGACTCAAATAATTGTGCATCTCCTCATCTACACACACTACCAACTCCTATCTGCACTTCTTTAAATGTGTGTTGTTGTTGACACCACCATGATGCGGACAGATATCTTCACAACATGTACTAAAGTAAATGACTCTGCACCCAAAAAGTTGTTGTGTCGTTAATTTGGATAACAAATGTATTAACTGTAATGATGTTGAAAAAGTCAAAGAAGAAAGTGTCCACAACGGTATACAGTCATAATATCGAGTAGAAAATATAAAATTACCTTAATATTGAGTTAAAAATATAGAATGGACAGAATATCGAATCGACAGAATATAGACAACAAAAATATCGAATGAAATGGACAAAATATCGAATGGACAGAATATAGACAACAAAAATATCGAATTTGAGGTAAGTAAGTTAATATCGAGTTACATAAATGTAAAAAGTCAAAAGATCAAAGTATTTAATATAGATGTAAAATATATAAATTTTTTAATAATATAATCTTTTTTAAAGTGTTTATTAATTTAGTATATGTGTGAAAAGTGTATATTTATTTTATGGTATTTGATTTTGGCATAATTTAATTCTGTAGCGGGTTGTGGGTTTATAGAGGAATAGGGTGGGAAGTAATTTAATTATAATTGATTAAATGTTTTAATGTATTTATTGGTATTGATCTAGAATTAATTGTTTTTTTTTTTTTTTTTTTGTCCTCATTTACGTGCATAGCTCCAATCTATCAAAACCAAAGAACCGCCACAGAGCAAAGAAAGAGTGGTCGCGTGCAGTGCTGTCTCAGCTTATAGCTGGTGGGAGAAAGTACATTCGGGAGGGAAGAAGACCAATTCCCCACAGCACAAATCACTGCAGCCAAACATAATCTTTGCTTAGGGATGTGCCTCAGGAGATAGTGTCCAAGTTATCGAGACCCCCATAGCTCCAGGACTGTCAGTCATGGCAGCAAGGATAAGCAATGTACGTGTTAATCATAGGACTTGGGGAAAAAAAAAAAAAAAAAAAAAAAAACCCAAGTTTATCACTGCTATCCTAGCAAAGCCCAAAAGGCTCTCCTATTGGGGTTACCTGCTCTGGCAAGATCGAGTTTGGAAATTTGAAGAAGTGAGGCTCGCCATTCATGCTCTGTAGGTGGTTGAGCGTCTTTCCAATGCCTACATATCTCCCTACGGGCCGCTAGAATGGAGTAGAATATTAGATTAGTTGCGGCATTGCGGATTTTACTCCTGAGACCAAATATAACTAAAGCAAGGTCTATGGAGATATGTTCACCCAGAAGTTGAGAGAGCTTATTACCAATGGCTTCCCAATAACCAGATAGGTTTGGGCATTCATAAAACATATGGGTGTCTGATGCTGCGATTAACCCACATCTTGGACATGAGACTGGGCCAGTTAAAGAAAACTTAGTCAACCTCTGAGGGGAATAGTATGCCCTGTGTATAGTAAATAGATGGTTTCTACGAAGCCATGCAGGTTTAACTAAATCCCAGAGCATTGAGCAAGAAGCTAACCAAAGTTCTTCAACATCTACACCTGGCATAAGTTCAGCCCATAATGACGTCGGTAGATGAAAGTTGGCATCTATTTCATCGATTATTTTGTTATACCAACATGAAATTTCTTTTTTAACAGCTGGGCTGTCCAAGAGGCAAGTTACCAAGTCGCTGTTGCCACCTATAGGCAACTTTCTAACCCGTGCTGGCTGCTCTTTGTATGACTGTAACCAGCTAGAGATCTGAATATACTTAAATCTCGAAAATCTTGTGCCTACTCTATTTATTAGATAGTCCCATGGAAGTAATGTCCCATCCATAAACAGGTCATCCCATTTATTTATGCCCGCCTCTATTAGTGGGTTAGTAAGGGCATCTGTTGTCCATGAGGGGGGGATGGGTAGACCCCATATAGGAGCCCTCCCAGAGTAGTATACAACATTTGTCGCATGCCTCACTTTATACCACGTATATGCAATCCCTTGTAGAACTTTCAGTTTTATTTTTTTGAAAAATTTGGGGTCACCAAACTTAAACAAAAAAGCTGATTGGTCTACTCCCTCACATTCAAGTAACGTTGAAAAAAGAAGGCCCAGCCCTGTTAATGTAGGGGTTTTAAGTAGCATACGGGTGTGCGTAAGCTGAAACGCCCATGCATAAATTTGGAGATCTGGGCCAGCTAACCCTCCCTTCTCCCTCCGTCGCCTGATTTTTTTCCACGAAATTCTTGGGCTCTTACTATTCCAAATAAAGCTGGTAATCGCGCTCTGTAGCTTTGCAATCAATTTTGAATCAAAAAAAAGTGGAATAGAGTTAAACAAAAAAGAAACTTTAGGTAAGATACTCATCTTCACTAGGTTAACCTTTCCCAAAACAGTGAGAGGAAGATGTGACCAGTCTCTCATATGTTTCCGGCACTCTGCGGCTATTTTATTGAAGTTAAGTGAAGCTATCAAATTAATGTCTTTAACTATATTGATCCCCAGGTACCGAAATTGGGTTTTGGATGTCCCATTGTTGCCAGTTGAAATACTATTCCAAGACATAGACTCTGTCTTTTGGGCATTAATCTCATACCCAGAGACTTTACCAAATTCCACAGCCTGGTCAATTATTTCCGGGTATGCCTCATCATAGTTCGTTGTGAAAATCATAATGTCGTCTGCGTAAAGTGCAACTTTTTTGTTCCAACCACCAAAAATAAAAGGTTTAATAAGTATGCTGTCTCTTAAGGATTGGGCAAAGGGTTCGATATATACATCGAAAAGAAGGGGCGACAGGGGACAACCCTGCCTAGTTCCCCTCGTGACCCTAAAAGTCTCAGTCAAACCCCCGTTTATCAAAAGTGAGGCAGATGGGCACCTATATAACAAATTCAACGTTCTCCGAAATCTGTCCCCCACATTGAACTTCCTCAAGGCCTCCGACAGGTATAACCAATTCACCCTGTCGAAGGCCTTGGTTGCATCCAACGTGAGGACATCCAAGGGGATTACTTCCTTTATAGCGATGTCTATAGAGCCTAATAATTCATACGTAAGCTCACAAAGCTGTCTCCCCTTTATAAACCCTTTTTGGTTATGTGCGATAATATCTGGCGCCACCCGACCCAACCGTTTTGCCAATATGGTAGCAAAGATTTTATAATCGGCGTTTAATATAGAAATGGGCCGATATGAACCGCAGTCTGTAGGGGGTTTGCCGGGCTTCAGAATAAGAGTTATGGAGGCATTGTCCCATGATTCAGGTGGTATTTCGCCGTATCTTAGAATTTGATTAAAAAGAATAACTAGAATTGGAGAGACCTGAGCGATAAGTTTTTTATATATTTCGCTTGGCAGGCCGTCAGTGCCAGTAGCCTTTCCTCCCTTTGCTTTCTTTATTGCCTCTTCTACCTCTGTAATAGTTATCTCCTCATCCAAAGAGTGGCTCTGTTCTGGTGTTAGGGATGGTAGAGAGATACCTTTTAGCCAACTCGTGATGTCATTCTGGGTAACATTTAGGTCGTCCGTATAAATGGCTTGAAAGAAATTTCTAAAAACTGCTCTGATTTCATCATCTCTCGAAAAGGTGCCCTCCGGGGATATAACAGACGAGATGTTGTTGCGAACCCGGTCAGATTTAGTTTTCCAGGCGAGTAATTTCCCTGCTCCCTCCCCATATTGGAAATGCGAAAGCTTACTTGCCTCCCATCTCTGAAGGACACGTTTCTCTAAAACTGCTGATAGTGAGTGCTTTAGTCTGTCCAACTCAGCGTGTTTTCCAGCGAGGCCGTTATCATTACCGTTGTCGATTACACCTGTATTATCTATATCGGCCTGTACTACTAAAATGTTGTTTTCGATAGCGGTTACTTCCTCTGCATATTGCCTTCTTCTATAGGCGACTTTGTTTTTAATAAGACCTCTCAATGTACATTTAAATGCATCCCATAGATTTCCTATTGGAGTTGTACCTTTATTAGTATTAAAGAAGTGGCAAGTTTCTGACTGTAGAAATTCGATATCCTCTGTTGTTGCTAGTAGAGACCTATCAAAGGACCACATTCTTGTTGGAGGTGCCATGCCCAAATTTAGTTCTAACACAATTGCGGAGTGGTCAGAGAGATGCATTGGATTATAATGTATTGAGGTAATATTGTCAGCCAGAACTCTACTAGCAAGAATAAAATCAATTCTTGATTTGTGTCTGTATTTAGAGTTCCTGAATGAGAAGACTTGCCTCAGGCCTTCCCTAAACCGCCAAATGTCGATAAAGTCGTACTGGTTCATTAAGCCTAATAAGCACGATCTAGATTTAGAGGTGGTTTTTTGTCTACTGTTAGGGGATTTATCTAAAAGTGGATCTAAAGTGATGTTAAAATCCCCAGCTATAATCACCGGATCAGGGAAATTTAGCAAGTGACTGAAGAGGGTTTTCAATACAGAGGGGTCATCGATATTTGGACCATAGTAGCCCACTAATGTTACCTTCCTTTCTCCTAACTCAACTGCTGCAATGACCCAGCGCCCTCCAGAATCCACTTTTTGTTGTTTTATCTTAAACCTTACTGATTTTTTAAAGAAGATCGAGACCCCCCGTATGTTAGAACCTTGTGTTGTAGAAATGGAGGATTCTATCCATCTATTCCTTTGGACCAGGTCGTGTATCTCACTTTCTGTTAGGTGTGTCTCCTGGAGGATAATGATCCCCGCATCAGTATCACGAAGATATTGCATAATTTTATTCGCTCGGGGCTTGGTGCGGAGACCATTAACATTCCAGGATAATAATTTGAGTTTACTCATTATGTTGTGGTTTTGCGTTGCTTGGTAAAACAGACTGTAGGACTAGTGAAGTGTATGACTGCTTGGATAGATTCATGTTATCTGAGATGAGATGAGTATAAAACCTTGTATCCACACACTTACTTAAACACAAAGAAAGGAGCTCTTCTATGAAAATGTGCTTATGCCCCACCACCCCCCCGTGCCCCGCCCTCCCCCCCTGGGAAAACCCTGTACTCACCACCCGGAAGAGTTTCCGGAAGTAGTGCCCCTAGCTCTTCCCCGTCTCGACCCTGTGTGCCTCTACTATATTTAGTGTGAACTCGCCATTAAAAGTTCTGCACATCTTATGGGCAAATACTATTCTTGTGTGAAAGTCTTAGTGAATTGCTTTGTTTGTGTTTTTTTTTTTTTTTTTCTTTATCTGTTATTTATTTATTTCTTTTTTTTTTCTTTTTTTATAGATACATCTTTTTTTTTTTTTTTCCTTTTTCACCTTTTTACCCTAATCCGTTTTGTAGTTTTTTTCTCCTTCTTTTTTCTGGTAATTCAATGTTTGATACCATTCCAATTTTTAACAAGACTTTTGTGCACAGGCATTCAGAACTGTTGGTGCTATTGGTGCTATTATTATGCATTTTCAGCTCCTCAAATTTTTTACTCCCTCTGTTTCCTGTTACCAAAAGATAGTAGGAGGTCGTCGGCTGCTTGCACTGATCTAATGTTGTACATTTTGTTATCTAGCATTATCTTGAGCGATGCAGGGAAGCCCATCTGTACCGTAGCACCAAATTTGCGAAAAGCATCCATTCTCCGGCCTAACTCCCACTGTTTGTCTAACGTGAACCGGGACAAATCTGAACGAATCTGAAAGTTAAACCCTTTATATGTTTGTGATTTGAGCCTAAGCGCTTGGTTTAGAATATGCTCCTTCAAAGAGTAGGTATGGAAGTTTACCAGAATTTTCCTGGGTTTAGACCGCTGTGGGTTGAGTCTGAAAGGATCCCGGTGTATGCGCTGTATGTCCGTTGCTAACTCCTCAGTAGAATGGGAAAGATTTAAGGTTTCCTTTAATAAAGTAATTATAAAACTCTTGATGTCTGTACTTTCACTTCCTTCTGGAACATTCAAAATGCGTATGTTGTTACGCCTCGCATTATTTTCTAATGTTTCCATTCTATCCGACAGAGCTTGATCATCTCTTTTCAGTCTGGTAATATCTTCGGCAGCGCCCTCGGCCCTCATCGTTATTTGGCCCACAGTTTCCTCCAAAGCTTGGGTTCTCAGTGACAAGGTGACTATTCTTTCGTCAAGAGATTCGCAGAAGCTCCTTATCTCTCTTTGATTAGAGGCAGACTCAGCAAAGCCTTGTTTAATCTCCGCTGATAAAGCTGTGAACATTGATTGTATTGAGGCCATAGAAATAGGTTCTGAGGATGAGGATGAGGATGACCCTGCCACTCCACTTGATTCTTGAACAATTGTAGGTGGCTCGGGTGGTTCAGAAAATATGCCAGCCTCAAAATTATCTTCCATATTGGCAGGATCAATGCTAATAACATCACTGGTAAGAGCACTAGCTGCTTGTGATAAAGAGGGAGGTACTGCTTCACCTTCACCTACTTCCCTTGTCAAATCAAGGTTTTGTATAGCTGGGTCGGCTAAATCTGCGGTGTTTTCAATCATCAGATTCTCTACGTTAGGCGCGGCAGATGAAGCCTCTTCTAGTCTTGTTATGTGGGAGAGGTCGGAGTTAAGGGATTGAGGCTGAAGTTCTGAGGAGTTCATAGAGGCAAACTCTATGCCCTCTATCACAGGAGGCAGAGCCTGCCCGCTGCCTGCCATGATCTCTGCACCTGGCAAAGTTTCCGTGATGTTGTTGCTGTGTTGCGGATGTTCTTTACCAATACTCAATATCTGGGGGACCACCTTAAAATATGAGCGCAGGGATGGGGTTATTTTGGATGCAGAGTTCGTGGAGGATTTAGCTTTAACTTTAGCTTTACTGCGCCCCCTACCCCTTTTTGCTTTAACCTCAGTTGACAGATAAGAGGATGTATCCCGACCAGCGTTTAAGTTTGGAGAGTTTGGAGAGTTTGGAGAGTTTGGAGAAACTAAAAGAGAGCTTTTCCCAAACTCAAAAACCTCCCCACCAGCCTCCTCCTCCGATACTTGTGGCACTTGTGGCGCACCTTTAGCTCTCTTTTTACGGGGTATGCTAGATGTATTAACCCCCAACACGCCCTTTACTGCAACCTTACCTCTTAGCTTCCTAGCAGTCTCTGCAGTGCTCATGTGTCCCAAAGAAAAACTTGCAGCCTTACGATGATTTCTGGTGTTTATTTCCGCTTTTGCGTGTAGGTCGCTTTCTGCAATAAGCCCCTTGTTTTCACCCTCCTGTGCTGCCTGAGAAGAAGGCAGGACGAGACCGTCAAGCGAGACCTCAGGCGGAAAAACCAATCCAAATGCCGGGGTGTTTTTGTAGAAGGCGCCGCTGGTTAGAGTGGCGCTGCGGAGGCTCAGAATCCGTCTTGACTTACGAAGCTCCAGGGCTGCTAGCTCCCAGCGTAGCAGCTCAGCTGTGAACTTGCCTTGGCGTGGGCGTTCACCTCCACCTCCGCTGCTTGCAGACTCCGTAGAACCGCCGCGCCCGCTGCGCCCTTTCTCCTGCGCGCCGGGGCTTGCCGTCTTAGTGAGGCACATCAAAAAGGTGTAACGGAAGACGAAAAAAGGCTCGGGACCGAAATGCCTCACAAACCAACCGAGATGAAGCTGCGCGATGCAGCCCAGAATGTTGGTAGAGCTGGCGAGCTAAATTCAGCTAAATTCAGGCATCAGGAGCGGAGACAGGAGCGGAGCACTGCAGCAGTCAGCCGACTGCCGCCATGTTTTCCAACCCTGAAAGATCTAGAATTAATTGTTAATTCATTTTTAATTGGTAATACTTAAATTATAATTGGTAATTAATTTGTATTAATTGATTAATTGATAATTATGTTAATTTTATTAATTTATGTTCTGTAGTGGGTTGTGGGTTTATAGGGGAATAGGGTGGGAAGTAACTTAATTATAATTGATTAAATGTTTTAATTTATTGTTATTTATCTTAAATTAATTGTTAAATATTTAGTTAATTTTTTTTTTCTGTAGCAGGTTGTGGGTTTATAGGGGAATAGGGTGGGAAGTAATTTACTTATAATTTATTAAATGTTTTAAATAATTTATTGGTATTTATCTTGAATTAATTGTTAATTATTTTTTAATTGGTAATTAATTAAATTATAATTGGTAATTCATTTGTATTAATTGATTAATTGATAATTATGTTAATTTTATTAATTTATTTACCGTAGCGGGTTGTGGTTTTATAGGGGAATAGGGTGGGAAGTAATTTAATTGTTATTAGTTAAATTTATAAAGTTATTTATTGGTATTTTTGTTTTTAATTAATTGTTAATTATTTTTCATTTGCTAATTAATTATTTGTAAATTGGTAATTGATTTGTAAGAATAGGTAATGATTATTAATAAATAATTTGTATTTGTATTTTCTTTATTAATTGTTATATTATACTGAATGTGTACTTATTTTTAATTCATTTTTTAATTGGTATTAATATATATATATTTTGTATTAATATATGAAGTATTTACTTGCCCTACTGTTGAACTCACTGGAGTGGGAATAGTAATTGTTACCCCTACGCTAACCTACGCTTTCTCCACTTTTGCACTCTCTGGAGTGGGAATAGTAATTTTTACCCCTACGCTATCCAACGCTTCCCTACTGTTGCACTCACTGGAGTGGAAATAGTAATTTTTACCCTCCCACTATCCAATGCCTTGCCTACTGTTGCATTCTCTGGAGTGGGAATAGTAATTTTTACCCCTA
Source organism: Lissotriton vulgaris (assembly GCF_964263255.1). NCBI lineage: Eukaryota > Metazoa > Chordata > Amphibia > Caudata > Salamandridae > Lissotriton > Lissotriton vulgaris. The sequence goes on along the minus strand of NW_028255083.1, from coordinate 421,322 downwards.
CGCTATCCAACGCTTTCCCTACTGTTGAACTTACTGGAGTGGAAATAGTCATTTTTACCCTCCCACTATTCAATGCCTTCCCTACTGTTGCATTCTCTGGAGTGGGAATAGTAATATTTACCCCTACGCTATCCAACGCCTTCCCTACTGTTGCACTCAGTGGAGTGGGAATAGTAATTTTTACCCTCCCACTATCCAACGCCTTCCCTACTGTTGCACTCTCTGGAGTGGGAATAGTAATTTTGACCCCTACGCTATCCAATGCTTTCCCTACTGTTGCCCTCGCTGGAGTGGGAATAATAATTTTTACCGCTAAGCTATTCAACGCTTTCCCTACTGTTGCCCTCTCTGGAGTGGGAATAGTAATTTTTTCCCCTACGCTATCCAACGCGTTCCCTACTGTTGCACTCTCGAAAGTGGGAATAGTAATTTTTACACCTACGCTATCCAACGTTTTTTCTACTGTTGCACTCTCTGGAGTGGGAATAGTAATTTTTACCCTCCTGCTATCCAACGCTTTCCCTACTGTTGCACTCTCTGGAGTGAGAATAGTAATTTTGAACCCTGCGCTATCCAACGTTTTCCCTATGTTTGCAATCTCTGGAGTGGGAATAGTAATTTTTACCCCTACGCTATCCAACACTTTCTCTACTGTTGCACTCTCTGGAGTGGGAATAGTCATTTTTACCCCTACTCTATCCAACGCTTTCCCTCCTGTTGCACTCACTGGAGTGGGAATAGTAATTTTTACCCCTACGCTATCCAACGTTTTCCCTACTGTTGCACTCTCTGGATTGGGAATATTAATTTTTACCTCTACAATATCCAACGCTTTCCCTACTGTTGCACTATCTGGAGTGGGAATAGTAATTTTTACCCCTACGCTATCCAACGCTTTCCCTACTGTTGCACTCACTGGAGTGGCAATAGTATCTTTTTACCCTCCCGCTATCCAACGCTTTCCCTACTGTTGCACTCACTGGAGTGGGAATAGTAATTTTTACCCCTACGCTATGCAACCCTCTCACTATCCAACGCCTTCCCTACTGTTGCACTCTCTGGAGTGGGAATAGTAATTTTGACCCCTACGCTATCCAACGCTTTCCCTACTGTTGCCCTCGCTGGAGTGGGAATATTAATTTTTACCGCTAAGCTATTCAACGCTTTCCCTACTGTTGCCCTCTCTGGAGTGGGAATAGTAATTTTTTCCCCTACGCTATCCAACGCGTTCCCTACTGTTGCACTCTCGAAAGTGGGAATAGTAATTTTTACACCTACGCTATCCAACGTTTTTTCTACTGTTGCACTCTCTGGAGTGGGAATAGTAATTTTTACCCTCCTGCTATCCAACGCTTTCCCTACTGTTTCACTCTTTGGAGTGGGAACATTAATTTTTATCCCTACGCTATCCAACTCCTTCCATACTGTTGTCCTCTGTGGAGTGGAGATAGTAATTTTTACCCCTACGCTATCCAACCCTTTCTCTACTGTTGCACTCATAGGAGTGGTAATAGTAAATTTACAGAAAAAAACATAGGTTTCACACCAGTTATAGTTAGGAATTAGCATTTAAAAAAACCTTTGAAATTCACTGAAAAAACCATAGGTTTCACACCAGTTATATTTAGGAATTAGCATTTAAAAAACCTATTAAATTCACTGAAACACCATAGGTTTCACACCAGTTATAGTTACCTGGAAATTTTACTGACATAAAACCATTGCAATTCCCATGTTATAGTTAGTTGGCAATTTCCAGCACAGGGGAAAAAAAAACGCAGCAGCGATGTGGTTAAGAGAGTAAGTATGTGTAAGTTTCCTTAGAAGTAAGGTGGTAGAGTGTGTATAGCTGTGTATGAAAAAAATGGATGTTCAATAGTTTATTTGCATGTATGAGTATGTGTGTGAGCAACTTTTGGAAGACTGTCGGTGTGTTAACGGATGTATAGGTGTCTCACTACATATGATGAGTGAGTATATGTATGAATGACTATATAGAACTGTTGGTGAATGAGTGGATGTGTATATAAATGGTGGAATTACTGAATTGGTTGTTGTAACTGGTATAGGTATCTCCACTTTTTTGAAAATGTTAGTTACTATTTTTGAATATGTGTTTCAAGGGTTACTTTACAGTGAAAGGAGGTCAGTCACTCTGTCACAAGGATGGTGTCATCAGTGATGTCATGAGTGATGTCACTGACAATGTCATGAGTGATGTAATATGTGATGTCATCAGCAGTGCATTACACGCGCACGTTATAGTGAGTCCAACTAACTATAACGTGGGAATTTCAATGGATTTATGTCAGTAAAATGTTCAGGTAACTATAACTGGTGTGAAACCTATGTTTTTTTCAGTGAATTGAATAGGTTTTTTAAATGCTAATTCCTAACTATGACTGGTGTGAAACCTATGGTTTTTCAGTGAATTTCAAAGGTTTTTTAAATGCTAATTCCTAACTATAACTGGTGTGAAACCTATGGTTTTTTTCTGTGAATTTCATAGGTTTTAACTGCTTATTCCTAACCTTTTATAGGGCCTCATACCTATGTGTTTTTTTGTGAATTTCTAAGGTTATTTTTTTCGCAAATATCTATAGCTTAGAAAGGTATGTTTTTCTACAAATGAATCCTATATTGTATATTAATATAATATATATTTTTTTAAAGTATATTAATTTTTTTTTATATTTCACTCTGGAGCGCTCCCGGTGCGCGTACCGGTAAGCGCCCCGGTGCGCGTTCCAAGGCGCGTCCCGTCAGCGCACCTAAAAAAAAAAGAAAAAAAAAATAATGAAGGAGTGAGCATGAGGAATGGGGACAAAGAGAGTGGTGTAAAGAGAAAGAGAGCTAGAGGGAGAACACAGAGGGACTGTGTAATTGATAGTAAAACAGAGAAAATGTATAAGAGGAAGTAACTGAGAAAAGGAAAATGAATAAGGGAGCAAAAGAAGAGAAGAAAGAGGAAGAAGACTAAAGCAGAGGTTCTGGGAGAATGTGAATACGTGATGAAAGTAAAAGGAACCAGAGAAAAGGAACAGTGGTGACGGAGGGAAAGAAAAGATCAGGGAGTGTAAGTAAAGAGGGGTGAAAGAGGGTGGATAAAAGTGAATAAGGGTAAGACATGGGGAGTTACAGAGAGAAAGAACAGAGAGAGTAAAGAAAGGAGTGTCAGAAAGGGACTAACTGAACCAGAAAAAAAGGTAAGTGAGGGAGTGTGGATGAGCAGGGGCACTGAAAGAAATTGAATGTGGTAGGAAGTAAACATGGAGGATAAGAGTAAGTGAGGGGAGCAGAGTAAGGAAACATGGGTGAGGTAGGGTGAGAGGAAAGTAGTGAGGTTAAAGCAAAGGGTGATGACAAACTACATTTTGTAGTCACACTTACCATATAATTAATGAAAACGTTCTTGCATGTTTATACTACACTTTATATCTGCGAAAGACAAAAGAAAAACAAGTTATAATTAGTAAAATATATATTTTAAAATAGAAGAAACAGGCCAAGAGGTAAAAAATCAAAAAAAGTGTACTAAGACTACAATAGTGAAGGATACAAAAACAGAAATAAAGTAATGTAGAAAGACAAAAAATAGGGGAAAAAACAAATTACTGAAGATAAGTAACATACTAAAAGAATGTGAGATACCAAAACGAAATCAGGAAAGAGAAGAAAGTAAAAGGAAAATGAGTGAAAAGGAAAGGAGTCTAAATGAGGATCCATTAATAAGAAAGAGGAATGAAAGATGACTGAGAGTGAGTGAAGGGGAGTCACAGAGTGAAGGGATGAAAGGAATGAGGTTAATATAGAACGATAGAGGAAAAAGGAGTGAGAGAGTAAGTACACAGAAAGACAAAGGGAAAGACTGAGTGAACTGCAGTACAATGAGTGAAGAAAGGAAAAAGAGTAAAGGAGCAAAAGAAGAAAAGAGAGGGGAAGAGAACTAAAGCAGTGGTACTGAGAGAATGTGAGAAACCTGAAAAGTGGTGCAAGGGAGAGAGGAAATGCAGACAGTTGAAATTGGATTGAGGAGTTGTGAAAGAAGTGGAGTTAAGGAACAGCGATGAAACAAAGTGAAAGAAAGGCAGTGTAAGTGAGTAAAGAGAGCTAAATAAGGGTGGGAAAAGGAAAATGAGTGTGAGACAATGGGAATACAATATAAATTACACAATGCAAACTATAGAATGACTTATACAATATGTTACATTGTTTATTTTTGCTGTTCTCAGAATATATTGAATTTCACTTAAATTAGTGAGTTCAAACTCTTCATCATATAACAGCGGGGGAAAAAAACACTATCTAAAAGATTGTGTTAAAAAAAAACATAAAAAATTACAAATCATATATGTACACTAATCTTTGATTCACTTACTTTTCCTTGAGGCCAAATAGTAGATAGTGAAGGTCCTTTTGGTGGAAAAAAAGTCTGCTGTTCTCTATAACTTCCATTTCATCGACTTCCTATGAAAAAAGATCTAAGAACATCATACCTTAAACTTTCCTTACGGCCAAATAGTGTCAGATATATGAGTATTTTTTACTATGAGATCCACTTACAGTACTGTTCTGACCGGCTTTTTCGGCCCTTCCTTGAAGGAAGGTGATTGGAGGTGACTTCAGTCTACTATCATTCTAATGGAGGGAATAGAACCGTAAATAGAGCCTATTCACAAGGCGTGTTGATAATTCCGTACCCTTTTCCTTAGATCAGAGCTTATAAACTTATGTTAGGGGATAGATTCATTAGTATTAGTGACAATCCGTCCTTTTGTAAGAGTGTTAATATACTTTTCATGAAGTTATGCTTATTTCGGGCCTTTTAGGCCTCAAACGGGAGAGACTCCATCTTTCTTTCTGCCCCGGCAGCTTGAGATGCTTCTAGGTCAAGTGTAATGTTTTAGATTATGAAGTGTTGTTCGCTTGGAGAGAACCGGCTCAGCCTGGCCCTTATCGAAATGACTGTATTTTTCTCCATTCCGAAGACATAACATCAGGCCGGCCGGCTGAGAACGTGTCCTTGGTACGGGGAGGTACAAGAATTTAGTGGGCGGCAGGTTACTGGCCATAACTTTCCATGAAGGGACAAGCTTCTATATTAGCGAAAGCATGGAATAGTGAGTGAGTCAGTCTGTAGGCGGCAGCTAGTCGTTAGCATCAATGCCATTAATTATTCTAGGGCAGACAGTTGCCATTTTGAAGTCTGGAAAAGACCGAGAAGCTGATACTCTCTTAGAAAGATTGAAGTTATTTTAGTTGGAGCAGCTGGCGAACTCTGACATTGAGATCAGAGCATACAGAGTGAAGCAGTTAGTTGAGGGAACAAATACCAGAGTGGCAGAAACTGAGTTATAAGATTGAAGCCAAGAAGTGAAGATGATCTGTGATTGAGAGGAGAGAGGAGTAGTGCAGAACAGCCAGAGAGAAAGCAGCTGATGAGAGAAAGGTTCCAGCGACTTGGAGGGAAGTGGAGGAGACAGAGCATAGCGGTGCAGACGTGTATCCGTGACTGCAGAGGTGTGACCCTAGGACGAGCCAAGGCACAAACGAGACGGGAACCCAGATGACTGCTGAGTCCAGACTTCATATTAATAAGGTGACGTCGACTCTTTCTTATTAGCGTGCACACATTCTAACCTTTCATTTTCCTTTGCAGGCTATATGTTATAGTATAGTGTTATATTGTTATATTGTTATTGTGATAAATAAAGTACCCCAGTTCTTAGTGAACCGGCATGTGCCTCTTGTTCTTGTATAATAAAGGTAACCTGTTCTTCTAGTCAGGTGCTGTCTCCCGAACGGATGCAACCCCCGATCGGGCCAATAGTAACTGAATAATGAGGGAGAGAGGAGCCCTTGAAATGGCGAATAAGTCGTACATCATATAATTTGGCCATCATTGTGTGATCTACAATATTGTAGTATTGTACCTCTAGTAAATAGCGAGAGATTCCCCGACATGAGGAGCTAATGGTATTCATAGGAGAGTGAAGTAGTGTGGCTCACTGGTTAGAGGCGGCAGACCCGAGAGCAGAGGACGGCCCGGGACCAGGGTTCAATTCCCGGCGCGGCAGGTTTCTGGACCAGGGTCAGCGGACTCAATAATTCTCTCGCCTCGGTGCCCACTCTGATCAGCGATCACACTCGGCAACTCTGGGCATTAGCTTGCCTCATCTTCACTAACGGCCCCACCAGACCGCTGGGGATGCCTGGTCTCACCCTGGAGATACCCATTAAGGGACCATCTCTCAGGGAAGCCAGGAAGGGTTTCGCAGCGGTCGAAGCGCCTTGGGACCCTACGGGTAAGTAGTGCGCTATATAAATGCCAATACATTTACATTTACATCGTCGTTGTGAGGCGGCGTTAATGAGAGCATCAGGGGGGAAACTGATGTGTATACCCACAAGATTGTGGCTTGTACGGAGATAAAAGAGAGTACTAGGGGGGATACTGGTATTTATACCCACAAGATTGTGGCTTGAGTGAGCACTGGTTGCGGACAGTGTGTAATGGTATATAATCAGAACTGCCTCAGGGTAGAATAGTCTGGGCCTGAGTTGCCGTGAGACTATATGGTAAGAGTGTGGTATTGTAGCAAACTTAGGCATGTATATTGCTAATTCACCATCCTTGGGTAGGAGACATAGATACCTGTTGTAAATAGGTCCTAAGGAGGGAGGTGATTACGTTCCGGCTGGGTTGGTGGTGCTCTGGTGAGCTGATTCTATCTGGTCCGAGAATCCGGTCATTACAAGTACCTATATGAGATAAATAATTTTAAACATTAGACTAACTAACTTTTATTACCTACTCCCGTCTTTAAAGGCCATTTACCTATACTAAAACTTTGGTTTTAAAAACACTAGGTAAGAATTTTTAAAGTCATAAGGCAAACGTTGTTTATAAGTCAAATGAGAATCATTGCAGTAACTCCAACCTTTTTGACATTTTAAGTAGCATGTATAATGTCCTGATGTTGTCGAAGGACCGTCATGATAAATAATAGCTACAGTTGTAAAGGTTCTTCCTGAAATTGATTACTGAGAAGCCACAAAATGTTTGATACAAGTTGTCAATTTAGTTCCATCAGGTCTACATCGTTGGAAAACTAAAATGATATACTGACCATAACTTTGTATAAATAATGTGGACAGCATTGGACACTTACATTGGGTACACACCATATTATGATCTGCTGCTTTAACTAGATTTTTAAATGACACTGATTTACAGTCTGGTAAAGTCAAATATATAAATCTTTCAGTGTCTATTCTAGTATTACTTGATGAACTACAGTTGTTGCAGTCATGCTGCCATTGATAAGAAAGGCTAAAAAGATTATCTACATCTACACCTTCATCTTCCAAAACACCAAACATTTACATTAAAAATTCCTGACAATCCTGCGGAATGTTCTGTGAAAATTTATCTTGACAAGAACATATATCTAAAATATTTCGAATTTCTGTTACACTTTCTATTTTTGCTCTATCACTGCTACATTTCTCAAACACAGAATTCAATAAACCACACAATCTTTGATCCCGATTTTCAACAATCTGTTCTTGTAAAGTTTGAAGAAAAAAAACAACATTAACCACTACATTAGCATAGCAGTTGACACCAGAACTGTTTTCAAACTAAAATCCAACCACATTTTCATCAGATTCCTTTTTCTTTCTGTTTTGAATTACAGTTTCATCTACTTTTTGTCTTTTTGCTACTACCTCACTGCAATTATTCTCATTTCTTCTTTTTCGGCCTACCACACGTTTTTCAAACAGAGGATATTGAGGCAAATGTGGTGCATACTCTCTTCTTAACCTATTATATTCTTTAACACAATCTAGATCTGCACAAATCTTTGTCTCATCACACTCAATCAATTACAATCCTGATACAGTTCTGACTCGTGATAATGCCACATATGCCAAACACTCTTTAAACACAGATCTTCCAATGTTCACCAAAGCACTATCTACACTTAAACCTTGAGATTTATGAATTGTCACAGCATATGCCAAACAAACAGGAAACTGTTTTCGGCGAACATATAAGTCTTTTACAAGCAAAAATCTAGCAGAACAATGACTGATTTGTTGTGCTTGCTCAATGCCATCAAATTTTATTTTTAAAAATTCAATTCCATCTCTATTTCTATAATTCACAAAATCAACAACATAACCCATTGCTCCATTTACCAGTCCTCTTTCAACATTTAAATTCCTTCTCAAAATGATACGACAATTAAAACACACATTCAGAGTCTTTTCAAAACCAGCTGTTTTAGATATACTCTTCTCTAATGAATCCAATTTTGTTTTCAAATTTTCTGACAAAACAATTGTTGCACCCATATGCTCTATTTTATCTATTGCTTCCAGTTTCACAATTTCTTCATTTTCTAACTTTCACATTTTGTTGTTGAAGATGGAACATTCTTGCAGAGTTGGCATCAAACGTATCCCAGATTTCTTCTCAGTCATTTTTTAAAAAATATTCTCTGGCAGAATGTTTTCATTTGGATACAAATTTGAAATTAATCGAGCATGTAAAGCTTCTTTCCCAAGCTCACTTACTTTTCCGATTTTTACATCTTGTAGAATATTTTTATAAACGTCATCCTTTGCCTGTCGCATATTTTGAAGCAGTTCAGCATATTTAAAATGTAACCATATATTAACATTTCCAATGCTTCCAAGGGACTTCCTGGTATCTTCATGCATAAGCATTTTAAACACTGGTTGTCCTTTTACTGGAGTCAACTGCAGTAGATCTCCAAAAACAATAATGTGTTTTCCTCCAAATAACACATCATACTCTGTTCTAATAATGTCTTGCATTCTCAAATGCACAAAAGCAAGCATTAGATTTGAGACCATGCTTACTTCATTAATGATAAGAAGTTTCATTTTCTTCAAGATTCTGGAAACTTCAGAACAAGCATCTCCAGATAGCTTGTTGTAATGCAATTTATCATGCTCAACTGGCAGCATCAGTTAACGATGTAGAGTAATCCCTTTAATGTTATGTGCTGCCAGTCCAGTTGGAGCAGTTACAACACAAGACAGCGGTGATTCAGTCCTTTTCTGCAAATAAGTTGCAATGGCTTTAATCAGAAAACTTTTTCCTGTTCCCGCTTCTCCACTTACGTACAGTCGAACAGGCTTAAATGATGTACACGAGCACACTTTTTTCTTATGTCTGAATCCATGTTCAATCTGTTCTGTAACTTCGTCATATATCTTTTTCTGCTCAACGTTTAGTTGCTTTACCAAATCTTTTAAGTTAACTACATCCTCTTGAGCTTGTTCCATAGCTCTTTCCACCTCATCCATGGCAGTTGCAGCTTCATTTTGGATAATTGGTCCTCCTAGTGGATCCTGACTCAATGAAGTAGAACTCTGACTGTCTTGAGAACTGTCTCTGGCAATCTCTTCAGCAATTGTGGTTTCTTGCTCTATTTCTTCCTTCAACATTTGCAGATAATTTGGAAAAACAGGACCTTCTATGGTATCCTAAGTTGCATTAAAAGAGTCTTCATAACACAGAAAATCTCCAAGTAGTTCCTTTTCTGTACGCCATGGCTTAAAGAGTTGTAAAAGATCTAAATAGTAACATTTTCTTTTGTCTGGAGCTTCGCAACTCAATTTTCGATGATTAATCAAATGGCCTTTTCTCTGCTTCACTAGACATCCTTCATATACAATGACAGCATATTTTCCATTATTGATATCTTTTGTGATGTTCCTCTTATAACTGTAGTTTTGCAGAACTTCATATAAACAAGTGTTCTCAAGGTGAGTACTTCTATTTGGATAGTATGTATCCAACATATTTGTCTTCAAAATATCTGTACTGTTTGGTTGTTTCTCCGCCAAATATTCAATTTCTTGTACAGATTTCAAAACTCGGTTTCGTGTTGCAGCAAGACCTAGACTCACCCAAATGATTGTTCTTGATTTGGCATACAGACTTGCTGATGATAACCGATCAGAACATTCATATGCTCCAATTTCTCGATGCGACAACATCTTCAGACTGAAACTGTATAATACAATAGAGTTGTCAGCAATGAACTGAATATCCATGTTAGCATTCCACATGGACAAAATCACTGGGTTGTAGTCGTTGATGTACTTGGACTCTTCGTTTCTTTTTAAAATTATATGTATTTTTGGGAGATTTCCTTGTCACAGTATGTCATAGAGATGACATCACATTATTTACTCTTCCCTTAGAAATCACTGGTCGTGGAAACGCAAAACGACATTTCGTATAGTACCTTTCCTTGTTTTTAAATTTTCGACGACAGTACTTTCCACAACGATGAGATAGAAAACGTAAAACTTGTTGCCTTAAACTGTTTTTTTCAGTAGTTTTTGGAACAGCACATGTTGAATACTGTTCAATGAAACTCATCACTGTTTCATCCGAATCTAATCCAAATTTGGGTGCATCTTTAATCCATAACAGCACATGTATATGAGGAGCACCTCTCGCTTGATATTCCTTCCTCCAAAAGAAATCCAAAACCTCTCCAAGAGGAGGATTTTTTTGTTGGTAATAAAAGACATCATAGCTTCAAATCTATGATTAAAATATCTGCAAACATTCACTGGAACACAGCTCTCCAGGTGTTTTCAATTCTATATTTTGTATGTTTCCATTTGCCTCTCGTAGAAATTGAAGTAAGTCATCCCATGCATACTCAGCACAGCTAATAGTAAGGAACCATGTAGGAGTTCCTAAGTTTCTTAGCATACATTTCAATACCCCATGATGACGGAACCAATACTCATTTGTTCCACGCTGACATGCCATGAGATTGATTAGCCAAGATTCCAAAATACTGTCTTGCAGATTGACTTTCTCCATAAAGTCCCTTGCTGAAACATTTTGCAGATGAGCTCCACTTTTCAATATATGATTAACTGCATAAGAAAGCCCAGACAAATCACTTTCATACAGTAGGTGAAACAAATACGGAATGCATTGACGAAACATTGGATCTTCAGCATATGATCTTAAAGTCCGGTATTCAGCTGCAGGAATTTGAACTGGTCATTCGTCATATCGTCCACCACGACCTGTTGGAAATAACTGTGGAAAACAACGAGCTTCCAAACTTTCTTCCCATACACTAATGGGGCTTCCTTTTGCTGCTTTAATTTGAAACAAGTCAATTGCATTCCCCATTACTTCTTTGGAATGCAAAGGATGAACAGTATAATGTTCATATATTTCTTCACTTCTAGACACATCAACTTTTTCAATTAGGCCAACTGAACAATCACTGTCTTCTTCTGTAGCTGTTTCCTCTGTTCCAACACTTACATCTTTATAGTACTCATTTTTTTGACCAAATACAACGTTGCCTTTTTGACTTTCCTAACATCCACTAAATCTTGCCAGATGTTCTTACTCTTTGTCAGAACCCCATTAACTAGAATAACCAGAGGATCCTCTACTACTCTTTCTACACCAATTGTATCAATATTTTTCTTGCTATCTAGAGGCAAATAAACAACTCTTCCCTTTAATCCTCTTTGTAAATCTGTAGGAGGTAATTTCCCTATCTTAGCCTCCATGCGACCAATAGCTTGAAAAGGATGGACACATTGAATCAAAATTGATTCATAAGTATTTAAATCCATCAATTCAGAAGGAATATCTATCAACTGAAGATTATTATGAGCAGCTCTAGCAGGCATTCTATCTTCATTTAATTTTTTCAAACAATAATTACAAATACACTGATCAAAACTCAAATCAAAAGAATTCTCCACCAACAAATAACTTACAAAATCCTGCCATTCATTATTATTTTCCAATTCATATTTTGCATATAAATCAACTAACCTAGTCTGAATCTTATATTGAGTCCATCGACAACACACACAAGTTAAATTAGGCCTTTCACTTGATTTCACCTTAAACGTGGTAATTTCCTCGTCAAACTTTTCTGTACTTGAAATCTGTACATTGTCTTCCACATTACCATCCATTACTATATCTATTTCTACAATGTCCTCTTTGTTCCCAAAATAACAAAACTCAATTTCTTCACAAATAGTCTTCACATCCACTTCAGATCCATGCAAAAGAGCACTGTTTAACTGTTTACACTTAGGTGCTGGACGTTTTGCATAATACAACCTTCTCACTAATTTCCTCACCTTATTATGATGCACTGCTAACATCCTAAAATGATGAAAAACACTCTGACAAACTTTTCTAGAAAGACAAGCCAGTGAATGCCCATGCAAACCTGTGCTTTCTCTCACTCTGCAAGGATCTAACTCTTGCAAGATCTTCATTTTTTGTTTTAGACTTTTCTTACTATATGTACGTAAAAAATTTCAAAGCAAATCGATTGAATCCTGTTGCACACTACAAATACTACTGCACTTTCATGTGTACACTGGACCCTTAGTAAACCTCCCTAAAACTTCATCACTTAACACCTCTTCTGCATCTCTAGACACAAGTTTCTCTTTCTCCATCACACAACCATCTTTCACCTCATATGCTCGACCACTGGTGTCAACGGCATGCACCAAATAATTTTCCTGAAAGTAACTCTCCTCATTAAAAAATGGCTCAGAACTTGAACTATGCATCCATTCTCCAGAAAATACTTTTCAAAAATTAGTCCGATTAATAATTCTTTTCCATCTACTGTTCGATTTGAAAACATCAATTGCCTTATTAAGTATTCTTATTCTATTGATTACTAAAATAAATATTTTTTTCTTAACTTCAAAAGCCTAATCAACAATCTTCTCTACACTTTTCTTTTTCTTGTAAAAAGCAGCTCTCTGTTTACCTTTCTTTTCATTTTTTAGCAAATTTAAAACTACCCTATTGCGAAACACTCGTCTACGAATGTCCCTAAATTGATTTAACCTTCTATTGCTATCCATAGTCTTATCTCCTGATCCAATAGAGACATTTTTTGAGGGCCTCTCCTTCCTTTTTTGTTCTTTGCTTCTGGATCTTCTTATGACCATTAACATTACTTTTTGATCTACATAAATTGTGAAGAAAAGACTTAATTGTCTTACCAGGAGCTTTTCTGGTGTTTTTTTAAGTACTTGTTGTAGAAGATTCTTGTATTTCCTTTGATGATTTTGATTTTTTACGTATGGTATTTTTTCTATTCCTTTGCCTTGATGGCAATTTTGCTTGCTTTTAAAATGTTGATTTCAATCTGTGGTTCTGAAAAAAATAACACATTAAAGACCACTATTAGCAAACAACAAAGTAATGACAAAAAGAAAACAATATAAACACTAATTTGCAACATATTAAAGTTTATACCACAGCAACTCAGGGCCTTATTTATAAAGTCCTTGCGCCACCAGTGCATCCCATGTTAAAAGAGACGCACCGGTTTCACAAGGCAGTCATAAATAAGGACCAAATGTAAATACCATTGATTTTGCCCAAAAATCGTTTTTTGAATAACATTTAAGAAACACTGCGCAGAACCTATGTACAACCACTCAATATCACTTTTGGAACCTCACTGTTTCCCAAAATACAAATCCTTTATCTTGCAAATGTTGATAGCAAGTATCATCAAAAAGCAAAAAACAAACCAACAGCAAACAAACTAAGAGCCTTATTTATGAAGGCCTTGCGCCACAAGAGCCTCACTTATTTCCCATGTTAAAAGTGATGCACCGGCTGCACAAGGCAATCATAAATAAAGGCCAAATGAAAATACCATTGATTTGCACCCAACATCGTTTTTTAAATAACATCTTAAAAACACAGCAAAGATCCTATGTACAAGCACTGATTATCACTTTTGAAACCTCACTGTTTCCCAAAATACAAATCCTCTATTTTGCAAATGTTCATAGCAAGTATTATCAAAAACCAAGACACAAACCAACAACAAAAAAAATCAGGGCCTTATTTATGAAGGCCTTGTGCCACAAGAGCGTCACTTATTTCCCATGTTTAAAGTGATGCATCAGCTGCACAAGGCAATCATAAATAAGGGCCAAATGAAAATACCATTGATTTGCACCCAAAATCGTTTTTTGATTAATATTTAAGAAACACTGTGCAGAACCCATGTACAACCACTCAATATCACTTTTGAAACGTCACTGTTTCCCAAAATACAAATCCTCTACCTTGCAAATGTTGATATCAAGCATTATCAAAAAGCAAAAAACAAACCAACAGCAAACAAACTCAGGCCTTAATTATGAAGGCCTTGCGCCACAAGAGCGTAACTTATTTACCATGTTTAAAGTGATGCACCGGCTGCACAAAGCAATCATAAATAAGGGCAAAATGAAAATACCATTGAATTGCACCCACAATCGTTTTTGGAATAATATTTAAGAAACACTGTGCAGAACCTATGTACAACCACTCAATATCACTTTTGAAACCTCACTGTTTCCAAAAATACAAATCCACTATCTTGCAAATGTTCATAATAAGTATTATCAAAAAGCAAAAAACAAATCAACAGCCAACAAACTCAGAGCCTTATTTATGAAGGCCTTGCGCCACAAGAGCGTCACTTATTTCCCATGTTTAAAGTGATGCACCAGTTGCACAAGGCAATCATAAAAAGGGCCAAATGAAAATACCATTCATTTGCACCCAAAATCGTTTTTTGAATAACATTTTAGAAACACTGCGCAGAACCTATGTACAACCACTCAATATCACTTTTGAAACCTCACTGTTTCCCAAAGTACAAATCCTCTATTTTACAAATGTTCATAGCAAGTATTTTCAAAAAGCAAGACACAAACCAACAGCAAACAAACTCAGGGCCTTATTTACGAAGGCCTTGCGCCACGAGTGCGTCACTTATTTCCCATGTTTAAAGTGATGCACCGGCTGCACAAGACAATCATAAATAGGGCTCCCGGTTTTATGGTATTTATTTTTTTGCCATTTCCGTCTGTATTTATCCATATTTATTTTTTGGCCATTTTTTCTGTATTTATCCACATTTATTTTTGCCACAAGTAAAAGGCAATGCTATAGCTAGTATTTTTCCACATTTATTTAAATTGACAATGCGCACATGCGCTCACTTAAACTAGCTATATGTTGTGGCTTTAGCAGTGCTTTGAATGGTCCAGTACTGAGTAATTTGAAAAGGAGAGTACCTGTGCTTCTCAGTTCTGCTCTAAAAACACTTTAGGATAGAGTACAAGCACTAATCAGGAGCAAACATGTGCCAGCGCTTCTGTATTTCCATCTAAAGCCAGCTAGCTTCCTTCAAATGTCTATAGTTTTCACACGGAAAGTACGTAAGGTTACCTATATTGGTGGTGGTGTTTTTATGTGTAGATAGACAGACAGATAGATCCCAAGCTACACACCGTGTGCCCTGAAAGTTACTATCTCAGTCTAAGGTTCACTGACTGAAAATAGATGCTAAACCACTCTAGGGTGATCCCAGCGAGCAGATTAAATAATCTCTTATTCTACTCCATCCATGTTTTCTCACACCCACAGCAAAGTTCGAAGGGCATGAACATATGAAGCCATGCCAAAAAATGATCATTCTTAACCACAGACAGAATGCTGTATGAAATTGACATTCCACATCAGATGGCCATTTTTTTTGATAAATTTGTAGATTGCAGAACTGCATTTGATCTGCCTAATAAAATGCTTCCTCACATCAAGCTTTCCTTTCAAATTTAAAATATAGACAGAACTCCTCGGGTGAAAAATTACCTGATGCTGGTTGACAGAACAGATGCGTTCATTACAAAAATGCAATATTTTTCTATTATTCCATGCATTTCACATTTTACCTTTCCCTCAATACCTCTGTCTTGGGCAGCCGTACATTCCTTCCACCTCCCCTCGTTCGCCTCCCTGCCACCAGCAATCTGCCCCTCATTTTCCCTCCTTTCCCTCACAGGCACGTCGGTGTAACACAGACTAGTCATGATGTGTACCATCATTAACTATGAATTAAACCACTGAGTGATTGCCAAGGGGCTAGACCATTTACATTGCAAAGGGTGCTATGAGACTTTCATGCCATAGAAATGTAAAGTTAATATTTATATATGTACTGCAAACAAAGTTAAGAAAATCATGGGGGTGGTACAAAATATTAACCAGAGGAACAGCTATCGGTGGTGCAGCAGGTGCAGGGGCACCGGAGCCTTGGGGCCGCACTGTACTCCACTATAGCTGCACTTCACCGCCCAAACTGTGGATCGAAAGGGTTCCAATTTCTTTCTTGCTTATGGCAAATGTGCTACGCCACTCCCTGCATATTCCTGTGTGGGCTCCAAATGCAGACATTCTAGTGGGGGGAGGTGTGGCGTAGGGTTGTTGATCTGATGCCTGACAGAGCTGTGTAGGAAATGTGCAGTGGTCGTGGAAAGCTCAGCAAGGGAAGAGACTCTCATGTCCTCTCAGGAACTGAAGCAGGCTACATAGGATAGATCTGTCAAGGAATGCAAAAATACCCGCCCGCCAGCACTTTTGTGCGTCGAAAATGATACAATACCTCCTTATAAGAGGAAAAGTCATCTTCATTTAGGTTTAAAAAAGCCATGTGCCAGGATGCGCTGCTGCAGCACTGTGAATTCAAGTGCTTAAAACGTGCCCTGTATGTGTTACACCTTAGACTTCCTGTATGGGGTCCTTCACTGCTTGTATTACACTTCATCTCCCACAATGAATTGGGTGGGGGGATTAGGTTGTGAGCTTTCACAAGCTGCATCCAGGACGTATCAGATGACATCACTGCCTTTAAAAGAAGTCCGTCCCAGCTCCCAGGTGCAGCCACTCGACATTTGACCCTGCAATGGAAGCAGCCTGCAATGAAGGTAGTCTCATTTTGCACTGCTGAGTGTCTCTTTCTTCCAGCTGGAGTTTTGCTCAGTTCTAGGTCGCGCTTTCGCCACGTTTGTTCCCACCAGCCTACAGCTGCATGGACTTTGTTGCACAACCCCCAATGAGCGTGCTGTAGTGCTGTTTCTTTAGCATTATTTTTCTATTTTTGTTTTGAAGTTAGTTTACAAAAGGATAGGAAAGTCTACAACCTCACGGGATCTTTTGACAATAAATGTTTCTGAAGTGCACTTATTTATCATTCTATCTCTTCGCTCCTGAGGATATCTGTTTAACTGATCCTGAATCTCGACAGAATGGGGCCTGGGACAGGGAGTCAGGGGCGTTAAAAGAACAATAAAGGCTCATTAACAAGTAAATGGTCTTTGAAAAGACCTGTGAAGTACTTGGGTGCGGCTGCCAAGGAAGGAATTTCCAGCAGCAGGAAGTGGGCATGGCGAGATCTCTGGATTCGAGCCAGCAACATTTTCTAGTATTTTCCCGTTTCTAAATATAAATACAGACAAAGGAAATATAGATTCCCTAATCATAAATAAGGGCCAAATGAAAATACCATTCATTTGCACGCAAAATCGTTTTTTTAATAACATTTTAGAAACACAACACAGGACCTATGTACAAACATACAATTTCACTACTGAAACTTAACTATCTGCTTCCAAATATTCTCCATAGAGCAAACAAGTCTCTATCTAAATTAAATAAATCATTACTTACCTTTACAAATGCTTTGGGAGATTGACAACAGTGTCAGACACACACACCAATTTTTCTTTAGCAGAGCAAAAGGTGTGCACTCAATGCACTGAAACCAAGACTGGCATAGAAAATCTCGAACTTTACACACATATGCCTTATTTCAACCAATCAAAAGTCTTCCCTCACTATTTTCAAACCAACACCCTTCCCCCTCGCAGACCTATTTATCTGTTACCATAGCAACTCCCTCCTAACTGAACTCTCAGGTTCAAAAGTTTATTCTACAATGTTGCAAATTAAGTCAGCAAGGATGTTTGACCTCTCAATACACCATCTTATCCAGGGCATTATTGCTTTTAGTGACTTTTTCTTAACCATTCAAATTGCTTCTTACACACAACACAACCATGCACCCTAACTTTCTGTTTTCAACTAACTGAATCCACCAATCATTGCTTGTGATTCAACAGCAGGAAAATTCCACAATTATTTTTTTGTAAACTCCTACTGTTCCAACTGCCATTTCATTCCCACACTTCATCTGACTGCACCAGAACCTTCTCACATCATGTATTCTGTATGGATTATTGGACACAGCTACATCCACTGGGCTCAAAGGTATGCAGCAAGCAGAAATTATCACAACCTTGATTTATCAAATGTGGAAATCAAGTGGATTGGCCAGAGAGGATTGAGATGTCATCAATTGATACCATGGTGAAAACCTTTTTGCATCTGCCAAACCCTGACCTCTTAATAGTGCACTGTGGTGGAAATGATTTGGGCACTATGACTGGGGTTGGTCTGGAAATGCTTTTAACACCTTGGCTGCTAGGCGTTTTCCCCTCTCATGCTGGATCCTTTGCTTTCCCATTGTTTCATGACGAGCTCAGCTCGTCATCAGCACAGCTCACCCGTGCATCATGACGAGCTGAGCTCGTCATGAGCATCGAAAGGGTTAAAGGACACCTTTGATCAATTGATGACACTTTTTCCACAAACTGCCTTGGTATATTCCAATATATGCCAAAGACAGAAATGGAACTGGTCCAACCAATTTTGTCCTCAATTTGAGAAAGCACGGAAACATGTGAATAAATCTGTTTCTGCTTACATGAGAGACTGTGGAATGGGTTCAATATACAATAATAACTTGCGTTACAACATGCA
This sequence comes from Lissotriton vulgaris, assembly GCF_964263255.1. Classification (NCBI taxonomy): domain Eukaryota; kingdom Metazoa; phylum Chordata; class Amphibia; order Caudata; family Salamandridae; genus Lissotriton; species Lissotriton vulgaris. The sequence goes on along the minus strand of NW_028255083.1, from coordinate 402,586 downwards.
AGACATCTACAGAGGAGATGGTGTGCACTCCTCAGATGAGGGGAATAGAATATTCCTCCTGAATTTAAGGCTGTGCATTGGAACCTACTTGTAGGTACCTAAATCAGCCACAGAACCCAAAAGCTCTTTTCAGAGCTACCGTACCTCTGATCATTCAAAACGTTTATCTTTTTCTAACTTTTTTCACAATTTTTCACCAAAGTACGCTCCCCGGTACGCTTACCGGTGCGCGTACCGAGCGCTCCCCCGCAAAATTTTACAATTTATTTTTTATTTTTTACCTATATGAGCATCCTAAGCCCTCCTCAGAAAACCTAGAGGGTCAAGAAGTGACTACAGTGCCCCCTTCTACCCATTCCCAATGTTTTTGTCCTCCATCTTGTGTCTCGATTGTACCAAAACACAAAAAATGGAGGACTCCCGTAACGCTGCCGGTGCGCATACCGGAGCGCGCACCGGTAAGCGCTCCCTAAAAAACAGGTGCGAAAGTAATTTACAGAAAAGCCACTGGAGAAACTTTCATCAAATATAGAATAGGCCCTGCTACATAGCAGTCCCTACCATTTGCCCACATTTGGTGGAATTCCATTGAGACATTTAGGCTGCAGGCCTGTCTAAATATCCTGAGGTAAATTACATGACCAAAACACATATGAAGTGCTAGAATTTACAACCAATTAAAAAGTCACTTTCATTTTCTACGATTATTTCCTGACATTTGATTGGTTATGTACATGAATATATATAAAAAAAGAGAAGGAAACACAGCCATTTTGACTACTACTTCCTGAAGTACATTTGAAAAGGAATTACACTGACAACTTCAACTGCTTTGTCAAAGGTAAGTTGTTATTTTGGAAAGTGAAGTATGTTGTGCACTTGTTAATTTGAGAAAAAATATTCTGTTAGTTATATACTATCCCTCTGTTATAGTTATAGATTGAGTTAGGCTTCGCTTGTGTTATTATAAATTTACTTAGGCTTTATCAAATACACTTTTTTATATTTAAAATTCCAGCCTGATACCATACACTGCCCAAAGATTTTTTCACTGTTAAAAAATCCAAACTGCCTGTCTGAACACAACAGTGCCCTATCTCTACTGATATAATTATTTTTTATGCAATTTACAGCAACAAAATGGAAGGAGAACAGGATATTTATTTTGAAATTGTTTTGGACAACAACACAGAAGAAAGAATTGCTGAGAATGATGACTTTGATTTTATGGATGAGTCTCTGGACCATGAATTAGTTCAGTGTGTGGAATCAATGGAATCACAGAATGAAAATGAGGACATTCCAGACAATATATTGTTAGAAGTTTTATTAAATTATGAAAAAGAATCAGAAGAATAAATTTATATTCAATAATCAAAAATTGTTCGGGCCATTATTCATTTTTATATGTAATTCATCAAGTAGTTCCAAAATGTTTAAAATATAAAGTGTTACATAGTAAGTTTGCTCATAGTTACTTCCTTTCTCCCACTATATTATCTCCAATGTGTATTTAACATCTCTTTATCATCTCCTGCCTCCATGTTGTTTCTGCTTTCCTGACAGACTACGCTATGAATTCCATATACCACAATAACTTCTGTAACAACATGCAAGATATCTATAAAGGAGACGGTATATATTAAATTATAGACTCTGCATTGGTACCTACATGTTGGTACTTAAATAAAATAAAATAAAAGAACAATTAATAAACATACAATTTTTAAAAGTGTCATTCTTTTTTCCCCATAGTACGCTTCCCGGTGCACATACCGGACGCTTCCCCTGCAAAAATTGATTTTTTTTTTTACCCCGCGGGCCCTTTTAAAGCCCCCACATCAAACCTAGGGGGTCAGGGAGGGTCTACTCTGCCCCCTTATGATAATTTCAGCCCTTTGTTTTGGCCACCTCTCATGTCTCGATCCTACCGAGAAACAAGATGGCAGCAGCTCCAGACTGTTTAGCATGTTTACAGACACCCGACAGCCAATCAGCTTTCCGCGCGCAAGTACTCAAAATCCACTGGAGCACATATCTTGTGACATAGCAAAGGCACATCGGGCAACCAGTCCCAACAATTTTGCCAAGTTTGGTGTAAATCCATTCAGCCGTTCGGGCTAAAAGTGAGGTGGACCGCCCTATGGAAATTAACATGGGGAAAACGCGTTTTGGGACACAACTTTTATCTCGGCCCCCGCTTGACGAATCCCCCCCAAACTTTCAGGGAAGGACCGGAGCTCGCGAAGAGGCCATTTTGAGGAAATTTTCAGGCAGATTCGTCAACCAGCGCCAAAGTTATTCCAAATAGAATTTTGAGATTTAACATTGAAAAAAATCCTAACTATAACTACCTACTGGCGACCGCCAGTAGGTAATATACATATATATATATATATATATATATATATATATATATATATATATATATATATATATATATATATATATATATATATATATATATATATATATATATATATATATATATATATTACCTACTGGCAGTCGCCAGTAGGTAGTTATAGTTAGGATTTTTTTCAATGTTAAATCTCAAAATTCTATTTGGAATAACTTTTGCGCCGGTTGACGAATCTGCCTGAAAATTTCCTGAAAATGGCCTTGCGGCGTTCCGGTCCTTCCCTGAAAGTTTGGGGGGGATTTGTCAAGCGGGGGCCGAGATAAAAGGGGGGTCCCAAAACGCGTTTTCCCCATGTTAATTTCCATAGGGCGGTCGATTTCACTTTTAGCCCGAACGGCTGAATGGATTTCCACCAAACTTGGCAAAATTGTAGGGACTGGTAGCCCGATGTGCCTTTGCTATGTCTCAAGATATGTGCTCCAGTGGATTTTGAGTAATTTAGGTTCAAAAAAATATATATATCTATAGCAGCGCACCGGTGCGCGCACCGGGGAGCGCTCCAGGCGCGCCACGCGAGGTGCGCATGGAAAGCTGATTGGCTCTCGGGTGTCTGTAAACATTCGAAACAGTCCAGAGCGGTCGCCATCTTGTGTCTCGGTAAAATCGAGACATAAGAGGTGGCTAAAACAAAGTGGGAACTGACCATAAGGCGTCAGGGATAGACCCCTTTGACCCCCTAGGTTTGATGTGGGGGCTATAAAAGGGCCCCGCGGGGCATTTAAAATATTTTTTTTTTTTCGTTTTGCGCGGGGGAAGCGCACGGTGCGCGCACCGGGGAGCGGCCCTGGGAGCGCACTATGATGAAAAAAGGTGACAGAGTGTTTAAAAAATGAAGTTTTGATTTAGAAATTGGAGGTAGTTCTAAAAAGAACTTTTTTTTTTCTTCTTTTTGTTGTTTTATATTTTTTTTGTGTTTTTTGAACTTTTTGTACTTTTTTTGGCTTTTCAAAACAGTTTTATATATTTTTTTGTATTTTTTGGGGGGAGAAACAAAAAAAGGGAATTGAAACTGGCTCAACTGGAGCAAAAAAACAAAAAACCCCAAAAATTACTTCTTTTTGGGGCACTTGTGATTATCACCTGCAAGGACGATGAGTTTCACACTTTGTTCCCCATAGGAGATAAGTTTGCCACAAGCTTTGCAAGTAATTTTAAAATCAGCAAACCTCGGCTGAATGCAAGGCATCACCTCAGATGTTTCTGGTTGCGAGGAAGTGGGTTGGTTTCTTTGGGAGGGGGTCCTTGATGAATGGGGGAGGTTACTGGCCAGTTCCCGGAACTCTGCACGAGAGTAGTTGTTTGGATGCTTTCTTGTCATGTGCCGAATCATGGTATAGTTACCAAAAGAATATTTCTTATTTGGGTTGCCCCGTGAAAGTTCATCATTGCAGATGAGGCAAGTGACTTTTGGCGCATTCACCTTTTTTTTCCCCTCTGGAATTGAAAAAAACTCCCAAATGAAGTGTGGTTTGGGTTTATAAGGTGTGTTTTCTTCAGGCAGCCATCTTCTTCTCCCCTCCTCCTCTTCCTCTTCCTCTTCCTCCTCCTGTTCTTGACCACCAACATAATTTGGAGCTGGTCCTCTTGGTGGTTGTGGTGGTGGTGGTGGGGCAGATGCACCAGCTGATGCTACTAATGAAGCCATTTTATAGTACAAAATATTACTCAAAGAGCAAAAAAGTAGACAGAGCAACAAACAGGTCTTCCTCAGTCAAAGGACAAAGTCAGAATAAGGAAAAAAGGTGGGGTCTTTCATCATTTAGAAAAAAAAACTGTCCTGAACCAATGAGAAGTGTTATTTTCAGGTCACAAGACCAGGGGCTTCATCATTATGAAACCAAAACTGTTATGAACCAATGAAAAGTGTTATTTTCTGCTCACATGACCCGACGCGCTTACGCTACGCGCCCGGGGCGCGCCCGGGGGCGCGCCCCGGGTCGCGCAGCGTAAGCGCGTCGGAAGTTTACGTTGTGCGATCGTATTCGCTCGAGTACTTCCGGGTGTGCTTACGCCGTGCGTATCACGCGGTCGCGGCTACGCGATACGTCACGATTATGTTTTCGTTTGCGATATTGGCGCTTACGGGACGCTCCCCGGAGCGCGCCCCGGGGCGCTTTGTAAAAATACGCTTTTCGGGGCGCTCCCCGGGGCGCGCTCCGGGAGCGCTCCCCAAAATAATTTTTTAAAAAAAAATTGGGAAAATTGTAGGGACAGGTAGCTCTATTCTGAAGTGGTTTGTAAAAAACATTAACTTTAGAAAAATATGTATTGTGCTACATTGGGCTTAATATATGTTAGAGCCAAAATGTAGCCCAAATGTAGCCCAAAGTAGCCCAATGTAGCCCAAAGATGGCCACCAGAGATCAAAAATTGAAAATGTAGCCCAAAATTCAACTAGATGTAGCCCAACTGTAGCCCAATGAGAAAATGTACCAGAGTGTTAAAAAGAACAACTAGAGTGCTAACAGTCTTATTTATAAAGTGAAACTTATAGTTAGGAATTAGCATTAAAAAAACCTTTGAAATTCACTGAAAAAACCATAGGTTTCACACCAGTTATAGTTAGGAATTAGCATTTAAAAAACCTATTAAATTCACTGAAAAAACCATAGGTTTCACACCAGTTATAGTTAGCTGGAAATTTTACTGATATAAAACCATTGAAATTCCCACGTTATAGTTAGTCGGGCTCACTATAACTTGCGCGTGCAATGCACTGCTGATGACATCACATATTACATCACTCATGACATGGTCAGTGACATCACTCATGACATCACTGATGACACCATCCTTGTGACACAGTCACAGACCTCCTCTCAGTGTAAAGTAACCCTTGAGACACATATTCAAAAATAGAAACTGAAATTTTTAAAAAATGGACATACCTATATCAGTTACAACAAGCAATTCTGTACTTCCACTATCTATATACACATCCACTCATTCACCAACAGTTCTATATAGTCACTCATACATATACTCACTCATCATATGAAGAGATACACCTATACATCCTGTTACACACCGACATTCATCCAAAAGTTACTCACACACATATTCACACGTGCAAATAAACTATTGAACAACCATTTATTTGAATAAAGAGTTATACACACACTTCCACCTTACTTTTATTGAAAATTACACATATTTATTCTCTTAAACAATCACTTATAGAAACACATACTTATTTAAACAGGAAATCTTACAATCTCTTACTCTCACATATACTCACTTATATACATCAATATTCATATATACTAGATTAAAACATATGTAGTTACTGATAAAGACACTAGTGAGACAGTCATTCACTCACTAACAAACACATATAGACACTCATCCACCCATACAGTCCTGTACATATGCTGTCTTCAAAACACATACAAACAAAGAGTCAGTCACTCATGCATCTATGTGCTAAGTAATACCCCCACCAAACCATATAGACACTCATAGTGATACTAATAAAAATATCAAATAACCCATATACATACGCATGTAGCTACTTATCAACACATGTAGTCACTTATACACAAAGTGAAACACTAATATATGTATTTAAATATTTAAACATAACTCACTAATATTTATTTTTCAGAAAGACACATATTCACTGGATGGTGTCATCAGTGATGTCATGAGTGATGTCACTGACCATGTCATGAGTGATGTAATATGTGATGTCATCAGCAGTGCATTGCACGCGCAAGTTATAGTGAGTCCGACTAACTATAACGTGGGAATTTCAATGGTTTTATATCAGTAAAATTTCCAGCTAACTATAACTGGTGTGAAACCTATGGTTTTTTCAGTGAATATATATATATATATATATATATATATATATATATATATATATATATATATATATTACCTACTGGCGGTCGCCAGTAGGTATATATAGTTAGGATTTTTTCTCTATGGGATTTTTGAAAATTCTATGTCTAATAACTTTGGCGTTTGTGGACGGAATTGGTTGAAATTTTCAGGAAAATGGAACATTTTGTTCCTGAGCAGCCCCTGACAATTTGGGGGGGTTTCATCAAGGGGGGGCGAGAAAAAAGGGGGTCCCAAAACACGTTTTTCCCATGTTAATTTCCATAGGGCGGTTGGCCTCACTTTTAGCTCGAAAGGCTGAATGGATTTGCACGAAACTTGGCAAAATTGTAGGGACTGTTAGCCCGATGTGCCTTTGCTAGGTCTCAATATATGTGCTCCAGTGGATTTTGAGTAATTTAGGTTCAAAAAAAGATATATATCTGGGCGGAGCCTAACCACACATCTGATCTGATTGGCTGTCAGCACTTCATCCAAGAAGTGTTGGCAGCCATCTTGGGACCAATATACATGATAGCACCTCATTAAAAAGCATTGTAGTTAATAGAGGGTTTTAGGACTTTAGTTACATTATAAATCATTTGTTGATGGTACCATACTCGTTTTAGGAATTGTGGTGGGTTCTAAGGTGATTTTACCATGTGAAAAAACCTTCTGCTGTGATATCATGAATATTGTTTGAAAGAAAACTAATATCTCATGATTTTCCCACAGTGGTTTGGAAGGGGATCTATAAGCTAAACTGAAAGCATATTTTCTGTAAATTCACATTATCTTTCTCAGTCATGTGAAAATGAAGTCTGACATTCTCAGTAAAACATGTACATCCAACAAGGACAGAGACTGTCAGTTGATTCCTTTGTGTTCTACTGCAGCCTCCTAGAGTGTTCTAAAGAACAACTAGAGCGCTAACAGTCCTACTTATTACAAAGGTATGGCACACCTGAAGCCATCTTGATTGGAATAAAGTGGTAACTCTTAAAAAATTTAATTTAAAAAGAAACAACATGAGGGGGTATATTTTGCCATAGAAAGTATGATTAGTGCTGCAGAATGAAAAATTAGGGAACATTTTGAGTGACTTCTCAAATCCTTTTCTATTTCATTAAAACATTCTGACATGCAGTCTCCCAAAATGGCCACCAGAGACAAAAGAGCCCAAATGTAGCCCAAATATCACCCAGATGTAGCCCAAGTATATCCCAATGACAGAATGTCCCAGAGTGTTCTAAAGAACAACTAGAGCGCTAACAGTCCTACTTATTACAAAGGTATGGCACACCTGAAGCCATCTTGATTGGAATAAAGTGGTAACTCTTAAAACATTTAATTTAAAAAGAAACAACATGAGGGGGTATATTTTGCCATAGAAAGTATGATTAGTGCTGCAGAATGAAAAATTAGGGCACATTTTGAGTGACTTCTCAAATCCTTTTCTATTTCATTAAAACATTCTGACATGCAGTCTCCCAAAATGGCCACCAGAGACAAAAGAGCCCAAATGTAGCCCAAATATCACCCAGATGTAGCCCAAGTATAACCCAATGACAGAATGTCCCAGAGTGTTCTAAAGAACAACTAGAGCGCTAACAGTCCTACTTATTACAAAGGTATAGCACACCTGGAGCCATCATGATGGGAATAAAGTGGTAACTCTTAAAACATTTAATTTAAAAAGGAACAAAATGAGGGGGTATATTATGCAATAGAAGGTATTATTAGTGCTGCAGAAAGAAAAATTAGGGCACATTTTGAGTGACTTTTCAAATCCTCTTCTATTTCATTAAAAAATTCTGACATGCAGTCTCCCAAAATGCCACCAGAGACAAAAGAGCCCAAATGTAGCCCAAATATCACCCAGATGTAGCCCAAGTATAGCCCAATGACAGAATGTCCCAGAGTGTTCTAAAGAACAACTAGAGCGCTAACAGTCTTACTTATGACAAAAGTATGGCACAACAGAAGCCATCTTGATTGGAATGAAGTCGTAAGTCTGAAAACACTCAATTTAAAAAGGAACAACATGAGGGGGTTAATTTTGCCATAGAAAGTATGATTAGTGCTTCAGAAAGAAAAATTAGGGATCATTTTGAGTGACTTCTCAAATCCTTTTCTATTTCATTAAAAAAAATTTGACATGCAGACTGAAACATGCACTTTGAATACCAGCAGCAGACGTCCCTGGTGAGCAGTAGCTTTACTACAGTGATCTAATGTGCAACTAGAGTGCTAACATTCAGAATTTATGGCAAATGTGTGACACATCTGAATGCCTTCTTGATGGAACCAAAGTAAACAAGCATTGAAAATGCAATAGATCTCGCCCTCGTTTAAGTTAAAGCCATTCTGTTTGTAATGAGGTGGCTTTTTAGCTTTGCTTTTATTAGTGTTTTTTCAACTTTCATGTAAATAACATGCATCTGTATGCATATAAGTATATGTATGCATGCATTTATGTTTGTATTTATATAGATATACAGATGATATATGTTTATATATGTATGTATATATATATTTTCACTGAATAAACCATAGGCTATAGACCATATATAGTTAGGAATTAGCATTTACAAAACCTTGAAAATTCACTGAAAAAACCATAGGTTATAGACCATATATAGTTAGGAATTAGCATTTACAAAACCTTGAAAATTCACTGAAAAAACCATAGGTTATAGACCATATATAGTTAGGAATTCGCATTTACAAAACCTTATTTTACTCACACAAAACCATTGAAATTCCATATATAGTTAGTTGCACTAACTATATATCGCGCAACCGCAATCCACTGCTGATGATGTCACATATTACATCATTCATGACATGGTCAGTGACATCACTGATGACATCACTGATGACATCTCAAATGACATCACTGATGACATCACTGATGACAACATCCAGTGACTGTATGTTTCTGTAAAGTTAAAATATGTCTTACATATTGAAGAATGAGTGGATGTATAAGTGTCTGGATGAAGGATTTAGTAGGTGCATGACTGACTGTATGAGTGAGTGATTAAATGTGTCTCACTGAGTGCATGGGTTAGTGACTAAACTGTCTTAATTTGTGCATCATTATGTCTGTTGTTCTGTAAACTGTTGCATGTGTTGATACGTAGCTATATGAGTAACTATATGGGTTATTGATTGGTTGCCCAAGTATTTGTATGGGAGACTGAGTGTGTGTGTGGGTGGCTGGGAGGTGTATGACTCTGTGCATAGATGTGTGAGCAGTTGATTCACTAGATGTATGGTTTCAAAAGTGCATGTGGAAACAGCTGTATGGGCGGTTGACTGTGCATCAGTGTATTAGTGAGTGAATGGATATCTCAGTGCTACATGTCAAAGTAAGTACATATGTAAAACACAGTACATGTGAGAGTTGACATATATAAATAACTGTGCATAAGAGCCAGTGAATGTGTGAGTTTGCGAGTTTGCGATATGTAAAGCTGTTTAGACTATATGTTTGCATGTACTTGTATCTGAGGTATTGGTTGAAAGGCTAATATAACTCACCTCGAAAGAGAATTTGAATTGCTATATATGTTTTTCAGATTGTATATGTTGCTCCTGAAGAAGGCGTTCCAGTGAAAAACGCCGAAACGCGCGTCATTTGTAATGTTGTATTGTGTTGATGCCTTAGAATAGGTCACAAGTCTTATTTTATTATATGTCAGTAATTTTATGTTTTTATTCTGAGAGTATATATACTTAATAATAAACAAAATTTTGTACTTTTTAATTGATTGTTGTGCTTTCCACTTATCGTTCTCTCCCTGATGATATTATATTTTGTGCCTCTTTTTACATTGTCTAATTTTCCCTGTCAAACATATTCAGTTGCCAAAACAGGGGGTCCTTGTTATTCACACCAAGTAATATGTGACATCATCAGCAGTGGATTGCAGGTGCGCGATATATAGTTAGTGCAACTAACTATATATGGAATTTCAATGGTTTTGTGTGAGTAAAATAAGGTTTTGTAAATGCGAATTCCTAACTATATATGGTCTATAACCTATGGTTTTTTCAGTGAATATATATATATATATATTCACTGAAAAAAACATAGGTTATAGGCCATATATAGTTAGGAATTTGCATTTACAAAACCTTGAAAATTCACTGAAAAAAACCATTGGTTATAGACCATATATAGTTAGGGATTAGCCTTTTCAAAACCTTATTTTACTCACACAAAACCATTGAAATTTCATATATAGTTAGTTCCACTAACTATATATCGCGCACCCGCAATCCACTGCTGATGATGTCACATATTACATCATTCATGACATGGTTAGTGACATCACTGGTGACATCACTGATGACATCTCAATTGACATCACTGATGACATCACTGATGACAACATCCAGTGACTGTATGTTTCTGTAAAGTTAAAATATGTCTTACATATTGAAGAATGAGTGGATGTATAAGTGTCTGGATGAAGGATTTAGTAGGTGCATGACTGACTGTATGAGTGAGTGATTAAATGTGTCTCACTGAGTGCATGGGTTAGTGACTAAACTGTTTTAATGTGTGCATCATTATATCTGTTGTTCTACAAACTGCTGCATATGTTGATCAGTAGCTATATGAGTAACTGTATGGGTTATTCATTGGTTGTCCAAGTATTTGTATGGGAAACTGAGTGTGTGTGTATGGGTGGCTGGGAGGTGTGTGACTCTGTACATAGATGTGTGAGTAGTTGATTCACTATATGTATGGGTTCAAAAGTGCATGTGGAAACAGCTGTATGGGCGGTTGACTGTGCATCAGTGTATTAGTGAGTGAATGGATATCTCAGTGCTACATGTCAAAGTAAGTACATATGTAAAACACAGTACATGTGAGAGTTGACATATATAAATAACTGTGCATAAGAGCCAGTGAATGTGTGAGTGGCTGTATGGATCATTGTGAACATGTATCAGGGATTGTATAAGAGAGTAAAGTAAATATGTGTTAGTATATGTTTGAATAAGTAAGGTGTGTATAACTGTATAGTTGAGAAAATGGAGGTGTGATTGATTTTTTGCATAACTGACTAGGTGTGTGAGTAACTCCATGGATGAGTGACAGTCTGTGACTGTCTGTTTACACTGATTGTATCTAAGGTTATATTAGAGTCTGAAGAGGTTCATGGTATTATCACATGAATGATATCATCAGTGATGTGATCAGTCATGTCAAATGAGATGTTATCACTGATTTTATCAGTGATGTCATTTGAGATGTCATCAGTGATGTCATTTGAGATGTCATCAGTGATGTCATTTGAGATGTCATCAGTGATGTCATCAGTGATGTCACTAACCATGTCATGAATGATGTAATATGTGACATCATCAGCAGTGGATTGCGGGTGCGCGATATATAGTTAGTGGAACTAACTATATATGAAATTTCAATGGTTTTGTGTGAGTAAAATAAGGTTTTGAAAAGGCTAATCCCTAACTATATATGGTCTATAACCAATGGTTTTTTCAGTGAATTTTCAAGGTTTTGTAAATGCAAATTCCTAACTATATATGGCCTATAACCTATGGTTTTTTCAGTGAATTTCATTGGTTTTTTAATAGCAAATATCAAAAGCTGTAAAATGTCAAGTACGTGATAGGTAAAAACTTTTTCGTGTTTATGCACGCTGATGTGCTTTGAACGCTGCCCCCCTCCCCTCTTTTCTCTTAGTAGTACTCTCTCTTTGCAGATAGTGAAGAGTAGTTAACGCAGGCCTTTACCCCCGTTGTAATCCGTCGTGCCTGCTTGTCTCTCCATTTGATAGATTGTTATCCAAGCATTTACTGTTTTACAATTGATTCTCTTTGGTTCATTCTCTATTTACAAACAAGCACAAAGTCGCAATACTCTGTTTAGTCTTTGCAGATAGTGAAAAATCGTGTAAAAAAAGAAAAGTAATCGAGCAAAATCAGTAGGCCACTAATTGGATCTCTTTTTGACCTCACTAAAATAGAAACATTAGGAACAACCCTTCATGAGAAATACGAAAATAGTGAGATGAACTGAGCTCCACACCATGAGGGCTGCAAGACAGCTCGGCTCCGTCACCCACCCCGCCCAAAATAACGACAAACCCTATGCAAATATTAAAAATATAGACAACACACCAGCAAAGTAACAGGGTAAAACATTTTATTAAATAACTATTTACATTACGTTGGTTTATGAGATGATGTCAGTAGTGGACCAATGTGTGAATAGGTCGGAAGCAGCACAAGGCGCCAAGATCCGGATGGCAAGTCCTGGATGTTGGGTGCCATAGTTCAGAGTTCTGAGTTTGAGCCTTTTTCAATGCCTGTGCTTTGTTGTTTCCCCTCCATCAAAAACAAAAAAAATATATAAAACTGTGCAAAAATACAAAAAAATCAAAAAATGTTTAGAAAAGCAGTGCTTGTAAGACTGTCTGAAGCTTATTTCCACCTACTGCAGCTTCACTATTCTCAAAGTAAGTGAGGGTCGTTTGTGGACCTGACTGCATTTGAAAACAATGTTATATGTTACCTCCCTAAACAGCTTGACGGAGGCCCCCGAGGGGCGGTGTGATGGCACGGACTCGGAGAAGACGCTTGGCTCCGACCCCCTCCCCAAGTCTTATAGCACTGGTGTAGCCTGAGATCGCCCCCGACATAGGCGGCCGGCTCCCGGGGTCCGGCGGAACTTTTTGCCTTTTGATGACTCTTCTATTCTGGACTTTGTCCCACAATCCGTTTCACTCCCACTCCAGGCTTTTAGTCTGTGGATGGAAAACCATGAACCTACACTCACCTATGAAAATCTTACTATTGATGCTTGACTGAGGCCAAGGAGATCAGAGTGCTTGTCTGTGTAAGGTGATGTACCTCTGGGGAGACAAGGTCCAGAATGGAAGAGTCGCTGTATCGCAAGAGTGGGTGAAATTTAGCCGGATGGCGGGTGAGACGCTGTAATAGCAAGAGCAGGCGCAACTCAGCTGGCCGAGAGAGACTTGGGGAGGGGGCAGGAGCCAAGCTCCTCCTCCCAGTCCGCGCCACCACACCGCCCCTCGGGGGCCTCCGTCAAGCGGTTCAGGGAAGCACCGCAGGCAGCTGTTCTTCAGATCAGTGGCTCTCACCGGAACAAAAACTGGAACTAAATCACCATCGACCAGATCTCCTCATCGCTTCTTCAAAACCCCCCTGCCCACTCCTCAAACCCCGACCAAGCAGCCACCAACCTCACCCAATGGTTATCCAACAGCGCCGACATCCTAGCACCACTGAAAAAACAACAAATCAAACTAGGCAGCAAGAAGGCCTCCTGGTTCAACGATGATCTTAAGAAATCCAAGAAACTCTGTCGCTCCCTCGAGAAGACCTGGAAAAAAGACCCAAACACGAGCATCAAGGACGCCTTCAAAAACGCCACCCGCATACACCACCAACTGATCCGGAACGCCAAGAAAGCCGCTTTCAAGGACCGACTAGATAGCAACGCCCACAACAGCAAGGAATTATTCAACATCGTCAAGGAATTTACCAACCCCTCAGCCAACTCCAACGACATCACCCCCTCTCAAGCCCTCTGCGACTCCCTATCCTCATTCTTCCACAACAAAATTGCAGACATCCACAACAGCTTCGACAACCGACCCGAAGACCAACCCACCCAACCCTCTGCAGGACCCCTACCCCCCTTGAACATCCTCAATGACTGGAACCCAATCTCCACTGAGGACACCATTTGTCTGATGAACTCTATCCACTCAGGATCCCCCACAGACCCATGCCCTCACCACATCTTTAACAAAGCAGACTCCATTATAGCACCGCACCTCCGAGACGTCATCAACTGCTCCCTCAACTCCGCAACCTTCCCGGAAATCTGGAAACATGCCGAACTCAGCGCCCTCCTGAAGAAACCCACAGCTGACCCCACCGAACTCAAAAACTACCGCCCTATCTCTCTCCTTCCATTCCCGGCAAAAGTCATCGAGAAAGCGGTCAACAACCAGCTCGCTGCCTTCCTCGAAACCAACAAATCCCTCGACTCCTCACAGTCCGGCTTCCGAGCCAAGCACAGCACTGAAACCGCCCTCATCGCAGCAACAGACGACATTCGAACTCTACTGGACAATGTCTGTCATAGCACCCTTTTACAACGCCTCAGAAACGTCGGAATCCAAGGAAAAGCACTGGAATGGATCACCTCGTTCCTCACCGGAAGAACCCAGAGAGTCCGCCTTCCACCATTCAAGTCAGAGGCCACTGAAGTCATCTGCGGCGTACCACAAGGATCTTCACTCAGCCCCACCCTCTTCAACGTATACATGAGCCCCCTCGCAGTCATCGCACGCCAACACAACCTCAACATCATCTCCTACGCCGATGACACTCAACTGATCCTATCACTCACCAGAGACCCTAACACTGCCAAAACCAACCTGCATGAAGGAATGAAAGAAGTAGCCGAGTGGACGAAGCACAGCCGTCTGAAACTGAACTCAGACAAAACAGAAGTCTTCATCCTAGGCACCTCCCCCTCCGCCTGGGATGACTCTTGGTGGCCAGAGGCCCTTGGAAAAGCACCCATCCCGACGGACCACGCACGCAACCTTGGCGTCATCCTGGATTCCTCACTTTCGATGAACAGACAAGTCAACGCCGTTTCTTCATCTTGCTTCAACATTCTTCACATGCTCAAAAAAACATTTCGCTGGATCCCCACCGAAACTAGAAAAACGGTCACCCACGCACTGGTCACGAGCCGCCTGGACTACGGAAACACCCTCTACGCCGGTACTACCGCAAAACTCCAGAAAAAACTCCAACACATCCAGAACGCTTCAGCCAGGCTCATATTAGACATCCCGCGTAAAGAACACATCTCTGGTCACCTGAAAAACCTCCACTGGCTCCCCGTCAATAAGAGGATTACTTTCCGCCTCCTAACCCACGCACACAAAGCACTCTACGAAATCGGACCCGAATGCCTCAACACACGACTGTCCTTCTACACCCCCTCCCGCCAGCTACGATCCTCCAACCAAGCCCTTGCCACTGTACCTCGCATCAACAAAACCACCATGGGAGGTAGATCCTTCTCCTACCTTGCAGCTAAAATCTGGAACTCACTTCCCACTCACCTTCGCCTTACTCAAAACCACCTAGCATTCAGAAAGCAACTTAAAACGTGGATATTCGACAAGTAATTCCCCACCCTTCTGCAAGCGCCTTGAGACCCTCTGGGTATGTAGCGCGCTATATAAATCTATTGACTTGACTTGACTTGACAAGGCTCCCCTCCTTTAGCAGCGATCGTTGGGGCTGTGGTTGCGGCCGGAGGCCCCGCCTAGTCAACGCCCCGGCCTCTCCATGTCGTAGGCCGCAAGAGTGGGTGCAACTCTGCTGGCCGAGCGAGAAATACCGTCCCCCTGCACACATTCAGGGAGCAGGCCGCATTGCGAGGGCACCGCAGGACGTGTCTTCAGGTCAAACGGATTGTGGGACAAGGTCCAGAATGGAAGAGTCGCTGTATCGCAAGAGTGGGTGAAATTTAGCCGGATGGCGGGTGAGATGCTGTAATAGCAAGAGCAGGCGCAACTCAGCTGGCCGAGAGAGACTTGGGGAGGGGGTAGGAGCTAAGCGCCCCCTCCCAGTCCGCGCCACCACACTGCCCCTGGGGGTCCTCCGTCAAGCGGTTCAGGGAGGCACCGCAGGCAGCCGTTCTTCAGATCAGTGGCTCTCACCGGCAAGGCTCCCCTCCGTCAGCAGCAATCGTTGGCGCTGTGGTTGCGGCCGGAGGCCCCGCCTAGTCAACGCCTCAGCCTCTCCATGTCGTAGGCCGCAAGAGTAATCGCAACTCAGCTGGCCGAGAGAGACTTGGGGAGGAGGCAGGAGCTAAGCGCTCCCTCCCAGTCCGCGCCACCACACCGCCCCTGGGGGTCTTCCGTCAAGTGGTTCAGGGAGGCACCGCAGGCAGCCGTTCTTCAGATCAGTGGCTCTCACCGGCAAGGCTCCCCTCCGTCAGCAGCAATCGTTGGCGCTGTGGTTGCGGCCGGAGGCCCCGCCTAGTCATCTCCCCGGCCTCTCCATGTCATAGGCTGCAAGAGTGGTCGCAACTCAGCTGGCTGAGTAAGACTGTGGAGGGGGCAGGAGCCAAGCACCCCCTCCCAGTCCGCGGCACTACACCGCCCCTCGGGGGCCTCCATCAAGCGGCTCAGTGAGGCACCGCAGGCAGCGGTTCTTCAGATCACAACAGAGTCTCATGCTTGATCGATTGAGCTGGCCGAATCAGGCAACAAGAAGGTGTGGGGGGGGGGCACCTCTTGCTCAACCACCACATGAGGAGGTGGTACTCTCTTCCTAGGAGGTGGTGGTGGTGGGGGGGATGCACCAGCTGAAGCTACAACACTTGCTATTGCTAAGTGATGAAAAAAGGTCTTCCTCTCACAAAGATGAAAGTCAGAGTGAGGAAACAAGGAGGGGTTTTCATCATTTGGGACAAAAAATAGTTCTCAACCAATGAAAAGTGTTATTTTTAGGTCACATGACCTAGCCTTACATCATAAGGAACCCAAAAGTGAAATGAACCAATGAAAAGTTTTATTAACAAGTCACATGACCTTACGTTACGCGCTCCGCGCCGCGCCCCGGATCGCTTCCGGGTAGCTGCTTTTCGCGCCTCGCGCACCGGAGCACTTCCAGGTGCGCTAACGCGGCACGTCATATGACAGAAGGGACAGGCAACAAGAACCATCTGTCAAAGAGGGGAGGGCAAGTTCTTCTCTACCGGGTCACGTTGGGGCTCCACCGGAACTGATCGAATTGGTAGTCTACAGTGTTTCTGGATGTTTCAGACTGAAGCTGGCGTCAGCATGAGAGCATTCCGTGGCTACGTCGTGGCCATTCCGCGAGCAATCATGGCAGTCGCTCCCTACCGGAAGTTTGCGGGAGTCGGGGGCCCTGGTGACTCTTGTAGAATCTTCAATGCTGAGGGGACGCTTTTGGGAATGGGGCCCATGCCCTAGCAGTCAAGCGTCCGAGTTCCAGGGTTGCCCAGAGCCATCCTTGCAGGCCAGTCCCAAGTCTGTGGAGCCGACCGCCATTTCCTGAGCTCCGTGGCAGCCGCCTCTCGCTGTACTGCAAGAGTGGGTGAAATTCATCTGGATGGCGGGTGAGATGCTGTAATAACAAGAGCAGGCGTAATTCAGCTGGCCGAGCGAGGCCCTGTGCCGCAGGAGCGGGCGCAACTCAGGTGACCGAGTGAAGAGCTGGGGTGTAGCTGAGAAACCTCCTTCTGGGGAGATGGGGGAGGCTCGTTCGCGCCTCCTCTTCCTTCCAGTGCACCCCACGCCGTCTCCTGGCGCAGGTATATGTGATGGTTGGACCAGGGCACCACAGGACGTGTTTTCAGGTCAAACGGATTATGGTACAAGGTCCAGAATGGAAGAGTCACCAAAAGGCAACAAGTTCCGCCTGACCCCGGGAGCCGGCTGCCTATGTCGGGGGCGATCTCAGGCCACACCAGGGCAACACGACTTGGGGAGGGGGCAGGAGCCAAGCGCCCCCTCCGAGTCCGCGCCACCACACCGCCCCTCGGGGGCCACCATCAAGCGGCTCAGGGAGGCACCGCAGGCAGCGGTTCTTCAGATCAGTGGCTGTCAGCAGCGATCGTTGGCGCTGTGGTTGCGGCCGGTGGCCCCGCCTAGTCAACGCCCCGGCCTCTCCATCTCGTAGGCCGCAGAGTAGTCGGGGAGAAATCCCGGTAACGGCGGCATGCATTTGGATCGATGTTGCAGCAGGCTGTCATGTAAATAGTTATTTAATAAAACGTTTTAACCCTGTTACTTTGCTGGTGTGTTGTATATATTTATAATATTTGCATAAGGTTTGTCGTTGTTTTGGGCGGGGTGGGCGGCGGAGCAGAGCTGTCTTGCAGCCATCATGGCGTCGAGCTCAATTCCTCTCACTAGTTTCATATTTCTCATGAGGGGTTGTTCCTAATGTTGCTATTTTAGCGAGGTCAAAAAGAGAACCCATTAGTGGCCTACTGATTTTGCTTGATTCCTTTTGTTGTTTCTAACAATTTTTCACTATCTGCAAAGACTATTGCGACTCTGTGCTTGTTTGTAAATAGAGAATGAACCAAAGAGAACCAATTCTAAAACAGTAAATGCTTGGATAACAATCAATCAAATGGAGAGGGAAGCCGGCACGACGGATTACAACGGGGGCAAAGGCCTGCGTTACCTACCCTTCACTATCTGCAAAGAGAGAATACTCCTAAAAGAAAAGAGGGGGGGGAGGGGGGGCAGCGTTCAAAGCACATCAGCGTGCATAGACACGAAAATGTTTTTACCTACCACGTACTTGACATTTTAAAGCTTTTGATATTTGCTATTAAAAAAACATTGAAATTCACTGAAAAAACCATAGGTTATAGACCATATATAGTTAGGAATTAGCACAAAACATTGAAATTCCATATATAGTTAGTTGCACTAACTATATATCGCGCACCCGCAATCCACTGCTGATGATGTCACATATTACATCATTCATGACATGGTCAGTGACATCACTGATGACATCATCCAGTGACTGTATGTTTCTGTAAAGTTAAAATATGTCTTCCATATTGAAGAATGAGTGGATGTTTAAGTGTCTGGATGAAGGATTTAGTAGGTGCATGACTGACTGTATGAGAGAGTGATTAAATGTGTCCCACTGAGAGCATGGGTTAGTGACTAACCTGTCTTAATTTGTGCATCATTATATCTGCTGTTCTGTAAACTGCTGCATGTGTTGATCAGTAGCTATATGATTAACTATATGGGTTATTGATTGGTTGCCCAAGTATTTGTATGGGAGAGTGAGTGTGTGTGTGGGTGGCTGGGAGGTGTGTGACTCTGTGCATAGATGTGTGAACAGTTAATTCACTAGATGTGTGGGTTCAA
The DNA here is from genome assembly GCF_964263255.1 of Lissotriton vulgaris. NCBI lineage: Eukaryota > Metazoa > Chordata > Amphibia > Caudata > Salamandridae > Lissotriton > Lissotriton vulgaris. The sequence goes on along the minus strand of NW_028255083.1, from coordinate 383,374 downwards.
AACAGCATGTGGAAACAGCTGTATGGGTGGTTGACTGTGTGCATGAGTGTATTGGTGAGTGAATGGATATCTCAGTGCTACATGTCAAAGTAAGTACATATGTAAAACACAGTACAAGTGAGAGTTGACATATATAAATTACTGTGTATAAGAGCCAGTGAATGTGTGAGTGGCTGCATGGATCATTGAAAACTTGTATCAGTGATTGTATAAGAGAGTTAATATGTGTTAGAATATGTTTGAATAAGTAAGGTGTGTATAACTGTATAGTTGAGGAAATGGAGGTGAGATTGATTCTTTGCATGACTGACTAAGTGTATGAGTAACTCCATGGATGAGTGACAGTCTGTGAGTATCTGTTTACACTGAGTGTATCTAAGGTTATATTAGAGTCTGAAGAGGTTCATTGTATTATCACATGAATGATGTCATCAGTGATGTTGTCAGTGAAGTCATTTGAATTGTCATCAGTGATGTCATCAGTGATGTCACTGACCATGTCATGAATGATGTAATATGTGACATCATCAGCAGTGGATTGCGGGTGCGTGATATATAGAAATGCGAATTTCAATGGTTTTGTGTGAGTAAATAAAATGAGTAAAATAAGGTTTTGTACATGCTAATCCCTAACTATATATGGTCTATAACCTATGATTTTTTCAGTGAATATATATATATATATATATATTACCTACTGGCGGTCGCCAGTAGGTAGTTATAGTTAGGATTTTTTTCAATGTTAAATCTCAAAATTCTATTTGGAATAACTTTGGCGCCGGTTGACGAATCTGCCTGAAAATTTCCTCAAAATGGCCTCGTCGAGCTCCGGTCCTTCCCTGAAAGTTTGGGGGGGATACAATAAGCGGGGGCCGAGATAAAAGGGGGGTCCCAAAACGCGTTTTCCCCATGTTAATTTCCATAGGGCGGTCGATTTCACTTTTAGCCCGAACGGCTGAATGGATTTACACCAAACTTGGCAAAATTGTAGGGACTGGTAGCCCGATGTGCCTTTGCTATGTCTCAAGATATGTGCTCCAGTGGATTTTGAGTAATTTAGGTTCCAAAAAATATATATATCTATAGCCGCGCTCCGGTGCGCGCACCAGGGAGCGCTCCGGGCGCGTGACGCGAGGTGCGCATGGAAAGGTGATTGGCTCTCGGGTGTCTGTAAACATTCGAAACAGTCCAGAGCGGTCGCCATCTTGTGTCTCGGTAAAATCGAGACATAAGAGGTGGCTAAAACAAAGTGGGAACTGACCATAAGGCGTCAGGGATAGACCCCTTTGACCCCCTAGGTTTGATGTGGGGGCTATAAAAGGGCCCCGCGGGGCATTTAAAATATTTTTTTTTTTTTCGTTTTGCGCGGGGGAAGCGCACGGTGCGCGCACCGGGGAGCGGCCCTGGGAGCGCACTATGATGAAAAAAGGTGACAGAGTGTTTAAAAAATGAAGTTTTGATTTAGAAATTGGAGGTAGTTCTAAAAAGAACTTTTTTTTTTCTTCTTTTTGTTGTTTTATATTTTTTTTGTGTTTTTTGAACTTTTTGAACTTTTTTTGGCTTTTCAAAACAGTTTTATATATTTTTTTGTATTTTTTTGGGGGGAGAAACAAAAAAAGGGAATTGAAACTGGCTCAACTGGAGCAAAAAAACAAAAAACCCAAAAAATTACTTCTTTTTGGGGCACTTGTGATTATCACCTGCAAGGACGATGAGTTTCACACTTTGTTCCCCATAGGAGATAAGCTTGCCACAAGCAGTGCAAGTAATTTTAAAATCAGCAAATCTCGGCTGAATGCAAGGCATCACCTCGGATGTTTCTGGTTCCGAGGAAGTGGGTTGGTTTCTTTGGGAGGGGGTCCTTGATGAATGGGGGAGGTTACTGGCCAGTTCCCGGAACTCTGCACGAGAGTAGTTGTTTGGATGCTTTCTTGTCATGTGCCGAATCATGGTATAGTTACCAAAAGAATATTTCTTATTTGGGTTGCCCCGTGAAAGTTCATCATTGCAGATGAGGCAAGTGACTTTGGGCGCATTCACCTTTTTTTTCCCCTCTGGAATTGAAAAAAACTGCCAAATAAAGTGTGGTTTGGGTTTATAAGGTGTATTTTCTTCTGGCAGCCATCTTCTTCTCCCCTCCTCCTCTTCCTCTTCCTCTTCCTCCTCCTGTTCTTGACCACCAATATAATTTGGAGCTGGTCCTCTTGGTTGTTGTGGTGGTGGTGGTGGGGCAGATGCACCAGCTGATGCTACTAATGAAGCCATTATTTAGAGCAAAAAAGTAGACAGAGCAACAAACAGGTCTTCCTCAGTCAAAGGACAAAGTCAGAATAAGGAAAAAAGGTGGGGTCTTTCATCATTTAGAAAAAAAAACTGTCCTGAACCAATGAGAAGTGTTATTTTCAGGTCACAAGACCAGGGGCTTCATCATTATGAAACCAAAACTGTTATGAACCAATGAAAAGTGTTATTTTCTGCTCACATGACCCGACGCGCTTACGCTACGCGCCCGGGGCGCGCCCGGGGGCGCGCCCCGGGTCGCGCAGCGTAAGCGCGTCGGAAGTTTACGTTGTGCGATCGTATTCGCTCGAGTACTTCCGGGTGTGCTTACGCCGTGCGTATCACGCGGTCGCGGCTACGCGATACGTCACGATCATGTTTTCGTTTGCAATATTGGCGCTCACGGGGCGCTCCCCGGAGCGCGCCCCGGGGCGCTTTGTATTCGGGGCGCTCCCCGGGGCGCGCTCCGGGAGCGCTCCCCAAAATAATAAAAAAAAAAAAAATTGGGATAATTGTAGGGACAGGTAGCCCTATTTTGAAGTGGTTTGTAAAAATCATTAACTTTAGAAAAATATGTATTGTGCTACATTGGGCTTAATATATGTTAGAGCCAAAATGTAGCCCAAATGTAGCCCAAAGTAGCCCAATGTAGCCCAAAGATGGCCACCAGAGATCAAAAATTGAAAATGTAGCCCAAAATTCAACTAGATGTAGCCCAACTGTAGCCCAATGAGAGAATGTACCAGAGTGTTAAAAAGAACAACTAGAGTGCTAACAGTCTTATTTATAAAGTGAAACTTATAGTTAGGAATTAGCATTAAAAAAACCTTTGAAATTCACTGAAAAAACCATAGGTTTCACACCAGTTATAGTTAGGAATTAGCATTTAAAAAACCTATTAAATTCACTGAAAAAACCATAGGTTTCACACCAGTTATAGTTAGCTGGAAATTTTACTGATATAAAACCATTGAAATTCCCACGTTATAGTTAGTCGGACTCACTATAACTTGCGCGTGCAATGCACTGCTGATGACATCACATATTACATCACTCATGACATGGTCAGTGACATCACTCATGACACCATCCTTGTGACATATTGACAGACCTCCTTTCACTATAATGTAACCCTTGAGACACATATTCAAAAATAGAAACTGAAATTTAAATAAAAAAAGGAGATACCTATATCAGTTACAACAAGCAATTCAGTAATTCCACTATCTATATACACATCCACTCATTCACCAACAGTTCTATATAGTCACTCATACATATACTCACTCATCATATGAAGTGATACACCTATACAGCCTGTTACACACCGACATTCATCCAAAAGTTACTCACACACATATTCACACGTGCAAATAAACTATTGAACAACGATTTATTTGAATATAGAGTTATACACACACTTCCACCTTACTTCTATTGAAAATTACACATATTTATTCTCTTAAACAATCACTTATAGAAACACATACTTATTTAAACAGGAAATCTTACAATCTCTTACTCTCACATATACTCACTTATATACATCAATATTCATATATACTAGATTAAAACATATGTAGTTACTGATAAAGACACTAGTGAGACAGTCATTCACTCACTAACAAACACATATAGACACTCATCCACCCATACAGTCCTGTACATATGCTGTCTTCAAAACACATACAAACAAAGAGTCAGTCACTCATGCATCTATGTGCTAAGTAATACCTCCACCAAACTATATAGACACTCATACTGATACTAATAAAAATATCAAATAACCCATATACATACGCATGTAGCTACTTACCAACACATGTAGCCACTTATACACAAAGTGAAACACTAATAAATGTATTTAAATATTTAAACATAACTCACTAATATTTATTTTTCAGAAAGACACATATTCACTGGATGGTGTCATCAGTGATGTCATGAGTGATGTCACTGACCATGTCATGAGTGATGTAATATGTGATGTCATCAGCAGTGCATTGCACGCGCAAGTTATAGTGAGTCCGACTAACTATAACGTGGGAATTTCAATGGTTTTATATCAGTAAAATTTCCAGCTAACTATAACTGGTGTGAAACCTATGGTTTTTTCAGTGAATTTAATAGGTTTTTTAAATGCTAATTCCTAACTATAACTGGTGTGAAACCTATGGTTTTTTCAGTGAATATATATATATATATATATATATATATTACCTACTGGCGATAGCCAGTAGGTATATATAGTTAGGATTTTTTCTCTATGGAACTTTTGAAAATTCTATGCCTAATAACTTTGGCGTGTGTGGACGGAATCGGCTGAAATTTTCAGGAAAATGGCACATTTTGTTTCTGAGCAGCCCCTGAAAATTTGGTGGGGTTTCGTCAAGGGGGGGCTGAGAAAAAAGGGGGGTCCCAAAACGCGTTTTTTGCATTGAGTTTTCCATAGGGCGGTTGGACTCACTTTTAGCTCGAACGGCTGAATGGATTTGCACGAAACTTGGCAAAATTGTAGGGACTGTTAGCCCGATGTGCCTTTGCTAGGTCTCAATATATGTGCTTCAGTGGATTTTGAGAAATTAACGTTTAAAACAAGATATATATCTGTAACAGCGCTCCGGGCAGCGCTCCGGTTCGCGAACTTTTCGCGTATCGGAACTTTGCGAAGCGAAGCTGATTGGCTCTCCGGTGTCTGTCAACATTCTAAACAGTCCGGAGCGGCCGCCATCTTGTCTCTCGGTAGGATCGAGAGACAAGAGGAGGCCAAAACAAAGGGGGAAATGAAGGAAAGGGGGCAAGGTAGACCCCTTCTGACCCCCTAGAATTGATGAGGGGGATATTATAGAGCCACGCCGGGCCCAAAAAAAAAAAAAAAAAACCCGATTTTTTCGCCGTAGAGACGCGTCTTGGTTCGCGAACCGGGCAGCTAACCGGGCAGCTAACCGGGAAGCTAACCGTCAGTGTAACCCAAAAAAAAAAAAAAAAAAATCCGATTTTTTCGCCGTAGAGACGCGTCTTGGTTCGCGAACCGGGCAGCTAACCGGGCAGCTAACCGGGAAGCTAACCGTCAGTGTAACCCAAAAGAAAAAAAAAAATAAATTCCGATTTTTTCGCCGTAGAGACGCGTCTTGGTTCGCGAACCGGGCAGCTAACCGGGCAGCTAACCGGGAAGCTAACCGGCAGTGTAACCCAAAAAAAAAAAAAAAATCAGATTTTTTCGCCGTAGAGACGCGTCTTGGTATGCGAACCGGGCAGCTAACCGGGCAGCTAACCGGGAAGCTAACCGGCAGTGTAACGGGAGTCTGAGGAGTAGCTGATTGGCTGTCAATATTGTAAACAGTCCGGAGCGGCCGCCATCTTGTCTCTCGGTAGGATCGAGAGACAAGAGGAGGCCAAAACAAAGGGGGAAATGAAGGAAAGAGGGCAAGGTAGACCCCTTCTGACCCCCTAGGATTGATGAGGGGGATATTATAAAGCCACGTGGGGCCAAAAAAAAAACAAACAAAAAAATCCGTTTTTTTCGCCGTAGAGACGCGTCTTGGTACGCGAACTGGGCAGCTAACCGGGCAGCTACCGGGAAGCTAATCGGCAGTGTAACGGGAGTCTGAGGAGAAGCTGATTGGCTGTTATCATTGTAAACAGTCTGGAGCGGCCGCCATCTTGTCTCTCTGTGGGATCGAGAGACAAGAGGTGGAAAAAAAAAAGGTGTAAATGAATGAAAGGGGTAAGGCAGACCCCTCCTGAACCCCTAGGATTGATGAGGGGGCTATTAAAGTTCCCTGGGGGGTGAAAAAAAAAAATTTGCGATTTTTCGCGGTAAAGGTGCTTCCTGGTACGTTAACCGGGCAGCTAACCGGCAGCGTAACGGGAGTCCGACATATTGTGTTTTTTGAACGTTTGTGATATGTGCACGTGTGGATTTTGTCTAATTAAGGTTAAAAAAATATATATATATCTTTAAGCGTGTTCTGGCGCGCTTACGTTTTGGGTTTGGTTTGCGCTGCAGAGACGATACGTCACGGTTATGCGATGCATCATGAGGCGTCTCACGGGCTACGTGATACGTCACTTAATAAAGAATATATTTTACAGCTATAGATATTAGCTTTTAAAAAACCAATGAAATTCACAGAAAAAACCATAGGTTATAGACCATATATAGTTAGGAATTTGCATTTACAAAACCTTGAAAATTCACTGAAAAAACCATAGGTTATAGACCATATATAGTTAGGGATTAGCATTTAAAAAACCTTATTTTATTTGCACAAAACCATTGAAATTCCATATATAGTTAGTTGCACTAACTATATATCGCGGACCCGCAATCCACTGCTAATGATGTCACATATTACATCATTCATGACATGGTCAGTGACATCACTGATGACATCACTGATGACATCTCAAATGACATCACTGATGACATCACTGATGACAACACCCAGTGACGGTATGTTTCTGTAAAGTTAAAATATGTCTTACATATTGAAGAATGAGTGGATGTATAAGTGTCTGGATGAAGGATTTAGTAGGTGCATGACTGACTGTATGAGAGAATGATTAAATGTGTCTCACTGAGTGCATGGGTTAGTGATTAAAGTGTCTTAATTTGGCAATCAATATTTATGTTCTTCTGTAAACTGCTGCATGTTTAAATCAGTAGCTATATCAGTAACTATATGGGTTATTGAATGGTTGCCCAAGTATTTGTATGGGAGACTGAGTGTGTGTGTGGGTGGCTGGGAGGTGTATAACTCTGTGCATAGATGTGTGAGCGGTTGATTCCCTAGGTGTATGGGTTCAAAAGTGCATGTAGAAACAGCTGTATGGACAGTTGACTGTGTGCATGAGTATATTGGTGAGTGAATGGATATCTCAGTTCTACATGTCAAAGTAAGTACATATGTAAAACACACTCCATGTGAGAGTTGACATATATAAATAACTGAACATAAGAGTCAGTGAATGTGAGAGTGGCTGTATGAATCATTGTGAACTTGTATCAAGGATTGTATAAGAGAGTAAATATGTGTTAGAATAAGTACGGTGTGTATAACTGTATAGTTAAGGAAATGGAGATGTGATTGATTCTTTGCATGACTGAATAGGTGTGTGAGTAACTCCATGGATGTGTGACAGTCTGTGAGTGCCTGTTTACACTGAGTGTATCAAAGGTTATATTAGAGTCTGAAGATGTATTATCACATAAATGATATCATCAGTGATGTAATCAGTAATGTCAAATGAGATGTCAGTGATGTCATCAGTGATGTCATTTGAGATGTCATCAGTGATGTCATCAGTGATGTCATTTGAGATGTCATCAGTGATGTCATCAGTGATGTCACTGACCATGTCATGAATGATGTAATATGTGACATCATTAGCAGTGGATTGCGGGTCCGCGATATATAGTTAGTGCAACTAACTATATATGGAATTTCAATGGTTTTGTGCAAATAAAATAAGGTTTTTTAAATGCTAATCCCTAACTATATATGGTCTATAACCTATGGTTTTTTCAGTGAATTTTCAAGGTTTTGTAAATGCAAATTCCTAACTATATATGGTCTATAACCTATGGTTTTTTCTGTGAATATATATATATATATATCAGGCTCGGTGGGGGTTGACCAACAGGTAGGAAGCACTCAAACGCCAGGAGCTTTTCCCCATAAGCTTTATTAACTGATGCAGCAGTCACGCACCGGAATTTAAAACAGCAGTCCGCACCTTTTCCAATTCCTTCTTCTTCACATCTATCAGCACCTGTGCACACTCCACTGGCTCCCCGTCGAGGCAAGAATCACCTTTAAGATGCTCACCCACGCACACAAGGCCCTCCACGGCACCGGACCATTATACCTGAACAGCCGGGTCATATTCCACGCACCCCAAAGGACCCTACGATCAGCCCTGCTCTCCTACGCTGAGGTCCCCCGCACCAGAAAGGCCAGATTGGGAGGCCGCTCCTTCTCCTTCCTCACGACTAAAGCATGGAACGCCCTTCCGCTCCACCTCAGACAGACAACATCACTCCCCATCTTCGCAAGAAACCTCAAAACCTGGCTCTTCGACAGACCCTCCTTGATGGAATGGAACCTACATCCCCCCCCCCACCCCTAGTGCCTTGAGACCCTTACGGGTGAGTAGTTGCGCTTTAACAAACTCCTGATTGATTGATTGGAACCCATTTAGACCTGGCCTGTTTGTGTGCCGAGCAGAAGAGCAATACATGAATTACTGTTTCCTCCTCCACTAGGCATCCAGGGCAGAGACAATGGGTTTCGCCCGCACACTTATTAATTATTGCGTAGAGCATGAGCGTCCCATATCTACATTGCAAAAACAACTTCCTTGCTAATGGGGGCTCTATTAAATCTAGCTCCTGCTCAAATTCATAATGTGACTTAAAATCCAAAAACCCATGTGTTAAACTCATAGTTTTGACTGCCTGAATCAGGCCAGTCGATTTAAACTCTGATACTACTTTGGCTAAAGTTTTTTTAGAGATGGCTTCAGGAGTGATCCATAAGTCCCTCCTGCCCATAGCTCGAAAAGAATCCCTAACAAAGGACAACCAAGGTATCCTACCCATAGCCCCCAGTGATGACATTACCGCTTTTAGTTCCTTCCTATAGTGTCTCAACTCTGGTGTACTCTACAGCCATCGCCAATAAAGCAACGGTCGGGACGAGATTAAATCCACCATTGGGAGGATACCCAAGTCCACCCTTAGCGGTACTAGGGGTGTGTTTGTTGGCAAAGCCAGGATTTGGCTAATGAACTTATTTTCAGTAAGGGCCAGGGCATTAGATGGACTATGCCCCCACAATTCTGCCCCATATAAAGAAGCCGACCAGGATTGTACTCTGTATATTTCTTGCTGTGGGCTCATGACCTTCAAGGCAAAACTCTTCTGGACTTTTAGGATTCCCCCTATTGCATGGGTTAGCTTCAAATTGGCCTTGTTAATTTGGGGACCCCATCCCATGTTATGATTTAGGGAAAGGCCCAAATAATCAAAGGTATAGACCCGCTCAAGCGGCCTGTCGTCCATCATTGGGTGTGGGCAGTTAGTAGAATTGGCATTGAAGACCATATATTTTGATTCATTGATATTTACTACAGGGTATTACAGTTGTAGTGCACACATAATTGCTAATAGTAGAAAACGACAGAATGTTAACAGTATTGGGTATTGTGCAGTTCGACAGTAGTCAAGTGAAAAGTGTAACTCGTCTTTCACAGGAGAGCATGTTGTGACAGAGGGGTGACCCTCCTCACAACGTCTTTGTTATCAGGGGAGGGTGCAGCAGCCGTGCTGCATTGCTGGAAAAAAGATGAGTGCTTAAGAGAGTGATAGCAACAGACTTCATCTCCTCACTGGCCACTTTCTTGGCCGGATTCTGCTCCTTTGGTGCCCTCTTCTATTTTTGGCAAGAGCAGCATGAGCCGAAGCACCTAGCAGAGAGGTCTCTGGACTCCTGTGTCGGCTAATTCACAGACTTCTCTGCATCTCAGTGCTCTATCATGCACCTGCAGACAATAGACAATGGATGAGGGTGAGACTGGGCAGTTCTTGTCAGTGCGAAACAGGCCATCACCACCATCATCATTGTGATAACAATGTTATATCAATAGACATATTCAAAATAGAAACCTCTTCAGGATATATGTGGCTCTGGTGAGAGCTAGAGAAAGGCTGCCAAACGTTCATTACCCCCAGGTCCCTCCTGTCCTCGTCCCATTCCATAACTAAGTGGAGATGACCATGTCCGCGACAGAAAAAAAAACAGGAGCTGGGATAATAAACCCAAAAGAACAGGAGCTGGGATAAAAAACCCAATAGAACAGGATCTGGGATACCATACCCACTCCCTCCCACTGGGAGTACATAAGCAGTACCATCCCAGCATGCAGCCTGTTCTTTTTTTATGTCTTCTGACAGAATAGTAAGGGTTTGGACTTACCTCAGATTCTTCCCTGGACGTTTCGCTGGGGCTGCTGGGCTGTCCTGCCATCCTCTTTCCACGTTCTCCTGGCCTGCTGGGCTTGCCATGAGCAGCGTTGATTGCTGGCCGGCCCTTTGCGGCTGGTGTGCAGTTCCTCCCACTCTCTTCCGGGTTGCAGTGTGCGTCTCCCTGTGGCTTGGCCGGTCTGGGGAACGCACTGATGCAGCTGTTTGGCAGGTCCTGGGGCCCTGCTGGGTGATGCTCCCGGGCCCCCTGCCTGGTGTTTGGTGTTCTACCAGCCATCTTCTTCTTACTGGCACCCCTGATGCTCGGTTGGGTCGTTCCAGGGGCCGTCCTTACTGTGGTCTCGGAGGAAGTTTCTGGCAGACTTCTCCACCCGGCGCTGGTTTCCTGGTGTGTGCCTGGGCTTACTGATGGGGGGGGTGGCAGTGTGCTTGTGGTGCGCTCTTCCAGCCCCCTTGGTGAGTACTGCATAGCGGTTCCTTTTTTCTCCATTGTGGGTGACTGTGGCCTTATGGTTGGGGTTTCTATCTCTTACACGTCACTTTTCTCCCATGTTAAAGTAAAAAGTAAGCCCCCGTATTTTGTAGCCATCTCATGTTATTGCAGCCAATATTTTGCACCAACTTTTCAAAGTTTTCTTAGGGGCTGCCATTTTTATAGAACGCAAGCCCTACATTTCTTGGAGGTTACAGCTTGCCTGGCACACCCTGAAAGTATTGGGAAAATGAATTCCTTTGTGTGGAAATGTGCATTACACAACACAAATCACTAGAGATAGGGATGGACTCCTTCGGGAGTCGATTCTAGCGCGTTAGAAACCCGCAAATTAAAATAATTAAATTAAATGGAGAGTGTAAAGAGGTCCAGTACCCTAGCTTCCAAAACAGGTGTGTAATACACAGAGGGGTAGTGGTTCCTAAGAAGATAGAGAAATGCAGGTGGGAGAATACAGGAAGGATGCTAGAAGGCAGAAAGTTGGGGAGGGCTTCGTTATTAGGAAGTGTTGCCCTCACACACCCGTGAGGGTGTCATGCTTCAATATTGGGCATTTTTGCTCATCGTGAGGTCAACGCTGCAATACCCCATGCGTCCCACGAGAGGGCTCTGTGGTACAGATCTTTTAAAGTAAAAAATGCTAGGATGATCAGTGCAAGTGTGCTGAGCGGGAAGAACTGTGGAATAAAAATACCACCCGACATTTATTCCTGGGTCCCTCTGGAAAGGTTAAACACAAAAGTCAAACTGTACTTCCGACCAATGAGAAAACAAAGTTTAATCAAGAGTGCAAGTGATGTGAGTAGGGTCGACATGTTTCACGCCCTATTGGTCCAGGAAGGATTTATAGCATTTCATCATGACCAAGTGATAGTGTAATAAAAATTAATGTCTGCCCTTACCCAGATTCAGGAATGGGAAAGCCAGGGTGTAGGTATCTATGGATTACCAATCTGTACACTCGTCAACGTCAATGTATATATTTAAATATATATATATATATATATATATATATATATATATATATATTCACTGAAAAAACCATAGGTTTCACACCAGTTATAGTTAGGAATTAGCATTTAAAAAACCTATTAAATTCACTGAAAAAACCATAGGTTTCACACCAGTTATAGTTAGCTGGAAATTTTACTGATATAAAACCATTGAAATTCCCACGTTATAGTTAGTCGGACTCACTATAACTTGCGCGTGCAATGCACTGCTGATGACATCACATATTACATCACTCATGACATGGTCAGTGACATCACTCATGACACCATCCTTGTGACACAGTGACAGACCTCCTTTCAGTGTAATGTAACCCATGAAACACATATTCAAAAATAGAAACTAATATTTTCAAAAAAGTGGATATACCCATACCAGTTACAACAAGCAATTCAGTAATTCCACTACCTATATACACATCCACTCATTCACCAACAGTTCTATATAGTCACTCATACATATACTCACTCATCATATGAAGTGATACACCTATACATCCTGTTACACACCGACATTCATCCAAAAGTTACTCACACACATATTCACACGTGCAAATAAACTATTGGACATCCATTTATTTGAATATAGAGTTATACACACACTTCCACCTTACTTCTATTTAAAATTACACATATTTATTCTCTTAAACAATCACTTATAGAAACACATACTTATTTAAACAGGAACTCTTACAATCTCTTACTCTCACATATACTCACTTATATACATCAATATTCATATATACTAGATTAAAACATATGTAGTTACTGATAAAGACACTAGTGAGACAGTCATTCACTCACTAACAAACACATATAGACACTCATCCACCCATACAGTCCTGTACATATGTTGTCTTCAAAACACATACAAACAAAGAGTCAGTCACTCATGCATCTATGTGCTAAGTAATACCCCCACCAAACCATATAGACACTCATACTGATACTAATAAAAATATCTAATAACCCATATACATACACATGAGTGGATGTGTATTAGATGGTGATATTACTGAATTGGTTGTTGTAACTGGTATGGGTATATCCACTTTTTTGAAAATATTAGTTTCTATTTTTGAATATGTGTTTCATGGGTTACATTACACTGAAAGGAGGTCTGTCACTGTGTCACAAGGATGGTGTCATCAGTGATGTCATGAGTGATGTCACTGACCATGTCATGAGTGATGTAATATGTGATGTCATCAGCAGTGCATTGCACGCGCAAGTTATAGTGAGTCCGACTAACTATAACGTGGGAATTTCAATGGTTTTATATCAGTAAAATTTCCAGCTAACTATAACTGGTGTGAAACCTATGGTTTTTTCAGTGAATTTAATAGGTTTTTTAAATGCTAATTCCTAACTATAACTGGTGTGAAACCTATGGTTTTTTCAGTGAATTTCATAGGTTTTTTAAATGCTAATTCCTAACTATAACTGGTGTGAAACCTATGGTTTTTTCAGTGAATTTCATAGGTTTTTTAAATGCTAATTCCTTTGTATATCGAGTTTCTAACCTTTTTTTTTTTTACAATTTGCTGTTTTTTTTTAAGTATTCATTTTTTCTTATAATTTTTTTCTTTTGCGCTCTGGGTGCGCGCTCCGGGAAGCTTTCAGCTAAGCTCTCCTGTAAGCTTCTCCGAGAGCTCATCTGAAAGCGCACCCAGAGCGCAACTGTCGTTCGTGAAAAAAAAATATGAATGAAAAGTTAATAATAATGCAAAACATTTCGTACCATACAAATAAAATTAGTTTTTTTTAATATGGAAAATGATTATGCATTTCTATAAAAGATTGATGACGTCACTTCGGCGCGCAACGTAAGTGCCCTCGGAAGCGCATACGTGCGCGGCGCATAAACGCACGGAAAAGCGCCTACGATCGCGCCACGTTTGCGCCCCGGAAGCGCCTACGATCGCGCTGCGTAAACGCACCCGGAAGTGCTCCGGAGCGCGCAGCGTAAACGCGTCGGGTCATGTGACCCTCAAATAACACTTTTCATTGGTTGCTAACAGTTTTTTTTTACAATGAATGAAATCCCCACCCATTTCCTTCACTTCTTCTTTCACTTTTGTGACTGAAAGACCTGCCTTTTTTGCTGCTCCATATTCCTGGATTCATCATGGCTGCCAGACCATCCAGCAGTGAAGATGACTTCATTGATGAAGAGCCTCCTACCCCAAAGGTGAAGGAACATTTCATTTGGAAATTTTTTAAGTTTCCAGAAGGCCAGAAGAAGGTGAATGCACCAAAAGTAGAGTGCAGGATCTGCAAACAGGTCCTGTCACGGGGTAACCCCCAAAAAAAATACTCTTTTGGGAACTTTACGATGATCCGACATGTGGAGAGGAGGCACCCCCAGAATTTTGCCCGGGAAAGTGTCAGGGCTCTGGCACAGGAGGTTCCCAGAGATGGGGCCTCTACATCAACAGGAGGAGCAACTTCTTCTGGAAGAGAACAATCTCAGGGGCAGGTAGCAAACATTCAACCTGCATTCAACCATGGGGTCGTCAAATGCAGATACTGCAATCAACTCCTCACCTATGGGGAGCAAAGTGTCCTGCTCATGGTTCGGGCATTGGAGAACCATCACTGCCCTTCCCACCCCTAATTTTTTTCTTTTCTTTTTGCTCCTGTTGAGCAGTTTCTATTCCCTGTTTTTGTTCCTCTTCAGTTAAAAGAAGAAAACCAAAAGTTCTTTTCAGAACTACCTCCAATTCTCATCAAAGAGCTATAATCTTAAAAAATGAAGAGTAAGTGAAATATAGTGCATTGATAATTGAAAGGAGAATGAGTAAGAAAGAACAGAAAGGTATGAGAGGTGAAAGGAAGTGAAGTAGGAGGAATGAAAGAAGGTGAGTGTTAGAAAAGAAAGTTATGACACAGTGAATAAACTGGAGTATTTCTGACATATCTGTAAACACAAAAGTAACGCATTGCAGGAGTGCGTCACAAAAGTGACGCAACTCCAGTAATGTGTCCTTTCACATGGAAAAAGCACCATGTGAAAGGTTTGCTGTGAAGCAGGCGCAAGATTTTGGCGCAACTGCATCCTAAAAGTGACGCACTGCGTCATTATTACCAAGCTTTTTGCAAGGAACACCCCCTCTGCATGCATTATACCTGACACTATTTTTTAAAAAGTGACGCATCTAGGTACATGGGTCACTTTTTAAAACTCTGCGCCATATTGTATCTGCATCAGGTATATTGTATGCAGAGGGGCAATCCCGCGCAAAAAGCTTGGTAATAACAACGTACTGAAATCTATGAGATTTCCCTGCGTCACTTTTAGGATGCTATTGCGTCAAAATTTTGCGCCGGCCTCGCATCACTTTTATGTTTACACATATGTCAGAAATACTGACGTATCTGTAGCTCCTTGCAACATGATTCGTCATACATTAAATATGACACATCTGGAATGTCATAAGGACTGTGGACAGAAAAGTGACGCATCACACCAGCAGTGTAATAAAATGTGCCTCGTTGCACTATATTTAAAGGATGCAACAGCATCCTAAAAGTGACGCAGTGAAATCTCAAACATTTCACTGCGTCGCTATTACAAAGCTTTTAGTGGGAGAACACCCCCTCTGCATGCATTATACCTCACGCAGATATAATGTGGCGCTTGATTTTAAAAAGTGACCCATCTACCTAGATACCTCACTTTTTAAATATAACGCAACGCGGCACATTTTTTTACACTACTGGTGCAATGCGTCACTTTTCTGTGCGCACTCCTTATGACATTCCAAGTAACGCATTGCTGGAGTGCGTCACAAAAGTGACGCAACTCCAGTAATGTGTCCTTTCAAATGGGGAAAGCAGCATATGAAAGGTCTTGCCTCAGTCTAACACCTGCTGTAAAGCAGGCACAAGATTTTGACGCAACAGCATCCTAAAACTGACGCAGTGAAATCTGAAAGATTTCACTGCGTCGCTATTACAAAGCTTTTTGCGGGAGAACACCCCCTCTGCATGCATTATACCTGACGCTATTTTTAAAAAGTGACGCATCTAGGTACATGGGTCACTTTTTAAAACTCTGCGCCATATTGTATCTGCAACATGATTCGTCATACATTAAATATGACACATCTGGAATGTCATAAGGAGTGCGCACAGAAAAGTGACGCATAACACCAGCAGTGTAATAAAATGTACCTCGTTGCACTATATTTAAAAAGTGACGCATCTAGATAGATGCGTCACTTTTTAAATATTGCATAACAATGCGCATTTTTTTACACCGCTGGTGCGTCACAAAAATTGACGCACAGGAAGCGCAAAACTAACAGCGCAAGGCCTTCATAAATATAATCCTGGATTTTCCCCGTGCTTCGCCGGTGCGCGTACCATGCGCTTCCCCCGCGCAAAACGAAAAAAAAATTTTAATGCCCTGCAGGACCCTATTTTAGTCCCTACATCAAACCTAGGGGGTCAGAGGGGGTCTACTCTTCCCCCTTATGGTCATTTGCCCCTTTTTTTTTCAAACCCCTTGTGTCTCGATTTTACCGAGACACAAGATGGCGGCCGCTCCGGACTGTTTAGAATGTTTACAGACAACTGAGAGCCAATCAGCTTCCTGCGCGCAAGTCGCGTGCCGCGCCTGGAGCGCACTCGGGTGCGCGCACGGGAGAGCGCCTATAGATATATATATTTTTTTGAACCTAAATTACTCAAAATCCACTGGAGCACATATCTTGAGACATAGCAAAGGCACATCGGGCTACCAGTCCCTACAATTTTGCCAAGTTTGGTGGAAATCCATTCAGCCGTTCGGGCTAAAAGTGAAATCGACCGCCCTATGGAAATTAACATGGGGAAAACGCGTTTTGGGACCCCCCTTTTATCTCGGCCCCCGCTTGACGAATCCCCCCCAAACTTTCAGGGAAGGACCGGACCGCCATGAGACCATTTTCCTGAAAATTTCAGGCAGATTCGTCAACCGGCGCCAAAGTTATTCAAAATAGAATGTTGAGATTTAACATTGAAAATTATCCTAACTATAACTACCTACTGGCGACCGCCAGTAGGTAATATAGATATATATATATATATATATCTATATATATATATATATATATATATATTCACAGAAAAAACCATAGGTTATAGACCATATATAGTTAGGAATTTGCATTTACAAAACCTTGAAAATTCACTGAAAAAACCATAGGTTATAGACCATATATAGTTAGGGATTAGCATTTAAAAAACCTTATTTTATTTGCACAAAACCATTGAAATTCCATATATAGTTAGTTGCACTAACTATATATCGCGGACCCGCAATCCACTGCTAATGATGTCACATATTACATCATTCATGACATGGTCAGTGACATCACTGATGACATCACTGATGACAGCACCCAGTGACTGTATGTTTCTGTAAAGTTAAAATATGTCTTACATATTGAAGAATGAGTGGATATATAAGTGTCTGGATGAAGGATTTAGTAGGTGCATGACTGACTGTATGAGAGAATGATTAAATGTGTCTCACTGAGTGCATGGGTTAGTGATTAAAGTGTCTTAATTTGGCAATCATTATTTATGTTCTTCTGTAAACTGCTGCATGTTTAAATCAGTAGCTATATCAGTAACTATATGGGTTATTGAATGGTTGCCCAAGTATTTGTATGGGAGACTGAGTATGTGTGTGGGTGGCTGGGAGGTGTATAACTCTGTGCATAGATGTGTGAGCAGTTGATTCCCTAGGTGTATGGGTTCAAAAGTGCATGTAGAAACAGCTGTATGGACAGTTGACTGTGTGCATGAGTATATTGGTGAGTGAATGGATATCTCAGTTCTACATGTCAAAGTAAGTACATATGTAAAACACACTCCATGTGAGAGTTGACATATATAAATAACTGAACATAAGAGCCAGTGAATGTGAGAGTGGCTGTATGAATCATTGTGAACTTGTATCAAGGATTGTATAAGAGAGTAAATATGTGTTAGTATATGTTTGAATAAGTAAGGTGTGTATAACTGTATAGCTGAGGAAATGGAGGTGTGATTGATTCTTTGCATGACTGACTAGGTGTGTGAGTAACTCCATGGATGTGTGACAGTCTGTGAGTGCCTGTTTACACTGAGTGTATCTAAGGTTATATTAGAGTCTGAAGATGTATTATCACATAAATGATATCATCAGTGATGTAATCAGTAATGTCAAATGAGATTTCAGTGATGTCATCAGTGATGTCACTGACCATGTCATGAATGATGTAATATGTGACATCATTAGCAGTGGATTGCGGGTCTGCGATATATAGTTAGTGCAACTAACTATATATGGAATTTCAATGGTTTTGTGCAAATAAAATAAGGTTTTTTAAATGCTAATCCCTAACTATATATGGTCTATAACCTATGGTTTTTTCAGTGAATTTTCAAGGTTTTGTAAATGCAAATTCCTAACTATATATGGTCTATAACCTATGTTTTTTTCTGTGAATTTCATTGGTTTTTTAAAAGCTAATATCTATAGCTGTAAAATATATTCTTTATTAAGTGACGTATCACGTAGCCCGTGAGACGCCTCATGATGCATCGCATAACCGTGACGTATCGTCTCTGCAGCGCAAACCAAACCCAAAACGTAAGCGCGCCAGAACACGCTTAAAGATATATATATTTTTTTAACCTTAATTAGACAAAATCCACACGTGCACATATCACAAACGTTCAAAAAACACAATATGTCGGACTCCCGTTACGCTGCCGGTTAGCTGCCCGGTTAACGTACCAGGAAGCACCTTTACCGCGAAAAATCGCATTTTTTTTTTTCACCCCCCAGGGAACTTTAATAGCCCCCTCATCAATCCTAGGGGTTCAGGAGGGGTCTGCCTTACCCCTTTCATTCATTTACACCTTTTTTTTTCCCACCTCTTGTCTCTCGATCCCACAGAGAGACAAGATGGCGGCCGCTCCAGACTGTTTACAATGATAACAGCCAATCAGCTTCTCCTCAGACTCCCGTTACACTGCCAGTTAGCTTCCCGGTTAGCTGCCCGGTTAGCTGCCCGGTTCGCGTACCAAGACGCGTCTCTACGGCGAAAAAAATCGGATTTTTTTTTTTTGGGCCCCGCGTGGCTTTATAATATTTCCCTCATCAATCCTAGGGGGTCAGAAGGGGTGTACCTTGCCCTCTTTCCTTCATTTCCCCCTTTGTTTTGGCCTCCTCTTGTCTCTCGATCCTACCGAGAGACAAGATGGCGGCCGCTCCGGACTGTTTACAATGTTGACAGCCAATCAGCTACTCCTCAGACTCCCGTTACACTGCCGGTTAGCTTCCCGGTTAGCTGCCCGGTTAGCTGCCTGGTTCGCGTACCAAGACGCGTCTCTACGGCGAAAAAATCGGATTTTTTTTTTTATTTTTTTTGGGCCCAGCGTGGCTCTATAATATCACCCTCATCAATCCTAGGGGGTCAGAAGGGGTCTACCTTGCCCCCTTTCCTTCATTTCCCCCTTTGTTTTGGCCTCCTCTTGTCTCTCGATCCTACCGAGAGACAAGATGGCGGCCGCTCCGGACTGTTTAGAATGTTGACAGACACCGGAGAGCCAATCAGCTTCGCTTCGCAAAGTTCCGATACGCGAAAAGTACGCGAACCGGAGCGCTGCCTGGAGCGCTGTTACAGATATATATCTTGTTTTAAACGTTAATTTCTCAAAATTCACTGAAGCACATATATTGAGACCTAGCAAAGGCACATCGGGCTAACAGTCCCTACAATTTTGCCAAGTTTCGTGGAAATCCATTCAGCCGTTCGGGCTAAAAGTGAGGCCAACCGCCCTATGGAAATTAACATGGGAAAAACGCGTTTTGGGACCCCCCTTTTTTCTCGGCCCCCCCTTGACGAACCCCCCCCAAATTTACAGGAGCTGCTCGTCCACAAACGCCAAAGTTATTAGGCATAGAATTTTCAAAAGTTCCATAGAGAAAAAATCCTAACTATATATACCTACTGGCTATCGCCAGTAGGTAATATATATAGATATATATATATATATATATTTTTTTTTTCGTTCCCTATGGTATATTACGCTTATAACGTAATTGCACAGAAACAGCACAATTCACATCAGCGAAAGATGAGGCCATTAAAAGATTCCAAGTCAGGGGCTACAGCAAACATACACTAAAGCAAGCTGAAGAAAAAGCATGTAAAATAAAGAGGAGGGATCTCCTAGTGGTTAAACCAATCCAGAAGTCACAAGAGCCCACTAGAATGATCACTAACTTCAGCAGTAAGGCAGGAAAAATTGTGCATATATTAAAAAAAACTGGCACATCCTAACAACTGATCAAGTACTCAAAAAATTCCTTCCAGAGAAACCGTTGATCACATATCGACGCAGTCAATCTCTGGCGGATCAACTTGTCCAAAGCCACTTCTCCCCAAAAATACAACCGATGAAACTATCCAAATCGAAAGGCCTCTTTCCATGTCTACGGTGCAAGGCCTGTAAAGGTAGTAAAAAAGTATCTAGCTACCCAGGAAGAACAAATGAGGATACACCTAACAGAGAGATCAAAAAACTTTTAAACTGTAATTCAGAGTACACCATATATTGCTTAGAATGTCCCTGTGGGAAACGGTACATAGGGAGCACCATTAACCCCACAAAACTAAGGATTTGAGAGCACATGCGTGCCATAACAAAAAACGATAGGTCCTATCCGGTGGCACGCCAATTTGCAGAAGTACACCCAAGCAACAGGGATCTGTTGAAATTCTACTGCATTGACCATGTTGAATGCTCAGAAAGAGGGGGTGATAGGACAAAAGCTCTACGTACTCTTGAATCAAAGTATATAATTGATCTCAAAACCATGGCACCGTGGGGCCGCAACAAGGATGAAGAGATGTGGGTCCATTTGCAATGTCTGAACCATCTGTCACTGGATAGAACTGAATTTAAAACAAAGAATCGTGAGAGAAATTAAAATAATTGGGAGAGACTAAAACTAACAAATCTCATTAATGAACTCCGCAGAAGAAAAGACATTGTATTACCGGATAATTTGAGTAAATTCATGCCCATTCAGGGCCACAAAACAACTACATAATAACAAATATGCCCATTCAGGGCATGATAAATGTAAAGTGAATGTAGAAAATAACAATGCACTTTAGTCTTGTTCAAAGTCAGTATCTACTGTGATATGTTATCTGTCTGCTGTCACATGATTTTAAGAGGGTATGCACTTGAGCACTTTATTTAAGAAACGCTAGAAAGTAAGACACAAATAGTATATTCAAAGTAACATACTATAAAATGGCCGCCACAAAGGTTGCACTAATGTACTACACCATCCTCTATGTTGTTGAATAACAATGTGAATGTGTCTTTAAAAATGGCGCCAGTATGAACACGCAAACTGACAATGACGAAGCTTGTTCCAAGTGAAACGCGCCTGTTAAGGGTGATGGGGTTGCAATAAATATATGAAATCGGAGACCTGTGTGCTGGCCTGTTTTCAGCCCTACTGGAGTGAAAAGGTGTTTGACTATATATATATATATATATATATATATATATATATATATATATATATATATATATATATATATATATATATATATATACATATTACCTACTGGCAGTCGCCAGTAGGTATATATATAGTTAGGATTTTTTCCCTATGGGATTTTTGAAAATTCTATGTCTAATAACTTTGGCGTTTGTGGACGGAATCGGCTGAAATTTTTTAGGAAAATGGCACATTTTGTTTCTGAGCAGCCCCTGAAAATTTGGGGGGGGGGTTTGGCAAGGGGGGGCCGAGAAAAAAGGGGGGTCCCAAAACATGTTTTTCCCATGTTAATTTCCATAGGGCGGTTGGCCTCACTTTTAGCCCGAACGGCTGAATGGATTTGCACGAAACTTGGCAAAATTGTAGGGACTGGTAGCCCGATGTGCCTTTGCTAGGTCTCAATATATGTGCTCCGGTGGATTTTGAGAAATTAACGTTTAAAATAAGATATATATCTGTAACAGCGCTCCGGGTAGCGTTCCGGTTCGCGTACTTTTCGCGTAACGGAACTTTGCGATGCGAAGCTGATTGGCTCTTCGGTGTCTGTCAACATTCTAAACAGTCCGGTGCGGCCACCATCTTGTCTCTCGGTAGGATCGAGAGACAAGAGGAGGCCAGAACAAAGGGGGAAATTACCATAAGGGGGCATAGTAGATCCTCGTTGACCCCCTAGGTTTTATGTGGAGGTGGTAAAAGGTCCCAGCAGGGCAAAAAAAAAATAATTTTTTTTTTTTTGCGTGGTGAGCGCCTAGTACGCGAACCGGAAAGCGTTCTGGGGAGCGTACTATAAGGATAATAGAATGATAGACTTTTCTAATACTGTATGTTAATTGTTTGTTGTTTTTGTTGGGTTTTTTTGTTTTCTTGATTTTTTAATTTTTTTTTTTATTTTGATTGTGTTTCATAATTCATTAAACTTTCTAACATTTCAGTGTCAGAAATTTCAACATTGAATATAGGGTGTAACATGTTCTCATTTTGAAGCAGGTTATCCACTGCTTCAACACATTGTAGTAGTTCCTGGTCTCTACTTTGATCCATAAAATCATCATTTTTTTCTTGGCTGCTCTCCTCCAGTACAATTGTAAATTTAACTTGTTGCTCGCCTTCCATTTTGCCTGAAATTATGATTAAAAAAATATATATTAGTAGAGATAGGGCACTGTTGGGATTAATTTTTGATAGGCAGTTTTTATCAGTGAATTTTTCTTTTGGCAGTGTATAGTATCAGAGTGGAAATAGGACTATAAAAAAGTGTATGTAATTTAACCAAGAGAAGCCTAACTCCATTCATAACTATAACAGAGAAGTCTATCTAAATCCATAACTACTACAGAGGGATAGTGTATATCTATCAGAAAAAGTCTACCATATTAAGTTATAGTGCACAATATACTTCAGTTTTAAAAATAACAACTTACCTTCACAAACAAGTTGAAGTGTTTGGTAACAATTCAAATGTGATGTACAATAAGAAGTAGTAGTCAAAATGGCTGTGTTTTCTTCTCTTCCTTTATATATATTCAGGTATATAACCAATCAAATGTCAGGTAATATAAGTAGAAAATGAAAGTAATATTTTCATTGGTTGTCAATTCCAACACTTCAGATGTGTTTTGTGAAGTAATTTACCTCACGGTATTTAGAGAGGTCTACAGGCTTAATGGCTAAATGGAATTTCAATCAAATTTGTGAAAATGAAAGGGATTGTTATGTAGTATAAGCTAATCTATATTTGGTGAGAGTGTCTCCAGTCGTTTTTCTGTGAATTATTTTCCCACCTTTTTTTTTGGACCACTTCCCGGGAAGCGGTCTGGTCCGCGAACTAGGAGCGTAACGGGAGTCCACCATTTTGTGTTTCGGTCGAATTAAGATATAAAATGGAGGGTAAATAATGTTCAGAATGGGTAGAAGGGGGCACGGTACAAGTATTTTGATCCCCTAGGTTTTCTGAGGGTGGCTGAAGAGGACCATATGTGCGGAGAAAAAACATTTTTTTTGAAATTTTGCGCGGTTAGCTTCCAGTTCGCATACCGGGTAGCGCTCTTTGAATTCAGAATGAAAATTCTGTTGCCCTCATCTGAGAAGTGAACTCCATCTCCTCTGTAGATGTTATTTTTCCTTTTTAAATGGAAAGCGTACCTCATGGGACAAGTTTCTTGTAAATACGCTCCCACTTGCGGTTGGCAAATTTAGATTTTGATTATGGGAGTTACATAGGCATGTTAATAATGTCCCAAAAATGGTGTAAGGGCATTCTAAAAAACGCTTTCATGTGTCTCAAGGACATTTTCAGTCATTTCCTCTTGAAAACAGGTATACAATTGATTTATATGCTGTGTTTAAAAACGTTTCATTGGTAGGCCTTGGAAACACTAGTGATGTAATTAAAAAATGTGGAGTTTCTTTTCCTCATTTCAGAATTACATCACCTGTGTTTCCTCATTGACTTAAAATATCCTTAATACACATGAAAACGTTTTCTGGAATGCCCTAGCACCATTTTTGGGACATTATTAAAAAGGCTATGTAACTCCCATAATCAAAATCTAAATTTGCCAACCACAGGTGGGAGCGTATTTACAAGAAACTTGCCCCATGAGGTACGCTTTCCATTTAAAAAGGGTAAAATAACATAATAGACACTCAAATGCCTTATAAATATGACCCAAAACAACCTATGAAGCTCTAGCAGTATATATCCAGAAATGTAATTGATTTCAAATAATCGTTTTTAAACACAGCATATAAATCAATTGTATACCTGCATTCAAGAGGAAATGACTGAAAATGTCCTTGAGACACATGAAAGCGTTTTTTGGAATGCCCTAGCACCATTTTTTGGACATTATTAACATGGCTATGTAACTCCCATAATCAAAATCTAAATTTGCCAAGCACAGGTGGGAGCGTATTTACAAGAAACTTGCCCCATGAGGAACGCTTTCCATTTAAAAAGGGAAAAATAACATCATAGACACTCATATGCCTTATAAATATGACCCAAAACAACCTATGAAGCTCTAGCAGTACATATCCAGAAATGTAATTGATTTCAAAGAATGACTTACTTCATTGGTAGGCCTTCACATGTATTATCTCCTTTGTTTTCTTCAGTGAAAATCTTATCTGCAACCATGTGTTGGCCTCACCTCAAACAAGTAAAACAGGTGATGGACCGAATGTGGATCAATGACACACATTCACCCCAGTCCAAAGATCTGGGCTTAAACAAACCTTTAGATAGGCCACACCTTATCGTCATCCTGAATTAATCATTTAAAATTTTAGGGAGAGATTTATGATTGTTTTATGCCTGTCTTGTACCACTGTGTGACATTTTTGTGATGCAGTGCTGGTGCAAAAGATTTGCTATGTTAAATAATAAGTAGGGCGTTAAGTTTTTGATGACTGTTATTCATTTACTGTTTGGTAATAGTGGTTAATAACATTTTTTATTATATTTTTCCACAGATTCAACTGCAGATCTTTTCCAAATTTGAAAAATGCCAACGAAAAATCGAATTAGAAAGGCTAGAAAACGTCAAAGACAGCAGGATGATCTTTTATTGCAGCAGTCCTCTTCCCAAAATACTTTTCAAAACACCAAGAAAGCTCCGGGTAAGAGCACAAAATCATTCTTAAGAAATATTTGTAGTAAAAAAAGTATTTATCCCAAAAATGTTTCAGTTCAGAAAAAGAAAAGCAATTTAAATGGTAAGGAAAGACCAATCAAAAATGTTACTGGTAGAGCAAGAGATAACTCTGTGCATGATAGTAGAAGGAAACAACAGTTTAGGGACATTCGAAAACGAATGTTCCGCAATAGGATAATAGTTAATTTATTAAAAAATATTAAGAAAGGCCAACAGAAAGTGGCATTTTATAAGAAGAAGAAAAATGTAGAGAAAATTATTGATCATGCTTTTGAAATTAAGCGAAAGTTGTTTATTTTGGTAATCAATAGAATTAGGAAACTAAGCAAGGTAATTTCTGATTTCAAAACAAAAAGTAGATGGAAGAGAGTAGTTAATCGTAGTAACTTTTGTGAAGTTTTTTCCGGAGAATGGATGCATAGTTCAAGTTGTGAGGCATTTTTTTAATGAGGAGAGTTATTTTCAGGATAATGATTTGGTGTTTGCAGTTGACACCAGTGGTCGAGCCTATGAAGTGATGGATGGTTGTCCAGTTGAAAAAGAAAAACTTGTGACAACAGAGACAGAAGAGGTGCTAAGTGATGAGGTTTTAGGAAGACGTCCTAAGGGTCCTGTGTACATTTGGAAGTGTAGTTCTATTTGCAGTGTGCGCGGGTTTCCATCAATTTGCTTTGTGATTTTATACGGACATTTAATAAGAAAAGTTTGAAGCAGAAAATGAAGTTGTTGCAAGATTTAGATCCTTGCAGAGTGAGACAAATGACAGGTTTGCGTGGTCATTCACTGGCTTGTCTTTCCAGGAGAGTATGCCAGAGTGTTTTTCATCATTTCAGGATGCTAGCAGTGCATCATAATAAAGTGAGAAAATTAGTGAGAATGTTGTATTATGCTAAGAGTCCAGCAATTATGCTTAAACAATTATGTGCTGCTCTTTTGCATGGTTCTGAAATAGATGTGAAGAATATTTGTGAAGAAATTGAGTTTTATTACTTTGGTAGTAAAGATGAGAATGTTCAAATTGACCCAGAAGTAGAGGGTAATGTTGAAGATAATGTACAGGTTTCCAGTACAGATAATTTTCAGAAGGAAATTGCCACGTTTCAGATGAAATCAAGTGAGAGGCCTAATTTCACTTGTGTATGTTGTCGACGCACTTATTATAAGAATCAGACTAAGTTAGTGGATTTATATGCAAAAAGTGAAAGGGAAAATAATAGTGAATGGAAGGATTTTGCAACATACTTGATGGTAGAAAATTCTTTTAATTTGGGATCGGATCAACGTGTGTGTACTTATTGTTGTAACAAATTAAACAAAAACCAGATGCCTGCTAGGGCGGTTCATAATAATCTTGAATTGGTTGAGATTCCTTCTGAATTGAAGGATTTAAATACTTATGAATCTATTTTGATTCAAAGTATCCATCCCTTTCAGGCTATTGTAAGAATGGAGCCAAAGACAGGGAAGTTGCCTCCAGCAGATTTACAGAGAGGATTAAAGGGAAGAGTTGTTTATTTGCCTCTAGATTTGAACAGAAACATTAACACAATTGGAGTAGAAAAAGTGGAAGAGGAACCTTTGGTTATCTTGGTTAATGGTGTTCCGACAAAGAATAAGAAAATATGGCAAGATTTAGTGGATGTTAGGAAAGTCAAAAAAGCAACATTGTATTTGAAGAAAAATAATAAGTACTATATAAATGTATATGTTGCAGAAGAGGAAGTAAGTGATGAAGAGGATAGCGATTTGTGTGTTGGCCAAATTGAGAAAGTAGAGGCCTCTAAAAGTGAAGAAATATATGAACATTATAGTGTTCATCCTTTGCATTCCAAGGAAGTCATGGGGAATGCAATTGAGTTGTTTCAAATGAAACAAGCGAAAGGGAGTCCCATTAGTGTTTGGGAGGAAAGTTTGGAAGCTCGGTGTTTCCCACAGCTATTTCCCACAGGTCGAGGAGGAAGATATGATGAGCGACCTCATCAAATTCCTGCGTCTGAATACCGGACTTTACGATTGTATGCAGAAGATCCTAGGTTTCGTCAATGCATTCCCTATTTGTTTCATCTCCTGTTTGAAAGCGATCTGTCTGGACTGTCATATGCAGTGAACCACATCTTAAAAAGTGGTATACAGATGCGAAACATCTCGGCAAGTGATTTTATGCATAAAGTCAATGTCCAAGACAGTATTTTGGATTCTCACTTAATTAATCTCATGGCGTGTCAGCGTGGTACTAATGAGTACTGGTACCGTCGTCATGGTGATTTAAAATGTATGCTGAGGAACTTAGGAACTCCGACATGGTTCCTCACTCTGAGCTGTGCCGAGTATGGCTGGGAAGACTTACTTGAATTTCTACGAGAGGCAAATGGAAATATTGAAAACATTGAATTCAAGACACCTGGAGAACTGTGTTCTTTGGATCCAGTGAATGTATGCAGGTACTTCAATCATAGATTTGAAGCTATGATGTCTTTCATCACAAATAAGAAGAATCCACCTCTTGGAGAGGTGTTGGATTTCTTCTGGAGAAAGGAGTACCAAGCAAGAGGTGCTCCTCATATACATATGTTGTTGTGGATCAAGGATGCACCTAAATTTGGAACAGATCCGGATGACTTAGTGATGAATTTCATAGAACAGTATTCTACGTGTGCTGTTCCAAATGCAACAGAGAAGAAAAGCCTAAGAGAACAAGTTCTACATTTCCAAAGCCATCGTTGTGGAAAGTACTGTCGTCGTAAATTCAGAAACAAGGACAAGTTCTACACCAAATGTCGTTTCAACTTTCCACGACCGGTGATTTCTAAAGGAAGAGTGAACAGTTTGATGTCTTCTCTGCGACATAATGTGACGAGGAAATCACCCAAAAATACATACAATTTGAAAAGGAACGAAGAGTCCAAGTACATCAACGACTACAACCCAGTGATTTTGTCCATGTGGAATGCTAACATGGATATACAGTTTGTGGCTGACAACTGTATGGCTGTGGTTCGGTATGTGACATCTTACATCACCAAAAAAGAAAAGACAGAATTGAAGGATATGTGGGAGGACATTTCCCATGAAAAGAGCCTCAGCAAGAAGTTGTACAGTTTCAGTCTGAAGATGTTGTCGCATCGAGAAATCGGAGCTTACGAATGTTGTGACCGGTTGTCTTCAGCAAGTCTCTATGCCAAATCCAGGAGTATCGTTTGGGCGAGTCTTGGTCTTGCTGCAACGCGAAATCGAGTTCTAAAACCTGTCCGGGAAATTGAGTATTTGTCAGAAAAGGAACCAAACAGTACCGACATTTTGAAGACCAACATGTTGGACACATATTATCCAAATCGAAGCAGTCACCTTGAGAATGTTTGTCTATATGAGGTTCTACAAAATTATATATTCAAGAGGAACATCAAAGAAGATATTGAGAAAGGAGTGTATGCTGTAATTGGAAGTGAGGGATGTCTGGTCAAGCAAAGAAAATGCCAATTAGTAAACCATCGAAAATTGACTGGCGAATCTCCAGAAAAAAGGAGTTTTTCTATTTAGCACTTTTGCAACTTTTCAAGCCTTGGCGTGCAGAAGAGGAACTGCTTGGAGATTTCCTCTGTTATGAAGACTCTTTCACTGCTGCTAAGGAGACCATAGAATGTCCTGCTTTTCCCAAATATCAAGAAATGTTGACTTTGGAAATTGAGCAGGAAGCGACGATTGCAGCTGAGATTGCCAGAGACAGTTCTCAGGATAGTCAGAGTTCTGTTTCATTGAGTCAGGATCCACTAGGAGGACCTATTATTGAAAATGAAGCTGCCACTGCTATGAATGAAGTGGAAAGAGCCATGGCACATGCTCAGGAGGATGCAGTTAACTTAGAAGACTTGGAAAAACAACTCAACGTTGAGCAGAGGAAAATATATGATGAAGTTACCAAGGAAATTGAGCATGGATTAAGTCATGAGAAGAAAGAGTGCTCATGTACATCGTTGAAGCCAGTCCGACTGTACGTGAGTGGAGAAGCGGGAACTGGAAAAAGTTTCCTCATTAAGGCAATTTCTTGTTATTTGCAGGAAAGGACTGAGACATCGTTGTCTTGTGTTGTTACTGCTCCTACTGGATTGGCAGCACATAACATTAAAGGGATTACTTTGCATCGTCTACTGATGCTGCCGGTGGAGCATGACAACAAATTACAATACCACAAGTTATCTGGAGATGCTTGTTGTGAAGTTTCAAGAATCTTGAGGAAAATGAAACTTCTTATCATTGATGAAGTAAGCATGGTTTCCAATGTCATGCTTGCCTTTGTGCATTTGAGAATGCAAGAAGTTCTTAAAACTGAGTATGATGTGTTATTTGGTGGCAAACACATCATTGTTTTTGGAGATCTTCTGCAGCTGACACCAGTGAAAGGACAACCTGTGTTCAAAATACTCACGCATGAAGATACCAGGAAGTGCCTAGGGTGCATTGGCAACGTTAATATATGGTTAAATTTCAATTATGCTGAACTGCATGAAAATATGCGTCAGGCGAAGGATGAAGATTACAAAAATATTCTACAAGATATTAGAATTGGAAAAGTGACCGAGCATGGGAAAGAAGCTTTAAATGCACGATTACTGTCAAATTTATATCCCGAACAAGACATTGTGCCTGAGAATATTTTTCAGAAAATTACTGGGAAGAAATCCGGAATATGTTTGATGCCAACTCTTGCAGAATGTGCCATCTTCAACAACAAAATGTTGAATTTAGAAAAGCAAGAGATTGTGAAACTTGAAGCTATTGACAAAATAGAGCATATGGGATCAACAATTATTTTGTCAGAGAATTTGAAATCAAAATTGGATTCATTAGAGAAGACTATATCTAAAACAGCGGGTTTTGAAAAGACTTTGAATGTATTCTTAAATTGCCGAATCATTTTGAGAAGGAATTTACATGTTGAAAGAGGTCTGGTAAATGGATCAATGGGTAATGTTGTTGATTTTGAGAAATACAGAAGTAGAGATGGTATTGAATTTTTAAAAATTAAATTTGATGGCATTGAGGAAGTACAGCTAATTGGTCGTTGTTCTGCTAGGTTTTTGCTTGTTAAAGATTTATATGTTCGCCGTAAACAGTTTCCTGTTTGCTTGGCATATGCGGTGACAATCCATAAATCGCAAGGTTTAAGTGTAGATAGTGCATTGGTGAATATTGGCAGTTCTGTGTTCAAGGAGGGTATGGCATATGTGGCATTGTCACGAGTTAGAACTTTATCAGGATTGTACCTGATTGACTGTGATGTCACAAACATTTGTGCGGATCTAGATTGTGTAAAGGAATACAATAGGTTAAGAAAAGAGTATGCGCCACATTTGCCTCAATATCCTTTGTTTGAGAAACGTGTGGTAGGCCGGAAACGAAGAAATATCAGTAACAGTAGGGAGGTTGTAGCAAAAAGCCCAAAAGTCGATAAACTGAAAATTGTATGCAGAAAGAAAGTGGATTCTGTTCAAGATGTTGTCGGTTTTCAATTTGAAAACAGTTCTGGTGTCAACTGCTATGCAAATGTAGTGGTTAATGTTCTCTTTTCACTAGAGACTTTAAAAGAACAGATTGTGTTCAATTTGGAACAAAGTTTATGCTGCTTGTTGGATTCTGTATTAGAGAAATGTAGCACTGATCGAACAAAAGTAGAAAGTGTGTCTGAAGTTTGTTATCTGTTAGATGAATGTTCAGGTCAAACAGACTTCTCTGAAAATAATCAGCAGGATTGTCAGGAGTTTTTAATGTATATGCTTGATGTATTACAAGATGAGGGTGTAGATGTAGATCACCTGTTTGGGCTTTCTTATCAATGGCAGCATGACTGCGAGAACTGTATGGTATCAAGTACTACTAGTGTAGACTCAGAAAGATTTATATATTTAACTTTGCCAGATAGTAAATCAGTCTCCTTTAATAAGCTAGTAAATGCAGCGGATCACAACATGGAGTGTAGCCAATGTAAATCTGAAATGATGTCAACATTATTTATTCGAAGATATGGCCAGTATGTCATTTTAATGATCCAACGATGTAGGCCTGATGGATCAAAATTGTCAACTTTAATAAAAAATGTTGTTGCTTCTCAGCTGTCAATATCAGGAAGGACTTTTGTAACTGTAGCAATTATCTATCACGATGGTCCTTCAACAACATCAGGACATTACACAGCTTATTTAAAGTCTCGAAACGGCTGGTCATTCTGCAACGATTCTGTTGTAAGTTTAAAAAAAAATTTGCCGTTTGACCTTAAAAATTCTTACCTGGTGTTTTTAAAACCAAAATTTTAAGGGAAGAATCTCGGAATTTCCTTTGAGGAATTGCAAAAGGTTCATGAAGTAGAGGGAATGTAAGTCTGCAATGCTGTCTAGATTATTGGTCCAAAACTTTTAATTATAATGTCATTTTAAAAATCCAACTATATAAACCTGATGCAAGTAAGGCTGCTTCATAGTAAACAGTATCAGTGTCATAGGAAAAGTAGAACGTGAGTGAGCAAGAAGGGTAAGAAATTAGTAGTCCAGGATTGTGAAAGTAATCTTAAATGTTTTCTTTTTGAAAGTTGCGAAAATAGAAAATGACGGGATTTCATTAGAAGAATTACAAGAGTTGAAAAACCCTGCAACATGATTTGGCCAAGTGGAAACATGTGGTAGAATGTGAGAAGTATTTTATTATATGTAACATATTTTTCAAAACGATGGAGGTTTTCTTTCAGAAAGTGGCGGGCAGAAAATATTTATAGCACAACAGAGTGGATGCTGTTCATAGGACATCCTTCGACGTTATGGAAAGTAAGTTAATTTTAAGGAGTTTTGAATTCAGATTTCTTAGGTTGTATGAGTTTTTTAAACACAATCATTTTGATTGTGTTTTTTTTTCCCCGCTGTTACATGATGAATACCTTCAAGTCACTGATTTAAGTGAAATTTGATACATTCTGAGAACAGCAAAAATAAACCATTTAACATGTATAATTAATGTTCTGTGAGGTAGATATGGAGAAACTGAGGCTTCTATAAGTGTCAAAGTTAATGCTTACAGTGCTGCATTTCTGGGTACTGTTTTTTTTTTGAAAACTGAATAGACCTCACCTTAAAGAAACCTCTTGAAAGGACATATCTTATTTGTATCCTGAAAGAATCATTTAAAATGTTAGACACAATTTTATGATGGCTTTACATCTTTTTTGCGCTGCTATTGCATCACTATTGTGAGACATCAACAGTGCAAAAGATGCACCATGTTCCAAAATAGGCCTCACTTCATCAGCATCAAGATACTGTTTGTTTAAAATATATATCTTTAGGATTGTGTAGGGGACGTATAGCAGCAGAGGCTTCTGTAAATGTCAAAGTTATTGAAAAACTGTTTCTTCTTGAACCTTTTCCCTTGTCTTTTCACATTTTTAAATACATGTTTTAATATTTTTGAAATGTTTCATCTCTCTTTTACAGATTGAAAGTATGAAAAAATAATTGAAAAAGTTTACAAGAATTATAAGGTAAATGTTTTCTACTCTTTTAACCCGCAATCCACTGCTGATGATGTCACTGACTATGTCATGAATGATGTAATAAGTGGACATGACTTACTTCATTGGTAGGCCTTCACATGTATTAATGCATACACTGCTGCACTTCTGCGTACTGTTTCATATGCTGAACTACATCTGCACTATGAGATACCTAAGCAAAGGCAACACAGGTGATGTGATTGTGAAATGAGCAAAAGAAACTCCACGTTTTTCAAATTACATTACTTGTGTTTTCTAAGTTTACGAATGACATTGTGCAGATGAAGTTTAGGTCTGTCTAAGGACACAGAAGAGCTCTGGCCGTTGTTTAAGAGTGAAGTGGACATGTTTTACTTCAATGGTAGGCCTTCACATGTATTATCTCCTCTGTATTCTTCAACAAGCATACATTTGATATGCAACCCTGAGTAGGCCTCACCTTAAACAAACTTTTGGAGAGGCCACACCTTATCGTCATCCTGAATCAATCATTTAATCTATCACATTTAACATCTATTAGTTCTACTGCTTCATTTCTTTAATCCTTACTTTCCTGCGTTTGCTACTTCCCTCATTCCTTTCTCTATTACTTAATTATTCTACTCCTTCCAGTATTTTTCTCAGTCCCTCTCTTCTCATACTTCTTCATTCTTATTCACTCATTCTGTCTCTATTAATGTTACTGTTTCTGAATGATCTCAACATTTTTTTTAAAAAAAGAACAGTAAGTATAAGGATAGGAAACAGACATTTATGTTACAAGAAAGACAGCTATAGGAAGTAAACAAAAGATACTGTTACTCGCAATCCACTGCTGATGATGTCACTGACCATGTCAAGAATGATGTAATATGTGACATGATCAGAAGTGGATTGCGGGTAACAGTATCTTTTCTTTACTCCCTATAGCTGTCTTTCTTGTAACATAACTGTCTGTTTCCTTCCCTTATACTTACTGTTCTTTTTTAAAAAAAAATTTTTTGGTTCGCTCCTGGTTCGCGTACCGAAGTGCGAACTGGGAGCGAACTAAAAGAAATAGAGGTTGGCAGAGTTTCAAAAATTCTACCAATTTTTTTTATAATGGGGAGGTAGTTCTGAAAAGAACTTTTTTTTTTTGGTTTTTGTTGTTTTACATTTTTTTTTATTATTTTTCTGAACATTTTTTATATTTTTTTGTTTTTTTCTGAACATTTTGTAATTTTTTTGTTTTTTGGGGGGAGGGGGGAAACAAAAATGATTCATTGAAGAGGGCTCAACAGGAGCAACGAAAAAAAGAAGAATTTATTTTTTGGGGCGTTTCGGGCAAACATGATTATTGATAGCTTTTATTATAAGAGTTATGCTACTTTCTCGGTAGCATATTATTTGGTTGCACCGCACGCACACTTGTTTTACTTCCCCCATGTCCATTTGAATGTTCGGGACCACCTCCCTCGCCTCTGGTCCCGATACTTCTTGGACGACAGATCTTCTTGCCATTGCTGGGGGATTTTGCTGCTCATCAGGAAGCTGGGCAGCACTATAATTATTTGGGTGCCACCTGCTCATGTGCCTGTGCATCGTATAATTTCCAAAACTATATTTTTTGTCCGTCCCCCTTAAAAGTCGATCGTCGCAAATACGGCAAAAGACATATCTGGCATTGACTTTCTTTTGCCCTGCTGGAAATTTAAAAAATTGCCAGATGAAGTTTTCCTTTCTGTTGTACCTCCTGGGCTCCTCTGGCAAAAACTCAGGCTCTTCCTCCTCTTCCTCCTCTTCTTGATCTTCCTCTTCTTCAAAGATTGGTTGAGCAGGTGGTCCTTTCTTCCCTTGAGGAGGTGGAGGTGGTGGTGGGGGAAAACTAGCAGAAGCAACAATTGAAGCCATTTCTCTAGAATGTAAAAGGGTCTTTCTCTCACCAAGATGAAAGTCAGAGTGAGGAAAGAAGGAGGGGTTTTCATCATTTGGGAAAAGCAAAAGTTCTACACCAATGAAAAGTGTTAATTTTAGATCACATGACCTAGTATTACATCATTAGGAAACCAAAAGTGAAATGAACCAATGAAAAGTGTTATTACCAAGTCACATGACCTGCTGTGTTTACGTTTCACGCTTTGCTCCGCTTTCCGGTCCGCTTCCGGGTCCGCTAACTTGGCGCGTCCAATGACGTATTACGCGACAACGCAAAACGTCATGCTAACGTAACAGTTACGCTAAAGGAACGTTTACCGGTTCGCGGACCGAGCCGCGGCTTTAAATTGAGCTAACGGGAAGCTGACCGGTTCGCGGACTGGGAGCGAAACAAAAAAATATTTTTTAAAAAAATGTATAAAAAACATGTAAAATATATTTTAAGATTTAAAGAAGAATACATTTTACAGCTACAGATATTAGCTTTCAAAAATCATTGAAATTCAATGAAAAAACCATAGGTTATAGAGAATATATAGTTAGGAATTAGCATTTACAAAACCTTGAAAATTCACTGAAAAAACCATAGGTTATAGACTATATATAGTTAGGGATTAGCATTTACAAAACCTTATTTTACTCGCATAAAACCATTGAAATTCCATATATAGTTAGTTGCACTAACTATATATCGCGCACCCGCAATCCACTGCTGATGATGTCACATATTACATCATTCATGACATGGTCAGTGACATCACTGATGACATCACTGATGACATCTCAAATGACATCACTGATGACATCACTGATGACAACATCCAGTGACTGTATGTTTCTGTAAAGTTAAAATATGTCTTACATATTGAAGAATGAGTGGATGTATAAGTGTCTGGATGAAGGATTTAGTAGGTGCATGACTGACTGTATGAGTGAGTGATTAAATGTGTCTCACTGAGTGCATGGGTTAGTGACTAAACTGTCTTAATTTGTGCATCATTATGTCTGTTGTTCTGTAAACTGCTGCATGTGTTAATCAGTAGCTATATGAGTAACTATATGGGTTATTGATTAGTTGTCCAAGTATTTGTATGGGAGACTGAGTATGTGTGTGGGTGGCTGGGAGGGGTATGACTCTGTGCATAGATGTGTGAGCAGTTGATTCACTAGATGTATGAGTTCAAAAGTGCATGTGGAAACAGCTGTATGGGCAGTTGACTGTGTGCATGAGTGTATTGGTTAGTGAATGGATATCTCAGTGCTACATGTCAAAGTAAGTACATATGTAAAACACAGTACATGTGAGAGTTGACATATATAAATAACTGTGCATAAGAGCCAGTGAATGTGTTAGTGGCTGTATGGATCATTGTGAACTTCAATCAAGGATTGTATAAAAGAGTAAATATGTGTTAGTATATGTTTGAATAAGTTAGGTGTGTATAACTGTATAGTTGAGGAAATGGAGGTGTGATTGATTCTTTGCATGACTGACTAGGTGTGTGAGTAACTCCATGGATGAGTGACAGTCTGTGAGTGTCTGTTTACACTGAGTGTATGTAAGGTTATATTAGAGTCTGAAGAGGTTCATCGTATTATCACATGAATGATATCATCAGCGATGTAATCAGTAATGTCAAATGAGATGTCATCAGTGATGTCATCAGTGATGTCATTTGAGATGTCATCAGTGATGTCATCAGTGATGTCACTGACCATGTCATGAATGATGTAATATGTGACATCATCAGCAGTGGATTGCGGGTGCGCGATATATAGTTAGTGCAACTAACTATATATGGAATTTCAATGGTTTTATGCGAGTAAAATAAGGTTTTGTAAATGCTAATCCCTAACTATATATGGTCTATAACCTATGGTTTTTTCAGTGAATATATATATATATTGTACAGACAAACAGTTCCGGTAACTTGCCAGTTCCGCTCACGGGTGGGTCGAGGTAGGGCTCCCGGTCACCCCATATATTCAAAACAAGTTTCGATACTCGTCTAAAGAAACGTACTCGACACTTTATTATTATTATCAACTGATGTAACAAAGTATATTTCACTTGTATAATACAACATAGGACTGAGGATGCAACCTTTCAATTATATATAGAAATACAATAACGCTAATGTTGCTTAGCATTATAAGCGGACCTTCTGAGTAAGTTTGACGAATGTCCTGCTGTGTTACCACAAACATTATCTATCCATGGAAGTACGCATGATTACATTAGCGTTATTTGATAAAAATCCAATTTTCCACTGTTGTTAGAGTCCCGCCCAAGTGGGCATATTGACCGATAGAAAAGTTTATTCACAACCTTCGGTTGACAAATCTACCTGAAAATTTCCTCGAAATGGCCTCGCGGTGCCCCGGTCCTTCCCTGAAAGTTTGGGGGGAATTCGTCAAGTGGGGTCCGAGATAAAAGGGGGGTCCCAAACGCGTTTTCCCCATGTTAATTTCCATGGGGAGGTCGATTTCACTTTTAGCTCGAACGGCTGAATGGATTTACACCAAACTTGGCAAAATTGTAGGGACTAGTAGCCCGATGTGCCTTTGCTATGTCTCAAGATATGTGCTGCAGTGGATTTTGAGTAATTTAGGTTCAAAAAAATATATATATCTATAGGCGTGCCCCGGTACGCGCACCGGGGAGAGCACCGGGCATGCCACGCGACTTCTGCGCAGAAAGCTGATTGGCTCTTGGGTGTCTGTAAACATTCTAAACAGTCTGGAGCGGCCGCCATATTGTGTCTCGGTAAAATTGAGACACAAGAGGTGGCAAAAACAAAGGGGGGAATTGACCATAAGGGGGCAGGGTAGACCCCCTCCTGACCCCCTAGGTTTAATGTGGGGGCTAAAATGGGGCCCCGCAGGGCATTTTAAAAAAATATTATTTTTTCGATTTGCGCGGGGGGAGCGCCCAGTACGTGCAGCGGGTAGCGCACAGGAAAGCGCACCAGGGAGCGAAGCACAGGGAAAATCCAGGACCATATTTATGAAGGCCTCGTGCCGCCAGTTTTGCGCCGCCTGTGCGTCACTTCTTGTGACGCACCAGCGGTGTAAAAAAATGCGCATCGTTACGCTTTATTTAAAAAGTGACGCATCTAGGTAGATGGGTCACTTTTTTAAACCCTGCGCCACATTATACCTGCGTCAGGTATAATGTATGCAGAGGGGGCGTTCCCCCGCAAAAAGCTTCGTAATAGCGACGCAGTGAAATCTATGAGATTTCACTGCGTCACTTTTAGGATGCTGTTGCGTCAAAATCTTGCGCTTGCCTCACAGCAGGTGTAAGACTGACGCAAGACCTTTCACATGTTGCTTTCCCCATGTGAAAGGACGCATTACTGGAGTTGCGTCACTTTTGTGACGCACTCCAGTAATGCGTCAATTTTGTGTTTACAGGTACGTCAGAAATACTGACGTATCTGTAACTCCTTGCGAGTTGATTCGTCATACATTAAATATGACACATCTGGAATGTCATAAGGAGTGCGCACAGAAAAGTGACGCATCGCTGTTTTCACGTAGCGATGCGTCACTTTTCAGAAATGAGGCCTCCAGTTTATTCACTGTGTCACCTCTACGACCCTTTCTTGCGTCAATACGTCCCTTTTGCATACATTACACCTGATGTAGGAATAATGTGGCACAGGGGTTTACAAAGTGACGTATTTACCTAGAAACGCCACTTTGTAAATATGAATAAATAAGGTGCCTTGCGCCGCCAGTTTTGCGCTGCCAGTGCGTCACTTTTTGGGGCGCACCAGCGGTGTAAAAAAATGCGCATCGTTATGCTTTATTTAAAAAGTGATGCATCTAGGTAGATGGGTCACTTTTTGAAACCCTGCGCCACATTATACCTGCGTCAGGTATAATGTATGCAGAGGGGGCGTTCCCCCGCAAAAAGCTTCATAATAGCGACGCAGTGAAATCTATGAGATTTCACTGCGTCACTTTTAGGATGCTGTTGCGTCAAAATCTTGCGCCTGCCTCACAGCAGGTGTAAGACTGATGCAAGACCTTTCACATGTTGCTTTCCCCATGTGAAAGGACGCATTACTGGAGTTGCGTCACTTTTGTGACGCACTCCAGTAATGCGTCAATTTTGTGTTTACAGGTACGTCAGAAATACTGACGTATCTGTAACTCCTTGCGAGTTGATATGGCCGGGATGCCTGTCACCCCCTCCCAACACAATCCCCAAGGATGGGAAGACGGACGCAGTTCTGAACTTTTGGAAGGCGGGAGGGAGTCACCCTACCGGCCGTATTTATTAAAATATGAAACAAAATTAAAACATTAAGTAAAAGTTTCATAATCATGTACAATTTTCATTTATTATATTTCGATGAAGACATGTTCTTTGGCTAACCTTAACAAATCTCTAATACAAAGGTTTCCTAGCCGAGTCTAACATCCTGCAAATGCATACATTCTAAATTAAAATTGTACATCCTAGCATTAAGGGCCAACGGCAAGGTCTTAACCAGTGTCAGATCCCTACTACCAAAAACTCTCGCCCTCACGGTGTGAGTGGCAGCCGCGCAGAGGACTGTACCCTCCTTGCCAACTCTATTTTCCCTTGTCTTGTCGGGGGCCCCCCTTTCCGCTCGACGCCATCTTAAAGGTCGTCCGAGCACCCGTGTGAGGTATCTGTAGGAAGGACCGCGTGGACTCCCCCCCCACCCCCACACTCTCTATCACATCCGCCGTCGCGGATATCCGGGCCCCGGGAAATTCGTAGGAGGGGCATATAGCCGCCTCCTCCCCTGGAAGGGGCCTATGGCCGTCTCCCCTTAGGCGACCCATCCTTAGTGGGTGCCGCCTCCCAGTGGGAGGGGCCAATGGCCACCTCCCCCTGGGCGCTCCCATCCATAGTGGGTGGCGCCCCCCCTCTAGGGACCTTGAAATTACTGCTCACCGATCATGACCTTACCGCCACAGGCCGGATAGTTGACCGGCTATCCGGCCCCCCCAAACTTCTCTTAAAGGTCATGCTTCCTCAAACCCCTTAGCCATGCTATGAAGTCTCCTATGAGTAAAACATTCCCCTCTCGGGACAGGTGAACCCCATCATTCAGATACATGTGATCACCCCGAATACACCCATGAGGAATGCTATGCAACTGCGCCGAGCAAAACAATCTACCAATTTTGTTGTTAACTTTCTTCACCGAATGGTTCAGTGCTGACACTGAAAGGCCCCCCCGCCACACCTTTCTGGGAATCATGTGGGACCAGGCAATCGTGCACCCCGGGATTCTTTTTGCCAACCAGCTAACGGCCGACAAAACTTGCTCGAGTAATACTCATCTACCCAGTGTCACCAAGTCATTGCCCCCAAAGTGTTCTGTGACTAGAGATGGCGGTGACCTCTGCCGCCATAACAGACCCTCAACAAAAGATTCAAATTGGTCAATACAGAGCCCGCCCCTTCCATGGAAGGCCACTCTGTACCCGTATTCCCCAGCTGCGCGAGTCGCGTCACCTGTTTTGAATACGTCCCCGGCCCGCCTCACGTATGAGTGGCCCACGACCCAAACCACTCTCTCCTCAGACGGTGATCCATGACCGCTGGTCCCCTGGTACTGGGTCGACTGCAAATTCCGCCCCTCATGACATGCTCGCGAAACTGTAAATCAAACAGAAGACAAGAAGCGTGAGTGCATGTAACTTGACTTCACAACATGTGCAATCGCACATATCTTTTAAAACAATTCGAGGACCATCGTCCTAACTGTTTCACTTCTTCCGCACTCTGACCCCTGGCTGTAGCCTCAGTAGCAGCCCCTATCCTAAAGGAGTGGGTCCCGAAATCGCACGGGTCCATGCCCGCTGCAGCGATTGTCAGTGCTAGCACCCTCTGGAACTGAAACCTCGTCAGTGGGGTGGCATCGATGTGCCTCAGCAAACTCCCCCCCATGTATCCACCCTCAGTGCCAAGTATTCCTCTATACACATTATCAGGCATGTGGGGGACCCTCGCATGCGCTGGACAACAACACTGTTCCCCATAGCTCCCTGGTCAGTTTTGGACCTAGCTATCGTGACTACCATCGAATCACCCCTAATTAGGATGTGATCCCTGCACAAGCCTCCCTCCACATCTTTCTTATTCCTTGCGACCGGTTCGCTCACCCGCATAGCCCCATGAAACGCTAATGCGAAAGCTGCCCGGAACAGAACTGCTTCGAATTGGGAGGAGCATGTCGTGACTAGTTTTGCCATGAGTAGGGACAACCTTTCTAAGCCAATCGGGCACCTCTCGTCTTGCTTGCGACCCTCGAGGCGCTGCCAGCGGCGAAGGGCTTTTTTCGCCAAAAAGGAACCTGTTGGGTCTTTGATGCCATGCACCTGCGCCATGAATGAGATGGCCGCCCTGTGTCTATTGGCCATTGCCGCTGATCGGCCTTCTCTGTGCAGTGCTACCAGGAACCCCAGGAAGGACTCCTCCTGACCCCAGTTCTGACTCCCTGTCGGACCCAAAAATGTACAATAGGAACACAACGCTCCTTCGTATGCCTTCCTCGTCCTGGGGGCTAAGCTTGCTGCCACGAGGTCTTGTAATCCGGGGCACCGATTAGCCAGAGTGCTTCGGGGAACGGTGCCGCCACTAGGTCCGCTGTAGGTAGATAACCCCTGAACGCCTGCATATGTGAACGAGAGAGTGCATCAGCCGCATGATTCAGTACACCCGGCACATGTTTCGCCCGAACTGTACATTCAGTCTCATGCAAAGCAGCACAATTTCCTTCAGCAATCTCAAGATCCATTTGCAGCGTGCTGCCTGATTGTTAATGCATTCTACAACAGTCATATTATCAGACCAAAATACCACTGAGCGGTCTCGGAACTCGTCCGGCCATGCCATCAGAGCAACAAAAATTGGGAATAGCTCAAGGAACCCTATGTTACCTGTGAGACCGCTGGTGTGCCACCAGGTCGGCCATGTTTGCGCCGACCATCGATTACCAAAAATGGCGCCAAATCCCACGCTCCCCGCCAAGTCGGTCCACAAACCCAGCTCGTCCGAAGACGCTGGCGGCTTGTTCCACACTACTCGACCGTTGAAGTCCGCCAGGAATGCCAACCAAATGCGCATGTCCTGGCGAACCTCTGCAGACAGTCTTGTGCGGTGATGCCCTTCTTTGAGACCAGCCATGGCTTGTGCAATAGAGCGTGAAAAGGGGCGGGCCATTGGTATCAATCTCAAGGCAAAGTTAAGCTGACCCACTGCTTGCTGTAACTGGTGCAGGGTCACTTTCGCCCTACCAAGGCAAAGTTCCAAGGAAGCCCTAAATTTCGATACCTTTCCCCCTGGCAAACGGAAACATCCCTCCACAGAATCAAGCTCAATTCCCAGAAACTCCAGTGGAGTAGATGGTCCAACCGTCTTACCTGGTGCCAATGGCACTCCAAACTCCTTCATGAGGATGCAAAAGTCCTGTAGCGCCTGCGCACATTTCGTGTCACCGGCAGCTCCCAAGAACAGAAAGTCATCTAGGTAATGCATAACATGCCTATGCTCTGTGGCCTCGGTGAATGCCCACTCTAAAAAACAACTGAACATTTCAAAATAGGCACAAGAAATGGAGCAACCCATAGGCATGCATTTATCCATGTAATAACGTCCTTGGAACGCAAAACCTAGCAGACGCTGATCCTGTGGGTGTACCGGGAGCAACCAGAATGCCGATTCGATATCTGATTTTGCCATCAGCGCTCCGGGGCCCAGGCGATTTAACATGGTGACGGCATCATCGAACGATGCGTACCGCACCGAACAGACTTCCGGGTCAATAGCATCGTTTACTGAAAAACCCCTTGGAGCAGACAGATTATGGATCAGCCTAAATTCCCCCGGGTCCTTTTTGGGGACCACCCCTAATGGGGAACAGATTAAATTCGCCACTGGCGGGCGCTGAAAAGGCCCAGCCACTCGGCCTAGGCTCACCTCTTTAGCGATTTTTTTCTCCACCACACCTGGATTATGCTGTGCCGAAAGCTGGTTTTTACAAAAAGGTTCCCCACGAAAATCCCTCGCCGGGATGTGGAAGCCATATAAGAATCCCTTCCTCAACACCCCAGCAGAGACATAATCAGGGTATTTGTTTAACCAAGGAGTCATAGCCATGAGATCAACGGGAGTAGGCAATTGTACACAACGATCCCCCTCAGTCTTGCTTGGACCCTCCTTTACCTCCCGACCCGCTATTTTTCGATCTGCATGAACTCTCGGGTGAGAGGAATTCCCACAACCCGCACACGCGTGTTTGAACTTACATGCACCTTGCGGTCTGTTACAGTTGCCTCTATTGAAGCCCCAACAGACCCCCCGCTTTCCACCATTCCCGCCGGTTTTCGGCTGGTGATCGCCACCGGTGCCTGCTCGAAAGGGCACCGCGGGCTTCTGGCGGGAAACCCCCGACCCATTCCCACCTGGCGAGGAAGTCCTTGCCGCGCCAGGCAGGAGCTGCTTATGCCAAGAAATCGAGTCGAGGCAATCCCATGTCAGAGACAAATCATACTCTTTCGCTTTACGGAATTTCATGTCGTAACCTTTCCATTCATCCCCCTCATATGTTTCATAAAAATCCATTATACGTGCCTGATAACAAGACAGTTCGGGCAATACCTCGGGCTTACGTTCACCAATAATCGCAGTAAACATTGCAAAGGCCTTCGCCCAATTCGTTATTGTCTCATCCACCCTGAACTCCGCCATCTTGGCACGCCAGACGCTCGGGTGCCACAAATCTTTCTGTGTTTTAGCATATTCCATCTCGCGATGGTCGGTTAACAACGAAAACATATTGACATACTTGTCTGCCCATATTAATTCTTTTGTGGCCATCGGGATATGTTGAACCACCCTCTCCCACCTTGAGGGTAATGAGCCCTCCCCTGCCACTGGCAAGGCGAGCTTACCTGGTGCGGTCGTTGTTCCCGCCGTTTTCTCGAGACCAGCTGCCGGTCCTTCTGTTGTCGCCTGTGGGGAGACAAGAGGGAGATTCGCCTTCGCGGCATCTCGCGACTGCCGCAACTGCTGTATTAGTAGTTTGGCCTCTTCGGCCGTGTCTCCTGGCACCATAGCACCCCCTGCCTTCTTATTGAGCCATGCGGCCAACTGTGTGGCCAATTCAGGAGGCATATCCT
The DNA here is from genome assembly GCF_964263255.1 of Lissotriton vulgaris. Lineage (NCBI taxonomy): Eukaryota > Metazoa > Chordata > Amphibia > Caudata > Salamandridae > Lissotriton > Lissotriton vulgaris. The sequence goes on along the minus strand of NW_028255083.1, from coordinate 339,788 downwards.
CATCGTTAGCGGGCGTAATCACAACTGGAATCGGTTGACCCGCGTCAGGGGTTGGTACTGGCTCATCGGCTGGTATGGCAGGGATGACCGGGGGCACCTCAGGGACCGGAACCTCCCCTGCCCCTGCCCTCCTCTTAACCCACTTCCCTCTACCCTCGGGGACGACTCCCGGCAATGCCGGGCCTATTACCTTCTTCGGGTTACCAGGCTTCTTCATTCCGGCCAGTTGTTTCTTGACATCCGCCAAATCACGACCAAGCGCTGGGACTTTTCCGAAGCTTCGTTCCATTCTCGTCATTCTGGTCACCAACATGCGAAGCATCTGGTCAGTCTCGGAACCCTTTCCTGCCTTCTTGCCAGACATGGTTTCGCTTCTCAACTGTTAGTCGATCAACACAGTCCTGGATCCTTCGCTGTAAAGTCTCTGAAAGAGAAACACAAGAATTACAAGTTCTCAAAATTGCTCCTTGTTCCGTCGAGGGCTCACGAGCAATGAGTGGGTGCAGCCTTCCAAGCACAGGAACAAGAGGACGCTTATTCGGATTCCCGCTCTCTTTATTCTCCTTCGGGAGGGCGTGTACCCTCCGCCGGTACGCCTACTGGGCGTGGCCATCGGTGTAGGTGTCTAGGACAACCCCTCTTGGGCGGGAAAAGGCGCGCCCCGGCTACGCCGCTTCGGGCATACCAGCCGAGACACGCCTCCCGCCCAAAATGGTTTCCCGGGAGGATCGGGGCACCCAACCATACGTTCGGGGGGACCGAGTGGTCGCCCCTTTCCATTCGTCATACATTAAATATGACACATCTGGAATGTCATAAGGAGTGCGCACAGAAAAGTGACGCATCGCTGTTTTCACGTAGTGATGCATCACTTTTCAGAAATGAGGCCTCCAGTTTATTCACTGTGTCACCTCTACGACCCTTTCTTGCGTCAATAAGTCCCTTTTGCATACATTACACCTGACGTAGGAATAATGTGGCACAGGGGTTTACAAAGTGACGTATTTACCTAGAAACGCCACTTTGTAAATATGAATAAATAAGGTGCCTTGTGCCGCCAGTTTTGCGCCGCCTGTGCGTCACTTTTTGTGACGCACCAGCAATGTAAAAAAATGTGCATCGTTACGCTTTATTTAAAAAGTGACGCATCTAGGTAGATGGGTCACTTTTCTAAACCCTGGGCCACATTATACCTGCGTCAGGTGTAATGTATGCAGAGGGGGCGTTCCCCCGCAAAATGCTTCATAATAGCGCGCAGTGAAATCTATGAGATTTCACTGCGTCACTTTTAGGATGCTGTTGCGTCAAAATCTTGTGCCTGCCTCACAGCAGGTGTAAGACTGACGCAAGAACTTTCACATGTTGCTTTCCCCATGTGAAAGGACGCATTACTGGAGTTGCGTCACTTTTGTGACGCACTCCAGTAATGCGTCAATTTTGTGTTTACAGGTACGTCAGAAATACTGACGTATCTGTAACTCCTTGCGAGTTGATTCGTCATACATTAAATATGACACATCTGGAATGTCATAAGAAGTGCGCACAGAAAAGTGATGCATCGCTGTTTTCACGTAGCGATGCATCACTTTTCAGAAATGAGGCCTCCAGTTTATTCACTGTGTCACCTCTATGACCCTTTCTTGCGTCAATACGTCCCTTTTGCATACATTACACCTGACGTAGGAATAATGTGGCACAGGGGTTTACAAAGTGACGTATTTACCTAGAAATGCCACTTTGTAAATATAAATAAATAAGGTGCCTTGCGCCGCCAGTTTTGCGCCTCCTGTGCGTCACTTTTTGTGACGCACCAGCGGTGTAAAAAAATGCACATCGTTACGCTTTATTTAAAAAGTGACGCATCTAGGTAGATGGGTCACTTTTTTAAACCCTGCACCACATTATACCTGCGTCAGGTATAATGTATGCAGAGGGGGCGTTCCTCGCAAAAAGCTTCGTAATAGCGACGCAGTGAAATCTAAGAGATTTCACTGCGTCACTTTTAGGATGCTGTTGCGTCAAAATCTTGCGCCTGCCTCACAGCAGGTGTAAGACTGACGCAAGACCTTTCACATGTTGCTTTCCCCATGTGAAAGGACGCATTACTGGAGTAGCGTCACTTTTGTGACGCACTCCAGTAATGCGTCAATTTTGTGTTTACAGGTACGTCAGAAATACTGACGTATCTGTAACTCCTTGCGAGTTGATTCGTCATACATTAAATATGACACATCTGGAATGTCATAAGGAGTGCGCACAGAAAAGTGACGCATCGCTGTTTTCACGTAGCGATGCGTCACTTTTCAGAAATGAGGCCTCCAGTTTATTCACTGTGTCACCTCTACGACCCTTTCTTGCGTCAATACGTCCCTTTTGCATACATTACACCTGACGTAGGAATAATGTGGCACAGGGGTTTACAAAGTGACGTATTTACCTAGAAACGCCACTTTGTAAATATGAATAAATAAGGTGCATTTTTTATTGGACTGTTGCGTCACAAAAAGTGATGCTTTGGTGGCGTTAAAGTGACGTATGGCTTCATAAATGAGGCCTTCTGCCTTCAACTCCAGCAATGCATCTTTTTTATCTTTCCACACCCCTGTTCCTTTTCAACATTTTCTTTGAATATCAACATTCCCCATATTCACTCTTCTTCTCCTTACTTTCTTTCCTAACACTCACCTTCTTTCAGTCCTCCTACTTCACTTCGTTTCCCCTATCATACCTTTCTGTTCTTTCTTACTCATTCTCCTTTCCATTAATAATGCACTCTATTTCACTTACTCTTTTTCATTTTTTTAAGAATATAGCTCTTTGATGAGAATTGGAGGTAGTTCTGAAAAGAACTTTTTGTTTTCTTCTTTTTTCTAAACAGGAACAAAAACAGGGAATGGAAACTGCTCAACAGGAGCAAAAAAAACAAAAAACAATTAGGGGTGGGAAGGGCAGCGATGGTTCTCCAATGCTCGAACCATGAGCTGGACACTTTGCTCCCCATAGGTGAGGAGTTGATTGCAGTATCTGCATCTGAGGAAACCATGGTTAAATGCAGGTTGAATGTTTGGCACCTGCTCCTGCGTTTGCCCCCTCCCAGAAGAAGTTGCTCCTCCGGTGGATGTAGAGGTCCCATCACTGGGAACCTCTTGTGCCAGAGCCCTGACACTTTCCCGGGCAAAATTCTGGGGGTGCTTCCTCTCCACATGCCCGATCATTGTGAAGTTCCCAAATGAGTACTTTTTTAAGGGGTTACCCCGTGACAGCTCTTCTTTGCAGATCCTGCACTCCACTTTTGGAGCATTCACCTTTTTTTGGCCAGGTGGGATTTTAAAAAAATTCCAAATGAAATGTTCCTTAACTTTTCGTTGAGGAGGCTCTTCATTGTTGAATTCTGGTTCATCCTCACTGCTGGATTGTCTGGCAGCCATTGTAAAACCAAGAAATATCCAGTAGCAAAAAGGCAGGTCGTGCAGTCACAAAAGTGAAAGAAGAAGTAAAGGAAATGGGTGGGGATTTCATTCTTTGTAAAAAAACTGTTAGCAACCAATGAAAAGTGTTATTTTAAGGTCACATGACCCGACGCGCTTACGCTACACGCTCCGGAGTGCTTCCGGGTGCGCACACGCGGCGCGAACGTAGGCGCTTCCGGGGCGCATACGTGGCACGAACGTAGGCGCTTCCGGGGGCGTATACGCGGCGTGAACGTAGGCGCTTCCGAGGGCGCTTACGTTGCGCGCCGAAGTGACGTCATCATACTTTTACGGAAATGCATAATCATTTTCCTTATAAAAAAACTGATTTTATTTGTATGGTACGAAATGTTTTGCATTATTATTAACTTTTCATTCATATCTTTTAAAACAATTCGAGGACCATCGTCCTAACTGTTTCACTTCTTCCGCACTCTGACCCCTGGCTGTAGCCTCAGTAGCAGCCCCTATCCTAAAGGAGTGGGTCCCGAAATCGCACGGGTCCATGCCCGCTGCAGCGATTGTCAGTGCTAGCACCCTCTGGAACTGAAACCTCGTCAGTGGGGTGGCATCGATGTGCCTCAGCAAACTCCCCCCCATGTATCCACCCTCAGTGGCAAGTATTCCTCTATACACATTATCGGGCATGTGGGGGACCCTCGCATGCGCTGGACAACAACACTGTTCCCCATAGCTCCCTGGTCAGTTTTGGACCTAGCTATCGTGACTACCATCGAATCACCCTTAATTAGGATGTGATCCCTGCACAAGCCTCCCTCCACATCTTTCTTATTCCTTGCGACCGGTTCGCTCACCCGCATAGCCCCATGAAACGCTAATGCGAAAGCTGCCCGGAACAGAACTGCTTCGAATTGGGAGGAGCATGTCGTGACTAGTTTTGCCATGAGTAGGGTCAACCTTTCTAAGCCAATCGGGCACCTCTCGTCTTGCTTGCGACCCTCGAGGCGCTGCCAGCGGCGAAGGGCTTTTTTCGCCAAAAAGGAACCTGTTGGGTCTTTGATGCCATGCACCTGCGCCATGAATGAGATGGCCGCCCTGTGTCTATTGGCCATTGCCGCTGATCGGCCTTCTCTGTGCAGTGCTACCAGGAACCCCAGGAAGGACTCCTCCTGACCCCAGTTCTGACTCCCTGTCGGACCCAAAAATGTACAATAGGAACACAACGCTCCTTCGTATGCCTTCCTCGTCCTGGGGGCTAAGCTTGCTGCCACGAGGTCTTGTAATCCGGGGCACCGATTAGCCAGAGTGCTTCGGGGAACGGTGCCGCCACTAGGTCCGCTGTAGGTAGATAACCCCTGAACGCCTGCATATGTGAACGAGAGAGTGCATCAGCCGCATGATTCAGTACACCCGGCACATGTTTCGCCCGAACTGTACATTCAGTCTCATGCAAAGCAGCACAATTTCCTTCAGCAATCTCAAGATCCATTTGCAGCGTGCTGCCTGATTGTTAATGCATTCTACAACAGTCATATTATCAGACCAAAATACCACTGAGCGGTCTCGGAACTCGTCCGGCCATGCCATCAGAGCAACAAAAATTGGGAATAGCTCAAGGAACCCTATGTTACCTGTGAGACCGCTGGTGTGCCACCAGGTCGGCCATGTTTGCGCCGACCATCGATTACCAAAAATGGCGCCAAATCCCACGCTCCCCGCCGAGTCGGTCCACAAACCCAGCTCGTCCGAAGACGCTGGCGGCTTGTTCCACACTACTCGACCGTTGAAGTCCGCCAGGAATGCCAACCAAATGCGCATGTCCTGGCGAACCTCTGCAGACAGTCTTGTGCGGTGATGCCCTTCTTTGAGACCAGCCATGGCTTGTGCAATAGAGCGTGAAAAGGGGCGGGCCATTGGTATCACTCTCAAGGCAAAGTTAAGCTGACCCACTGCTTGCTGTAACTGGTGCAGGGTCACTTTCGCCCTACCAAGGCAAAGTTCCAAGGAAGCCCTAAATTTCGATACCTTTCCCCCTGGCAAACGGAAACATCCCTCCACAGAATCGAGCTCAATTCCCAGAAACTCCAGTGGAGTAGATGGTCCAACCGTCTTACCTGGTGCCAATGGCACTCCAAACTCCTTCATGAGGATGCAAAAGTCCTGTAGCGCCTGCGCACATTTCGTGTCACCGGCAGCTCCCAAGAACAGAAAGTCATCTAGGTAATGCATAACATGCCTATGCTCTGTGGCCTCGGTGAATGCCCACTCTAAAAAACAACTGAACATTTCAAAATAGGCACAAGAAATGGAGCAACCCATAGGCATGCATTTATCCATGTAATAACGTCCTTGGAACGCAAAACCTAGCAGACGCTGATCCTGTGGGTGTACCGGGAGCAACCAGAATGCCGATTCGATATCTGATTTTGCCATCAGCGCTCCGGGGCCCAGGCGATTTAACATGGTGACGGCATCATCGAACGATGCGTACCGCACCGAACAGACTTCCGGGTCAATAGCATCGTTTACTGAAAAACCCCTTGGAGCAGACAGATTATGGATCAGCCTAAATTCCCCCGGGTCCTTTTTGGGGACCACCCCTAATGGGGAACAGATGAAATTCGCCACTGGCGGGCGCTGAAAAGGCCCAGCCACTCGGCCTAGGCTCACCTCTTTAGCGATTTTTTTCTCCACCACACCTGGATTATGCTGTGCCGAAAGCTGGTTTTTACAAAAAGGTTCCCCACGAAAATCCCCCGCCGGGATGTGGAAGCCATATAAGAATCCCTTCCTCAACACCCCAGCAGAGACATAATCAGGGTATTTGTTTAACCAAGGAGTCATAGCCATGAGATCAACGGGAGTAGGCAATTGTACACAACGATCCCCCTCAGTCTTGCTTGGACCCTCCTTTACCTCCCGACCCGCTATTTTTCGATCTGCATGAACTCTCGGGTGAGAGGAATTCCCACAACCCGCACACGCGTGTTTGAACTTACATGCACCTTGCGGTCTGTTACAGTTGCCTCTATTGAAGCCCCAACAGACCCCCCGCTTTCCACCATTCCTGCCGGTTTTCGGCTGGTGATCGCCACCGGTGCCTGCTCGAAAGGGCACCGCGGGCTTCTGGCGGGAAACCCCCGACCCATTCCCACCTGGCGAGGAAGTCCTTGCCGCGCCAGGCAGGAGCTGCTTATGCCAAGAAATCGAGTCGAGGCAATCCCATGTCAGAGACAAATCATACTCTTTCGCTTTACGGAATTTCATGTCGTAACCTTTCCATTCATCCCCCTCATATGTTTCATAAAAATCCATTATACGTGCCTGATAACAAGACAGTTCGGGCAATACCTCGGGCTTACGTTCACCAATAATCGCAGTAAACATTGCAAAGGCCTTCGCCCAATTCGTTATTGTCTCATCCACCCTGAACTCCGCCATCTTGGCACGCCAGACGCTCGGGTGCCACAAATCTTTCTGTGTTTTAGCATATTCCATCTCGCGATGGTCGGTTAACAACGAAAACATATTGACATACTTGTCTGCCCATATCAATTCTTTTGTGGCCATCGGGATATGTTGAACCACCCTCTCCCACCTTGAGGGTAATGAGCCCTCCCCTGCCACTGGCAAGGCGAGCTTACCTGGTGCGGTCGTTGTTCCCGCCGTTTTCTCGAGACCAGCTGCCGGTCCTTCTGTTGTCGCCTGTGGGGAGACAAGAGGGAGATTCGCCTTCGCGGCATCTCGCGACTGCCGCAACTGCTGTATTAGTAGTTTGGCCTCTTCGGCCGTGTCTCCTGGCGCCGTAGCACCCCCTGCCTTCTTATTGAGCCATGCGGCCAACTGTGTGGCCAATTCAGGAGGCATATCCTCATCGTTAGCGGGCGTAATCACAACTGGAATCGGTTGACCCACGTCAGGGGTTGGTACTGGCTCATCGGCTGGTATGGCAGGGATGACCGGGGGCACCTCAGGGACCGGAACCTCCCCTGCCCCTGCCCTCCTCTTAACCCACTTCCCTCTACCCTCGGGGACGACTCCCGGCAATGCCGGGCCTATTACCTTCTTCGGGTTACCAGGCTTCTTCATTCCGGCCAGTTGTTTCTTGACATCCGCCAAATCACGACCAAGCGCTGGGACTTTTCCGAAGCTTCGTTCCATTCTCGTCATTCTGGTCACCAACATGCGAAGCATCTGGTCAGTCTCGGAACCCTTTCCTGCCTTCTTGCCAGACATGGTTTCGCTTCTCAACTGTTAGTCGATCAACAAAGTCCTGGATCCTTCGCTGTAAAGTCTCTGAAAGAGAAACACAAGAATTACAAGTTCTCAAAATTGCTCCTTGTTCCGTCGAGGGCTCACGAGCAATGAGTGGGTGCAGCCTTCCAAGCACAGGAACAAGAGGACGCTTATTCGGATTCCCGCTCTCTTTATTCTCCTTCGGGAGGGCGTGTACCCTCCGCCGGTACGCCTACTGGGCGTGGCCATCGGTGTAGGTGTCTAGGACAACCCCTCTTGGGCGGGAAAAGGCGCGCCCCGGCTACGCCGCTTCGGGCATACCAGCCGAGACACGCCTCCCGCCCAAAATGGTTTCCCGGGAGGATCGGGGCACCCAACCATACGTTCGGGGGGACCGAGTGGTCGCCCCTTTCCATTCGTCATACATTAAATATGACACATCTGGAATGTCATAAGGAGTGCGCACAGAAAAGTGACGCATCGCTGTTTTCACGTAGTGATGCATCACTTTTCAGAAATGAGGCCTCCAGTTTATTCACTGTGTCACCTCTACGACCCTTTCTTGCGTCAATAAGTCCCTTTTGCATACATTACACCTGACGTAGGAATAATGTGGCACAGGGGTTTACAAAGTGACGTATTTACCTAGAAACGCCACTTTGTAAATATGAATAAATAAGGTGCCTTGTGCCGCCAGTTTTGCGCCGCCTGTGCGTCACTTTTTGTGACGCACCAGCAATGTAAAAAAATGTGCATCGTTACGCTTTATTTAAAAAGTGACGCATCTAGGTAGATGGGTCACTTTTCTAAACCCTGGGCCACATTATACCTGCGTCAGGTGTAATGTATGCAGAGGGGGCGTTCCCCCGCAAAATGCTTCATAATAGCGCGCAGTGAAATCTATGAGATTTCACTGCGTCACTTTTAGGATGCTGTTGCGTCAAAATCTTGTGCCTGCCTCACAGCAGGTGTAAGACTGACGCAAGAACTTTCACATGTTGCTTTCCCCATGTGAAAGGACGCATTACTGGAGTTGCGTCACTTTTGTGACGCACTCCAGTAATGCGTCAATTTTGTGTTTACAGGTACGTCAGAAATACTGACGTATCTGTAACTCCTTGCGAGTTGATTCGTCATACATTAAATATGACACATCTGGAATGTCATAAGAAGTGCACACAGAAAAGTGATGCATCGCTGTTTTCACGTAGCGATGCGTCACTTTTCAGAAATGAGGCCTCCAGTTTATTCACTGTGTCACCTCTATGACCCTTTCTTGCGTCAATACGTCCCTTTTGCATACATTACACCTGACGTAGGAATAATGTGGCACAGGGGTTTACAAAGTGACGTATTTACCTAGAAATGCCACTTTGTAAATATGAATAAATAAGGTGCCTTGCGCCGCCAGTTTTGCGCCTCCTGTGCGTCACTTTTTGTGACGCACCAGCTGTGTAAAAAAATGCACATCGTTACGCTTTATTTAAAAAGTGACGCATCTAGGTAGATGGGTCACTTTTTTAAACCCTGCACCACATTATACCTGCGTCAGGTATAATGTATGCAGAGGGGGCGTTCCTCGCAAAAAGCTTCGTAATAGCGACGCAGTGAAATCTAAGAGATTTCACTGCGTCACTTTTAGGATGCTGTTGCGTCAAAATCTTGCGCCTGCCTCACAGCAGGTGTAAGACTGACGCAAGACCTTTCACATGTTGCTTTCCCCATGTGAAAGGACGCATTACTGGAGTAGCGTCACTTTTGTGACGCACTCCAGTAATGCGTCAATTTTGTGTTTACAGGTACGTCAGAAATACTGACGTATCTGTAACTCCTTGCGAGTTGATTCGTCATACATTAAATATGACACATCTGGAATGTCATAAGGAGTGCGCACAGAAAAGTGACGCATCGCTGTTTTCACGTAGCGATGCGTCACTTTTCAGAAATGAGGCCTCCAGTTTATTCACTGTGTCACCTCTACGACCCTTTCTTGCGTCAATACGTCCCTTTTGCATACATTACACCTGACGTAGGAATAATGTGGCACAGGGGTTTACAAAGTGACGTATTTACCTAGAAACGCCACTTTGTAAATATGAATAAATAAGGTGCATTTTTTATTGGACTGTTGCGTCACAAAAAGTGATGCTTTGGTGGCGTTAAAGTGACGTATGGCTTCATAAATGAGGCCTTCTGCCTTCAACTCCAGCAATGCATCTTTTTTATCTTTCCACACCCCTGTTCCTTTTCAACATTTTCTTTGAATATCAACATTCCCCATATTCACTCTTCTTCTCCTTACTTTCTTTCCTAACACTCACCTTCTTTCAGTCCTCCTACTTCACTTCGTTTCCCCTATCATACCTTTCTGTTCTTTCTTACTCATTCTCCTTTCCATTAATAATGCACTCTATTTCACTTACTCTTTTTCAGTTTTTAAAGAATATAGCTCTTTGATGAGAATTGGAGGTAGTTCTGAAAAGAACTTTTTGTTTTCTTCTTTTTTCTAAACAGGAACAAAAACAGGGAATGGAAACTGCTCAACAGGAGCAAAAAAAACAAAAAACAATTAGGGGTGGGAAGGGCAGCGATGGTTCTCCAATGCTCGAACCATGAGCTGGACACTTTGCTCCCCATAGGTGAGGAGTTGATTGCAGTATCTGCATCTGAGGACACCATGGTTAAATGCAGGTTGAATGTTTGGCACCTGCTCCTGCGTTTGCCCCCTCCCAGAAGAAGTTGCTCCTCCGGTGGATGTAGAGGTCCCATCACTGGGAACCTCTTGTGCCAGAGCCCTGACACTTTCCCGGGCAAAATTCTGGGGGTGCTTCCTCTCCACATGCCGGATCATTGTGAAGTTCCCAAATGAGTACTTTTTTAAGGGGTTACCCCGTGACAGCTCTTCTTTGCAGATCCTGCACTCCACTTTTGGAGCATTCACCTTTTTTTGGCCAGGTGGGATTTTAAAAAAATTCCAAATGAAATGTTCCTTAACTTTTCGTTGAGGAGGCTCTTCATTGTTGAATTCTGGTTCATCCTCACTTCTGGATTGTCTGGCAGCCATTGTAAAACCAAGAAATATCCAGTAGCAAAAAGGCAGGTCGTGCAGTCACAAAAGTGAAAGAAGAAGTAAAGGAAATGGGTGGGGATTTCATTCTTTGTAAAAAAACTGTTAGCAACCAATGAAAAGTGTTATTTTAAGGTCACATGACCCGACGCGCTTACGCTACGCGCTCCGGAGTGCTTCCGGGTGCGCACACGCGGCGCGAACGTAGGCGCTTCCGGGGCGCATACGTGGCACAAACGTAGGCGCTTCCGGGGGCGTATACGCGGCGTGAACGTAGGCGCTTCCGAGGGCGCTTACGTTGCGCGCCAAAGTGACGTCATCATACTTTTACGGAAATGCATAATCGTTTTCCTTATAAAAAAACTGATTTTATTTGTATGGTACGAAATGTTTTGCATTATTATTAACTTTTCATTCATATTTTTTTTCACGAACGAAGGTAGCACTCTGGGTGCGCTTTCCGGTGAGCTTACTGGTGAGCTTACCGGAAAGCTTACCGGAGAGCTTACCGGAGAGCTTACCGGAGCGCGCACCCAGAGCGCAAAAGGAAAAAATGATATAAAAAAAAACTCAAAAATGAATACTTACACAAAACAGCAAATTTAAAAAAAAACATAGGTTAGAAACTCGATATAGAAAGGAATTAGCATTTAGAAAACCTATGAAATTCACAGAAAAAAACATAGGTTTCACACCAGTTATAGTTAGGAATTAGCATTTAAAAAACCTATTAAATTCACTGAAAAAACCATAGGTTTCACACCAGTTATAGTTACCTGGAAATGTTACTGACATAAAACTATTGAAATTCCCACGTTATAGTTAGTTGGACTCACTATAACTTGCGCGCCTGCAATGCACTGCTGATGACGTCACATATTACATCACTCATGACATGGTCAGTGACATCACTCATGACATCACTGATGACACCATCCTTGTGACAGAGTGAGAGTCCTCCTTTCAGTGTAATGTAAGTCTGAAACACATATTCAAGAATAGATACTCACTCATTATATGTAGTGATACACCTATACATCCTGTTACACAGTGACAGTCATCCAAAAGTTACTCACACACATATTCACACATGCAAAAAAACTAATGAACATTCATTTATTTGCATATACAGCTATACACATACTACTACTTTACTTCTAAGAATACTTACACATACTTACTCTCTTAAACAATCACTTATATAAACACATACTAATTTAAACAGGAACTCTTATAATCTCTCACTCTCACATATACTCAGTTTTATAAATCAATACTCACATATACTAGATTAAAACATATGTCGTTACTAAAAAAGACAATAGTGATACAGTCATTTACTCAATAACATACACATATACACACTCATCCATCCATACAGTCCTGTACATATGCTGTCTTCAAAACACATACAAACAGTGAGTCAGTCACCAACCCATACAGCCACTTATACACAAAGTGAAACACTGATACATACATTTCATTATATAAAAGTTACTTGCTAATATATGTATTCACTAAGATACACTTAATAAGGCAGTTAACCAATCAATTATTTTAAAAACAAACATCCATTTACACACTTATTTAACCATTTATTCTTGCATTGTACTTTACAAATACATATAAAAAAAAATATTTTTCAGAAAGACAAACATTCACTGGATGGTGTCATCAGTGATGTCATGAGTGATGTCACTGACCATGTCATGAGTGATGTAATATGTGACGTCATCAGCAGTGCATTGCAGGCGCGCAAGTTATAGTGAGTCCAACTAACTATAACGTGGGAATTTCAATGGTTTTCTGTCAGTAAAATTTCCAGGTAACTATAACTGGTGTGAAACCTATGGTTTTTTCAGTGAATATATATATATATATTCACAAAAAAAAACATAGGTTTCACACCAGTTATAGTTAGCTGAACATTTTACTCATACAAAACCATTGAAATTCCCACGTTATAGTTAGCTGGACTCACTATAACTCGCGTGCCCGCAATCCACTGCTGATGATGTCACATATTACATCCTTCATGACATGGTCAGTGACATCACTGATGACATCACTGATGACATCTCAAATGAAATCACTGATGACATCACTGATGACACCATATACGTGATAATATAATGCACCTCCTCACACTCTAATCTAATCTTTGATACATCCAGACTACCATTCCTGAAACCATTGACACACCAATACCAGTTACCACATACACACTCACTGATTACACACACATCTACTCATTCACCCTTACAATCACTCATACATACAGTCACTCATCAATGTAACACTATCATATGCACTCATACACCTATACAGACACTTACACGCTGCCACTCATCCATGGACTTACTTACAAACCTAGTTAGTCATGCAAAGAATCACTCACACTCCCATTTCCTCTTCTATACAGTTATACATACAACACCTTACTTATTCAAACATATACTAACGCGTACTTACTCTCTTTTACATTTACTGATACAAGTACACATTGATCCATACAGTCACTTGCGCAATCACAGACTCTCATGTATAGTCATTTATATATCCCAACTCTCACATGCACTGTGTTTTACATATGTACTTACTTGGACATGTAACACTGAGATATCCATTCACTCACGAACACACCCATGCACACAGTCAACCGTCCATACAGCTAGTTCCACATGCACTCTTGAACCCATACACCAAGTGAATCAACTGCTCACACATCTATGCACAGAGTCGCACACCTCCCAGCCACTCCCACACACACTCACCCTCACATACAAATACTTTGGCAACCAATCAATAACCCATATAGCCACTTATATAGCTACTAATCAACACATGCAGCACCTTACACAACTACAGACATAATGATGCACACATACAGACAGTTTAGTCACATTTAATCACTCACACATACAGTCAGTCACGCACCAACTAAATCCTTCATCCAGACACTTATACACCCACTCATTCTTGAATATGTAAAACATATTTAAACTTTACAGTAACACACAAATGATGTATAGAACTTTACAGAAACACACAGACACTGAATGATATCATCAGTGATGTCATTTGAGATGTCATCGGTGATGTCACTGACCATGTCATGAATGATGTAATATGTGACATCATCAGCAGTGGATTGGGGGCGCGCGAGTTATAGTGAATCCAACTACGTATAACGTGGGAATTTCAATGGTTTTGTATGAGTAAAATGTTCAGCTAACTATAACTGGTGTTAAAAGTATGTTTTTTCAGTAAAAATGTCAATGGTTTTTTAAATACTAATTCCTAACTATAACGATTGTGAAACCTCTATTTTTTTCACTGAATTTCAAAGGTTTTTTAAAAGCTAATTCCTTTCTATATCGAGTTTGTAACCTACGATTTTTTTTTTCATTTGCTGTTTTGTGTAAGTATTAATTATTATTAATTTATTTGTGAAAAATATTTTTCCAATGTTTTTTTTTTTTTGATAATTTTTTCCTGGTGCGCTCCGGGTGCGCGCACCGGTAAGCTCTCCCGAGAGCGCACCGAGAGCGCTATTTAATCTAAAACATTATCACAAATTCATTAAAAAACACATAACGTAGTGATACAAAGGAATATTTCTCACAAGTCAAAATTAAAAAACAGTCAAAAACAGTCGACGCAGCGTTTCGGTGCTTTCTTTCTTTTGATACCTTCTTCAGGACCTTAGAACTTTTGACTCCATTACATTCTAAAAATAGATAAAAACGTTTTAGTGTTTATCCTTGGATATATGGGTTCATTTTGCTCTCCTAGTTTTTTATACTACCTATCATTATGCACATTTAGTCATGCCAGACCACTCTCTAGGAAGACCAGAATATTTGTATAAATTGAGTACACGGAGGATCTCATATGGAGAACCTCCTGCAAGTTTTTTATTATATCTCGGAAGATATTCTTCATTTAGCTTGATACAGTACTTTTAAGATTGGGCACAATACTTTTTCAATTTTACATGCAGGCTATCGATCATACCTGTGTATCAAAACTGATGCGTTTCGAAAAGTTTTCTCGCGGATTGCAAGCTGCTCAGGTATTTCAATTCCCTTGCGCTATACTGGTAGTAAATAAAAAAGCCCGATTTAGTAGTTCTTCTAAATTCATTAAAGACTAACATATTAACATATTAATCAGCAGTGTAAGTTTTACCTTTACATGTCAGAACCGCGAAAATTTCCCTAACAGGCACCAATGGCAACAACCCTGGCGATCATATCCCAAAAAAAGAGTGACTTTTTCGGACTCTTCGTACACTAGTACGGACTCCGAACAAGATAAAACAATGGATAAAAATAGGACAGGCGAGTCCACATCTACTCCAAATAGAGAATCACTACCTTTTTTAGGTCAACGCGGCCGAGGGAACCACCAAAACCACCACAACCACCCGAGAGGCAATGGGAGAGGGAAGTTCTTCCCTCAACCTCAGCAACAGAGGAGGTATTACACCAGACCCAACAGAAGTGGGATTAAATCAAAAAGCTGCAATTATTAACCTCTCTGATACCATTTTAACAGAAACAGAAAAGGTAGTCCTTGAAAAAGGCTTAGGTTTTGCTATTAGTACCAAAATTAATAAATATAATTTAGAAAGAGATCTACAGGGATTTTTTAGAAAGATTAGACTGCAAGATTTCTTTAGAGACAAACCCCCAAGAGAAAGCACCACCAATAAATCGGGTCTCAAATCCAAATCCACTTGGACACCCAATATTGGTATGGTGAGTAAACAAGTAGATCTATTCGAGAAGGTGGTTGAAAGCAACATCTCTGAACTCCTGACTCATCCATTAAGAGGCATAAATAATTTAAACCCAGCCGAGAGAGCGGCGCTAAAAAATCTTGAAAATAATGATCTGTTAACCATTAAGCCCGGAGACAAGGGAGGAAGCATTGTTTTAATGAACTCCGATGATTATGAAAAAAGAATGATGTCTCTTCTTAACAATAAAGAACATTATTGCCCCTCTAGTAGATCTGAGTGGAATGCGCTGATCCTCAAAGTCAATTCAATTCTAGATTATGCCCGAGATGACGAAATAATTTGTCCAGATGAATACAAATTCTTAAAAAATGAGGCACCTATTATTCCTGCCCTATACGGGCTTCCTAAAGTCCACAAAAGTATGACTGACCCACCAATGAGGCCCATTGTGTCATCAATCAATTCTGTCACAGAACCTTTAAGTAAATACATAGACAAATTCCTTCAACCGATAGTATGTAAACAGAAGGCGTATATAAAGGATACCACCTGTATGATTGACAAAGTAGAAGGTCTACCAAATGACATTTCTTCACAATGGCTGGTTACCATGGACATAGAGACCCTCTATACCAACATCCCACAGGATGATACCATCATGATGTTAGAGGGCCTCCTAAGAGTAGGAACAGCAGATTTAAACCAACATGCAACATTCATTATAGACTATGCAGAAATTATCTTAAAAAACAATATTTTTCTCTTTAAAAATAAATTTTTCAAGCAGACAAAGGGGACCAGCATGGGGGCTACCTGTGCCCCGAGCCTGGCATGCCTATATGTAGCGGCCTTTGAAGAAGTGCACATTTTTAACAATTTGGCTCCTTTCAGTGAAAATATCACACATTGGTCGAGATATATCGACGATATTTTCTTCATTTGGTCCGGTACACTTGATTTGCTAAATGAATTTATCCTCTGGTTAAATTTGGGAGATAAAAATCTGAAATTCACTTGTAACTTCGATAAGGAAACAATAGAATTTCTAGATATTAAAATCAGAGTGGACAATGGTACACTAGGGGTTGATCTTTATACTAAACCCACTGATCGTAATACCTTGTTGCATTACAAGAGTAACCACCCCAATAGTCAGAAGAACAATATACCATTCGGAC
This sequence comes from Lissotriton vulgaris, assembly GCF_964263255.1. Taxonomy (NCBI): domain Eukaryota; kingdom Metazoa; phylum Chordata; class Amphibia; order Caudata; family Salamandridae; genus Lissotriton; species Lissotriton vulgaris. The sequence goes on along the minus strand of NW_028255083.1, from coordinate 323,129 downwards.
AATACCTGCGTGTCAGGAGAAATTGTACCAACATTCAAGATTTTAACAAACATGCAGATGCTTTATCAGACAAACTTAAACAGAGAGGTTACCCCAAAAAATTGATTAAACGTGCATATAAACGTGCAAAGTACTATAACAGAGAGGCACTGTTTGAGAACAATAATGATGAAAGTAAAGCTGACTATACGAAAGACAGACTAATCTTTGTAACTAACTTCAGTGCAGCAAGTAATAAAACTAAAAACATCATAAACCGTAATTGGTCGTTACTGAACGATAGACCTGGTGAAAAGATCCCCAAACCCATGTTCAGCTTTCGCAGAAACAGAACAATCAGGAATTGCCTTGTCCATACCTTTAAAGAAAAAACTCGAACCAATCAAGGTACCATCAACAGTACACCTCTCCCAGTTGGTAATTTTGCATGTAATATGTGTGTAAATTGCACATCATTAATCAAAGGCAAGTCAGTGTCATACAATGGTGTAGAACACAAGATTAAAAACTTTGTGAATTGCAAAACCAAAAATTTAATCTATATGATTAAATGTCCTTGTGACAAAGCCTACATCGGTGAAACTGCGAGAGAAATAAAAACAAGAATAACAGAACATAAATCTGCTATCAGAACTCAAAATAAATCTGCTCCATTAGTGGAACATTGGACAACACACAACCATAAGATAGAAGACCTTAAATGGTGTCTAATAGAGGCTATATCATATAATACAAGAGGCGGCAACATGGACAACAAAAGAAAGAAAAGAGAGCAGTTCTATATGTCTCTTTTCAATACTTTCCGTACTGGACTAAATAACAGGGAAGAATGGGAGAGATTGATCTTCTAAAATAACATAGATAATAAGGCAAGTAGTAACTTTAGGAGATATTTGATTATATTCCCAAACCTGTTATGTCCCCATACCCAATTCCATGGCAATGACTGTAATGCAATCATGTTATTTTAAAAGATCCATCCAGCAATATGGAAGAAAAGAATAGAATAAAAAATATAGAGATCGTCATATACAATTTGTGATCACTGAAACATTGCTGTATTTAGTTGACTACTGTATAGGGATCAATCAGTGTGCAATGTGGACAGTGGTATGCTTTATCTTATACATTAATCTGTTGAACCGTGAAATTTGCTATCCTTGAATATAAGTCACAACCTTACATCAATGTCGTAAATTAAACACTGTACCTGATTTAGATGGTATAGATAGAGCTTAGTTGTTTTTTTGCTTACTTAGTGAGTATTGTTGATATATGCCATCGTAACAGCTATCTGTAACCTTGTGTACGCGGATGAAGATATACGTTGATAGAAGAGTGAATTATATTGACAACTCACACTAGATTATCAAATATTGAAAAGGTGATAGGCAAAATGCGATGTAACTTAGAACGATAAGGGAACTAAGAAAATAGATATATGCTAGTTTTCCTGCTTCATGTCAAAATGAGAAAAACTTGTCCATATATGATAATATGTTTAATACTTGCAACTGTTATTGTAATAACAATGTGTAGGTTGTACTTGATTTATATTCAACATTCAGCGATGTTTTTTTTACTTCCATAGCATTTCAGCACGACCTGCCCGTCTTAAGATGGCCGCCGCTATTTGCCTGGCTATTTATCTGGCAATAACTTATAACCATATCCCAATTCCAGCGCAGCTCTATTAATAGGAAGAGTGCCTTGTCTGCCCGCATTAATAACAGTTAAAATAAGCAATTTATATCCCTAAAACGACATTATTGAAATTTTCGGGATGCCGGGGTAGTACTTCCGGGTCATCAAAGCCCTGCATCACCGAGAGAAGGTCTGAATTTCGGTGCAATATTTAAAAATATATTTTGCTTAACATATACCCATATTGAATAGGTTGAGGCGATCAAAAAACACGGGCGTAATCAAGATGAGATGAGAAACTACCGCCTTAATAAACCGCATCACTTCCGGGTCAGCACCGACTCCCGGAACATAAATATGCCGTCCTAAAATACCCGTGTTACTCTACTAATTTTCCAGAAGACGACAACACGGAGGAGCAGGGAGGCCGCACTGCAATCACAAGGTGAGACATGGTCATAGGACCCGCGGATAATTAGTAGTTAAAATCCTTTCCGTGGCCAGCCACTTTTTATAATAATACCCTCCTTAAGCCAAGAGGTTTATTAGTCTTACTTTAGAAACATAACCCTGGGCTGGTGCAGATGAACTTAAAGTACTCATTAAATTTATATAATGAGAGTAATGCCTAGAGACCAGTGTTTTGCAATTGCAATGCTAACGGCCCCCATATCGCTTCAACTACTAAAATATATAGACATATGTAGATATCATTTAGATATAAAATGTAAATTTGGAACTAGAGAACCTGTTGGTCTCTTGGTAAATCGTTCCTCAAAAGAATTTTTTCACTTATTCATATATTTTAGGCTCGTGCACAAAGAAAATATCTGAAAGAGTCCGAGAAATCACGCGATCGGAGCGCTTTTTAGAAAATCCCGGATAAATCTATAACAGGTTAGTACACAGTGCTCATAACAATAGGGTAGCCAAAAACCGCCCAAAAAAAGATCGAAAAACTAATATGCGTAAAGACAACAAGTAGAGACATGTCACTATGAATTCTTTTGTTTATATACATATTCAGGTCTAAAGACTATAAGAAGTCCCCCCTCACTGACGGTGGCTCCTCCGTGTAGATTTAAGATCGCGGTTCTGACATGTAAAGGTAAAACTTACACTGCTGATTAATATGTTAATATGTTAGTCTTTAATGAATTTAGAAGAACTACTAAATAGGGCTTTTTTATTTACTACCAGTATAGCTCAAGGGAATTGAAATACCTGAGCAGCTTGCAATCCGCGAGAAAACTTTTCGAAACGCATCAGTTTTGATACACAGGTATGATCGATAGCCTGCATGTAAAATTGAAAAAGTATTGTGCCCAATCTTAAAAGTACTGCATCAAGCTAAATGAAGAATATCTTCAGAGATATAATAAAAAAACTTGCAGGAGGTTCTCCATATGAGATCCTCCGTGTACTCAATTTATACAAATATTCTGGTCTTCCTAGAGAGTGGTCTGGCATGACTAAATGTGCATAATGATAGGTAGTATAAAAAACTAGGAGAGCAAAATGAACCCATATATCCAAGGATAAACACTAAAACGCTTTTATCTATTTTTAGAATGTAATGGAGTCAAAAGTTCTAAGGTCCTGAAGAAGGTGTCAAAAGAAAGAAAGCACCGAAACGCTGCGTCGACTGTTTTTGACTGTTTTTTAATTTTGACTTGTGAGAAATATTCCTTTGTATCACTACGTTATGTGTTATGAATTTGTGATAATGTTTTAGATTGTAACCCAGTTGGGAGGAAAACAATAAATTCCATCATTTTTAAACTTCATAAAAACTGTCTGTCCGTTACATTCAACTGTGTTTTTAAGTTTGTTAAATTGTGGTTCAGTGACTCCCTCTACCTAGTGAGTTATTCTTGCTATTTACATGATGGTATAGAAAACTATCCCCTCAAGCCAGACGATTCCTATAAATTTTAAGACAGTCATTTTCAATCTGCTGTTTTGATAAGCAGGGACTCCCAATTTTTCTGCTGTTATAATCCCCCTCCCTGCTAAAAATAACAGGGGAACCTCCTATTTGTTTTGAATAGTTGCTGGAGAGTGCCACCAGGATCAGGGACATGATCCAGGGTCATTGTGGGTGTACAGTGTGCTACACATCATTGTGCATATGTGCCATTGTGCACATCTCCCCCATACCCCCAGTCCCTGGTCGTTACTCACCCTGTTGATATTGTGTCAGGTCCTCTTGAGCTATGTCCGTCCTCCCAACTCCTTGCACTGTCTCCAGACTGTTGACTGTGGCCACTATTTCCTCCACCTCCTCCTGTAGTGCAGAACTCCCACCTCCTGTTGCGGTTTGCTGCCTTCCTAATGGCAGCGTTTTTGTGCCTGATTTAGTTTCTCACTTCATGCCATCACCTCTTGGCCTCCTCGATTGGCCTCGTCAACACTCTGACTGCATTCCTAGTGGTCTACTTGTGGGTCAGTTGGTGGTAGTGTTCTGTCACCTCTGCGACGCTGATATGCACCTCCTCTTCCTCTCCCTCTTCTCCTTGGCCAACCATGTTGTTATTTGCTGGTGGTCTGTGGGGGTTGTGTACCATTTTAGGACCCTAGTGTAATTTTCCCGATTCATGCCCCTATATAGGCATAAATCACCATTTCCTTACATAGGCATAGAAATCATAACCATATTTAGACATAGCTCATGCAGTCCAAATATGGCATAGCTACTTCTACTAGTTCCGAAAATCCACAACAATTTCTTGGAAAACTCGGCTTCAGCAGTTAGGGACTTCCCCTTGCTTGAATATTAATTTGTCCAAAAACTCATGGAGATTTCAAAGAACTGAGACTCTTTGATGACGTTATTATGTCCACCTTTATGCCAAACTCAGCACCTTCAAGGTGTAAATATGACCACACTTGCCCAAGCAAACACATAGTGGTTTGGAGCAGTTGAACAATCTACTTGCCCGACGCATCTTGCTACAGCAAGTGCCGAAGGAAGCTGAGCCTCCAGCAGACGCACTGAGAGAGAGGCTGTCTTTTCTCTTGCCGAGAAATCCAGTTCCAGTGTTTCCAAGCTCCCCTTGCGGGGTGTTGGGAAATTGAGTCCTGAGACTGACCTCCTTCATTCTAAACCAAGGTACGGAGCTGATTAGACCCTAAGAAAAATCTTGGATAGATTCTTGGCAAAAGAATACTAAACTTAGGCTACTCCTCACTTACTTCTTCCCTCGTACTAGACTTAGGTTAGGTACATAGGGGTAGGTGTATTTTAGAAGCACCAGTTGAGTACTTTTGGTCTTTATTTATTTATTTATGTATTTTATGGCTTAGAAGACGGTCCATGCTTTTACAGTATTATTTTATAATACTCTTCTTGCTGTACGCATTATACTTTACAGCCAGTACTGCGAATGCAGCAGCTCATTTCTTCTGCATGAGAAAGAAGACTGTTTAATAAATACTTTTATCTAAAACGTCCGTCTCTCTATTTCTCTGCACCTCTGGTGAAACAAAGCATGCACGATTGACTGAGTAAAATATCTATCTATTGTTTCCACGACTCTGAAGGTCAGTTTGGGAAAACAAAGTTGTCATGTGTATGTGGTTGTCAGAACCTAAACCCCTTCTTGTGAACTCGTGAACGTTTCTAGTGACCTCGAGGCTAGCTGGCACTCACAATTCAGTCTAATATATTCAATAGAGACCTGGTAGACATAAGTCCTACGTCACATGTCACATCTATAGGATGTATTATTCCAATGCGCAGAGCCCATTGGGAATATAAGAACTACACGACATGGCGCCCAACGTTTGGTAAGCACTAATTTACTGCTAGATACTAGAGTAACTCAGTCATGCTTTTCACAGAGACCCCTTTTTCCCGTAGAATACTCCAATATACGTCTGGAGTGGGTGAAAGGTTAAAATATATGCTATAACTGAGTAGGACGAAAACTCCTATGTATTAGCTTTTGGTCTTTGTTCAACGTTGAAGGCTACAGTGTTCCAAAAATATTGTGCACCTTATCCTAGTTTTCTTGAAACTTGCTCTGCAAACTTTCAGTCAACAAAATGTTGGATAGCGACAACGAGAACGGTGGTGCTGCAAGAACTGCAGCCCAACCGGGGTTAGACGTTACAGGTTTCCAACAAAATGACCCAGATGCTATAATCATCCCGGAAAACTTAAGGAAAACAATAGCTATAAAGCTCATAGAAAATGGCCTATCTCCGAGAGGTGGTAGGGTTATATTTGTCATAGAGGCACATGAATATCAGCAGATAGAGGTATTCTATTAATGGATTATCTTTCTACAAGCAAATCCAACAACACATGTGTTCCACTCCTACAAGACAGAGGAACCTCCAGTGGAATACGTTCCTTTGGAGGACATTGAAATTCCACTAACTTACGAAGAGCATCAGCTCTGGTTTAAATGCTCCCTACAACATCAAAACCACATTACCGGGCTCGGTCTACTATGTAGACCAAGAACAACATGGCCGGTACTAGCCAGCTATACACCACATCCTGCCATTGAACAAATGACAGGTCCAGAACTATTAGCTCAGCTAAAGCAATTAATTAAAATCCATAGACAATTGGTACAATATTTCATGCAGACTCTAACAGTCCAACCTGCTGTAAGAATTCCACAGCGCACCCCTCATCAGGGAAACGCAAACAAAATAACACCACAGACCATACAATTGGTCAATGGTAAATTACCAGCAAAAAGGGAACAAATTCCATTCTGGTTAGCTCAGAAAATTACTCAGATCAATGCAGTATTTCCCGTGAGAAACACAGGATTCTAACAATCTGTTTACCAATGGGGATTGCACCACTCCTGGAGGACTGTGATACTTGGGATACAGTCTGTGCTGCAATCTACACAAAAACACATGGTGTTCCGTCCATGGAGATAATACCAGACGTCCTGAAACAGATTCGAAATGAATACGGGTGAGAGCCTGCTTTAAATCTCGGTATGAAGTTACTGAAGCATTTCAAACAGGTCTCAGCTGTAATATTGGCTAATATTAAAGGTGAAGCAGCATTAGTTGCAATCCACCAAAAACTAAAATAACTTGATGTAACTGAGCAACCATATGAACTGGTCAGAATAATAGGAAAATCCTATGAAGAAATAGGAAGAGATAGTTTGGAAGGGAAACCAGTAAAGCTCAAACTAACAGAAAATCCTGAAAAAGTGTTTATTAAGAACAAGCTTACTACTCCTAAAAAGAAGTGAGAAAATACTAGACATACACTTCCTAAAGAGAAGCGTTCTCTATCCAGAGGTAGGTCTCCTCAAAAGGAGACCCCTGAAAAGAGGTATAACCTCAGAAACAGGGATAATTTGAGAAAACCTCATAGATATCAAGATACTAATACACGTTCCTCTCATACCTTTCAGATTTCCTCACAGAAATCGGAAAGAAGAGGTCGATCCGAACAAAACTAAGAACGTGTGAAGTCCAAAGACGATCAACACGTTCCCAAAAATAAGAAAACTCAAGTCACCAAAAAGAAGGTAGCAAGTCTTAAAATCAGACATGCCGAGGATCTTGAGGACACAACTAAAGAACGGGGAGTGCGCCCAGACAATGCTCGACAGCGCAGCAGAAGTTATCATAGCTCGCAAGATCCTGAAGGATCATCTGGAGACAGTGGACCTGAATGAATACATTCAGGTTGAAACTGCCGATACCAGGGTTAGTGTACCCCATAAGTTATATGAAGTAACACTCCGAATAGAGGGGGACATAACTAGGAAAATAACTAGGAAAATAAAAGCACTCTTTTGGGAAAAACTATCTAAGGGTTATGACATCCTTCTGGCTGAAAAAGACTGGTCACCTGCATTTGTCGGGGAGTGCCCACATGGCGAAGAGATCATTATGCCAGCCTTCTCAAATCATATTCCTATTCATAAAAAATACACCTATGCCAGAAAATGGGCTGTAGCCCAGGCTCCAGCATTATATAAAAGTCATATGGGATGGGATGGGGATTCCCCCCACCATAAGATCCAGTTAAAAAAATCAACCAACTGCTCAGAAGCAGTATCCAGTTAAATAAGAATCTAACAGGTCAGGGAGATCCTAAGATCAACTTGAATACCAAGGGGTGATTGAAACATGCACCTCGTGCATGAACAATCCTTTGTTTCATATCTCCAAACCAGACAATACATATGTCTAGTTTTGGACTACAGACATTTAAATTCTTGTTGCAAAACCTTTGCAGTACAAAATTCACTCAGTGCAGCCCTGATGAATGACATATTGCGCAAAAAATATAAAACCACATTAGGTATTTCAATGAGTGTCTTCTGTCAAAATATCGCACCTGAAGGCAGGTACTTGACCGCTTTTGCAATTATGGGGACACAGCGTCACTTCTGACGTCTCCCACAGGGATTCAAGAATAGTCCAGGGTTATTTTCAGCCAGAGTAACAGAGTTAGTACAAAAGTATGATGATGAGGCATTATCGTATGTCGATGAAATCTATCTTACAGACGATAATTTGGACAGGCACTTGAACAGGGTGAACACCATAATACTTGGCTTCGCCTCTGAAGGGTACAAATTCAATTAAAAAAATAAGAATTGCCCACCTCAACGTTCTATTCTTAGAAGCCTTGTAGCAGGGATTCCGTTCTCCTACAGAACTGTGCATAGAGATTTGGAACCTCAGTGAATTAGGATGGCCCAAAACTCACCTTAGTACCCAAAATTCCCTTACCGAGCTAGCTACAGTGTCTCATTGGAACACATAGACTCTTTTTCATTATACAATTATTTCAAACCAGAACGTGGAGTAAATGAGGACTTGTGAATATTTGAAATATTTATTTACTAATGCAGGGTTCTCAAACGCAGTATCTTAGATAATACAAGCAAACATATTATAAGAAGCAAAGTTATCAGCATAGTTACTAGTCCATAAAAGGAAAAAGGTGACAACATGCTAAAATGTTGAAATGAATAGGAGTTAACAACACCTAATTCTCACCCTCCCTAACTAGCATATTATATTATAGCTAAGAAGGTCTCTTTGGGTTTTAGCAGGGCGACCCATACCTCAAGATCCTAATGTGAAGGGATCACATCATCTTCCACCAGCTCTCTGCATGCAAAGCACCATAAAGTGTCTTCATGTGCTCTTAGCAAAGCAATATAAAACGAGCCTAAATCCAGATTTAGAAGCAACTGCATTTATGTTATGTCTAGGCAAGTGCGAAGATCAGACCATACAACAACACTGTGTTTAGTTATCCTTGAAGGCTTCAGCACTCACTGTACAGACACAGCGTACCAAGCAATGTCATCAGAGCAATAACATATTATTCTCGTATAAATCACAACGCGCTTCGAGGCTGAAAGCTAAACCAACCATTATGTGTTGTTTGCAGAAGTAGCAAAAGGTAAAATGGCGTTTAAACATTTAATAAGCTCATGCTAACTTAACACGGTTTATAGGTAAGCAGTAACTATATAACATGCCCCCATGATCCGAGCACAGATAAGATAAGATAAGATAAGATAAGGCAAGCTGCCCATCATGAAAGCAGAGTTCAAGAATGATCAGCCATTCCAAATCAAAAATTGGTGGAAAAAGCGTTACCATAAGTCAATTTTGAAAAATTGCAACTTGTCAATACATTGTTCACTCAAGTCAATAGGTCTGGGTAGAAAGAAAATCATGCATAATTTCAAAAAAATTCTTGTAATTAAGATCAGGTTTATATCAATAAAGAGTCAAAAAGCATTTAGGGCAGGACTGAATACGCAAAAAGTGCAGCAACAGCCTCCAGCATGAAGTCACTGTCATCATCCGAAAACAGGTCAGCCATCCAATTTAATAGTGGGAAAGAACATACGTGCTCTTCAAGTACCGGAGCCTCTAGCATCATCAGAGGACAATGTTGTAAAGAAATGACCCTTGATGCAATAGAAGGTAAGAACGTGTCTTTATTCGTCACCCATTCTCCGACACTGCTCTGTGGCTGTGAACATTCTACAGCAGACTCCAGTGGAACATACCATCAGGAAGGGGACATGGGGGGCAGGAATGAACCACTGAGATTATACATAAAGGTGGGGGCAGGTTACAACCATACCTGCAATGTACTACTATAAATACCATTTGAATATAAGCAGATTACAACACATCTCCCTTCGCTTGAGGAGGAATAAAGGGGACAGAAGGAAGGAAGGAAGGAAGAAAAGAACGAAAAGAGAGAGAGAGAGAGAGAGACCTTACACTGTTGACACACAAAAGTAAGTGCAGAACCAACACACTTACCCTAGACTAACAAACGAGAAAGCCTCCGAGAAAGGAGAGAAAAAAAAGGTGCAGGAGGAAGGAAAAAACAGGAGCAACCCAGGCAGGATGCCAGTAAGGATAGAAGGGTAGGGATAGAGGACAGATGCAAAAAGTAATTCCATCATAAAGCTAACAGAAAACACGCAACAAGGGAGGGATCACGAATGCTTCTATATATCCTCCCTAGAGGACGCAAAGCTAAATACATTCTGTTTGAATAAAGAGAACATTCATATGCTCCTGTATACAGGCAAATCTTGTTATAGTTATCCTCAAATGTACCTTCAGCATGCCTTACCCTACTGACGGGTTCTACTAGTGGATATATCTCTAAAGAATTCTGCAGAGATTAATAGGCTGGCCCACAGGATGCTTTTCTAAAGAGGGAAAAGGAGTCTTATAACCAAAGATCCAAGACAGAAGGGTTATTACTCGCCAACCTCACTAAGTAGGTTAGGCCTTCATCTTTACCATGCCCCTCAGGTGTATGGACTCCCCCGCATAGCTAATAGCTATACCTTGTGTCTTGCAATATTAAAAATGGAAACGCTAACCAGATCATTAATCTTATGTAGTTCCTCTCTACTGCAGGGATTGTGAGAACACCATGGAGACTGGTCCCAAAAGGACGTGGACGGAGCAGCCAGGGAGGAAAAAGGATGGGAGACCCCCTCTTAACCCCTTCCATGCTCATGACGGAATGGTTCCGTCATGAGTGTTAGAGGGCCGATCTCAGGAGGGGGCAGATTTTGCACCTCAACACCCTGTGACCCACCTCCCTTAGGAAAACAGCCAAGCACTGGCGGAAGACCCTCAGGTTGAGGATCTCGAATCTAGAATCGTACGCGCTGCACTAGCACTACTTCAACAGAGAGACACCACACTGAAGATTTTAAGAGAACTTATTCTTTATCTCTTCAAATAAAAAATGGATCTTTATGATCCGCAGATTCTCAGTACAGGCGAGCCAGGGCTCGAAGAGTCTTGGTCAGGATAGGGTAGCGGGACAGTCTCAAAAGTTCAAGGTATCCGGCGCACAGTCTCAATCCTCGAGCTGGGGGAATAGGAGTGATCTTGGGTCCAGCCGGACCAGAGTAGTCTCTCGAGCCGCGATCGAATCAGCAAGGCTCAAGGTAGCAGGGGAGCCGCAACAGCGTCAGCAGGGCTCGGTGTTCTTCTCGGTTGCAAAGGAGCCGCGAACGAATCAGCAGGGCTCAAGAGTTCTTTAGGTAGCGATGGAGCCACAACAGCGTCAGCAGGGCTCGGTGATCTTCTTTGTTGCCAAGGAGCCGCGAATAAATCAGCAGGGCTCAAGAGTTTCTTCGGATAGTAGGAGAGCCGCGACGAATCAGCAGGTCTCGGGGTCTCGTTGGTTGCAAAGGGGGAGCCGCGACCAGGTCAGCAGGGCTCTCGTAGTCCAGGACACAACTGCCTGATCGTTCCAGAGCCGCCCTTGATATAGGACTCCCTTCCTTTGATGTCGGAGTCCTCGCCGGCGGAGATCTTAGCACCTGGGGGCTGGTTGTTGGGTGTTCCGCCTCGGCGGCTCCTTTCATCCTTTCAAGTTGGTTCTGGAGGGATCCCAGATACTCAGCAGGCCTGGAGCCAGCCCTCGGGGAGGCCGGATGGGTGATCGAAACTCATCTCTCGTGGAGAGGTGGAAGGTGTGACCAAGCTACTCCTCCCTCTCGCGCTCACAGGGAGCGCTCTACCCCCTGGCTGGGGATGGCGCCGTCGGCCGAGGTCGGGCTGGGGCCGGGGCGGCCATTTTAGGTGCAGGGACATGGGCCTTGGCCTCGGCTGTAAGGAAAATGGGGGACGAGGACAGGAAGCCCAGGGTCGGGGATGTGTATCATGGCGGGAAGGGTCGGGTGGTTCAGGGTCTTGGGAAGCTGTCTGGCTCAGGGGTGATCACTCCACGAGGCCAGGTCCAACACACGTCCCCCCCAGCTGAAGGTCGGGGAGAACTACCCATCCTCTTGGGGATTCTCCTTGCTGAGGCGGAAGAACCTGGAGAGGCCGTCAGCGTTGGCGTGGTCAGTGCCAGGGCGGTGTTCTATTGTGTAATCCATCGCCTGGAGGGAGATCGACCATCGCAGCAGTTTGGGGTTCTCCCCTCTCATCTGCATGAGACACCGTAAGGGTAGATGATCTGTCTGCACTCGGAAGTGGGTTCGGAGTTTCTTGAGGGCCCAGACTACTGCGAACGCTTCCCGTTTGATGGTGCTCCATTTCTGTTCTCGGGGCAGTAGCCTTCTGCTGATGAATGCTATGGGCTGATTTATGCCTTCCTTGTTGAGGTGGGATAGGACGGCCCCGATGCCATGTTCGGAGGCGTGGGTCTGAACCACAAACTCTTTGGAATGGTCCGGGGCTCGGAGTATCGGGGCAGTACACATTGCGGTCTTCAAAGCGTCAAACGCCTTCTGGCAGGAGGAGGTCCAGTGCACGCGCTTGGGCTGCCTTTTGGATGTCAATTCTGTGAGAGGACCCACTATGTTGCCGTAGTTCTTTATGAACCTCCGGTAGTAGCCGGTGAGGCCCAGGAAGGCTCGGACCTCGGTTTGGGTGGCAGGGGGTTCCCAGGCCAAGATGGCGTCGATCTTCGGTTGGAGCGGGGCGACCTGCCCGCTTACGACCTGGTGGCCTAGGTAGGTCACTGACCCCAGCCCAATCTGGCACTTGCTGGCTTCCACCGTCAAGCCCGCCTGGCGCAGGGCTAGCAACACCCTCCGGAGGTGCCGGAGGTGGTCACTCCATTGGAAACTGAACACCGCAATATCATCCGGAAGCGATAGTGCCCATCCTGGGTGGAGAAGGCGGACCGCTCCTTGGCTCCCTCTGTGAGCGCAATTTGCCAGTAGCCGCAGATCAGGTCAAAGGTACTCAGGTAGCGAGCAGACACCAGGCGGTCAATGAGCTTGTCCGCACGGGGAATGGGGTGGGCGTCTGCTTGGGTGACTGCGTTGAGCCCCCGGTAGTCCACGCAGAACCAAAGTTCAGGGACAGCTCCAGGGGCCGCGGCTTTCGGCACAGGCACCACAGGGCTCGCCCAGGGGCAGTCGGAGGGCTCGACCACTCCTAGGGCGAGCATTTTTGAGACTTCGGCCTGAATGCAGGTCCGGACTCGATTAGGCACTCGGTAGGCTCTGTGTCACACCGGTGGGCTGTCTCCGGTTTCCACGTCGTAGACACACCAGTTGGTGATTCTGGGGACTAGGGAGAACAAATCTGAGAACTGACCCAAGAGCTGGCGGCAGTCCTTAAGCTGCTGAGGGGTGAGGGAGGAAGAGAGGTTCACTCCGTCTACGGAGCCATCTTTTTCTTTGGCACACAGGAGGTCAGGGACAGGCTCTATTTCCTCTTCCGCTCTGTCATCGGTGGCCAAGAGCAAGCTCAACTCCGTCCACACGAAGTGAGGCTTGAGGCGATTCACGTGGAGGACCCGAAGGGGATTCCGAGGGGACTGGACGTCCACCAAGTAGGTCACTTGGCTCTTCCTCTCCACAACCTTAAAGGGGCCTGTCCATTTGTCTTGGAGGGCGCAGGCTCTCACCAGGGACATCACCCAGACCTGCTGGCCCGGTTGAAACTCGACCAGAGTGGCATTCTGGTCGTACCAGTGCTTCATTTCCTCCTGACTTGCTTCGAGGTTGGCTTCAGCCAGCGCTCGGAATTTCCGTGTCTGGGTTCGGAGGTTGAGAATGTAGCGGAACACATCGGGGGGAGGTTCCCGGGGGGCTGCTTCCCATCCCTCCTTGACCAGGCTAAGGGGCCCCCGAACGGGATGCCCGTACAGCAGCTCAAATGGGCTAAACTCCAGGGACTTCTGGGGGACCTCTCGGTACGGGAACAGGAGACAGGGAAGGAGGACACCCCATTGCGCCGGAGGGGTTCTTCTAGGCCCATGATCATCCCCTTCAATGTTCGCTTAAACCGTTCCACTAGGCCATTGCCCTGGGGATGATACGGGGTGGTGAATTTGTAGGACACTCCACATTGGTCACTCACGACCTCGCGGGGGAAGCCTACTCAGGAGAAAATCCCCATCAGCGCCCGGCCCACCACGGGGGCCGTCACGGTGCAGAGGGGAATGTCTTCGGGGTACCTGGTGGCGTGGTCTACCAGGACCAGGATAAATCGGTGACCTTGGGAGGCTCTGGGGTCCAGGGGTCCTATTATGTCGATCCTGACCCGCTCAAAGGGGGTGCTGATGACCGGGAAGGGTTGGAGGGGAGCCTTGTGCACGCCTCCACTCTTTCCACTAGCCTGGCATGTGGGGAAGGACTTACAGTGGGTCTCTACATTTGTTCGCATTTTGGGCCAATAAAAGTGAGTGACTAGGCGATCGAAGGTTTTATCTTGGCCCAAGAGTCCTGCCAGGGGTACATCGTGGGCCAGACCCAGGAGGAAGTCTCGGAAGCGAAGTACCACGAGTACCCGACCCGATCCTAACTCCGCAGACTTTTGTTCACTATACAGGAGGCCACTCTCCCAGTACAGGGAATGAGTCCCAGTCTGGTCGCCCGCAGCTTGGGCCGCGGCTTGTCGTTGGAGTCTGGCCAGGGACGGGCAAGTGGCTTGCTCCCGGCAGAACTCCTCTCGGGAGGGGCCCCCCTCGTGACACCACTGCGCCAACTCGGGCAGAACATCTATCTCAGGGAGCTGTGCGGCCTCGGGATGCAAGGCCTCGTTGTCGGGAGCGGGCTCTCCTCCTGGGGAGAGGCCGGTGGGCTCAGCTCAATCTTCCCTATCTTCTTCTACAGGGAGGTGGTTGGGAGGTTCGGCATCAACCGCCCCGATGGGGGGTAGCCGAGCGGACATGGAGCGGGTGGTTGCAAACAAAACAAGTGATGGACAGAATGTGGATCAATGTCACACATTCATCCCAGTCCAAAGATCTGGGCCCAAATCCATCGTTTTTTTGCACTCCACACCACCCTGGGTTAGACAATGGCGATATGCAAATCAGCTCTGACCCTGTGCCTCATGGGAACAGTCCAGTCCGAACTACAAAAGCCATGTCCTTCCCAGAACGGAATCAAGCATCCGAGGACCGGACCGGTTTCGAGGTAACACCTCTCATCAGCCGGCTAGCTTGACTCCAGTGGTGTGAAGTGCCTGGGACCCACGTCTGAGCATCCCCAGCGCACTTATGGCGGCAATTGCAAACAAAACAAGTGATGGACAGAATGTGGATCAATGTCACACATACATCCCAGTCCAAAGATCTGGGCCCAAATACATCGTTTTTTTGCACTCCACACCACCCTGGGTTAGACAATGGCGATATGCAAATCAGCTCCGACCCTGTGCCCCATGGGAACAGTCCAGTCCGAACTACAAAAGCCATGTCCTTCCCAGAACGGAATCAAGCATCCGAGGACCGCACCGGTTTCGAGGTAACACCTCTCATCAGCCCGGCTAGCTTGACTCCAGTGGTGTGGAGTGCCTGGGACCCACGTCTGAGCATCCCCAGCGCACTTATGGTGGCAATTGCAAACAAAACAAGTGATGGACAGAATGTGGATCAATGTCACACATTCATCCCAGTCCAAAGATCTGGGCCCAAATCCATCGTTTTTTTGCACTACACACCACCCTGGGTTAGACAATGGCGATAAGCAAATCAGCTCTGACCCTGTGCCCCATTGGAACAGTCCAGCCCGAACTACAAAAGCCATGTCCTTCCCAGAACGGAATCAAGCATCCGAGGACCGGACCGGTTTCGAGGTAACACCTCTCATCAGAACGGCTAGCTTGACTCCAGTGGTGTGGAGTGCCTGGGACCCACGTCTGAGCATCCCCAACGCACTTATGGCGGCAATTGCAAACAAAACAAGTGATGGACAGAATGTGGATCAATGTCACACATTCATCCCAGTCCAAAGATCCGGGCCCAAATCCATCGTTTTTTTGCACTCCCAGAGCCTCCACACCACTGGAGTCAAGCTAGCCGGGCTGATGAGAGGTGTTACCTCGAAACCGGTCCGGTCCTCGGATGCTTGATTCCGGTCTGGGAAAGATATGGCTGTTGTAGTTCGGACTGGACTGTTCCCATGGGGCACAGGGTCAGAGCTGATTTGCATAAAGCCATTATCTGACCCAGGGTGGTGTGGAGTGCAAAAAACGATGGATTTAGGCCCAGATCCTTGTACTGGGGTGAATGTAAGACATTGATCTACATTCTGTCCATCAAATTATTTTTTTTAGTTTTCTCCCTGAGTGTACTGGGGTAGCTCAGACGTGGGTCCCAGAGCCTCCACACCACTGGAGTCAAGCTAGCCGGGCTGATGAGAGGTGTTACCTCGAAACCGGTCCGGTCCTCGGATGCTTGATTCCGGTCTGGGAAAGATAAGGCTGTTGTAGTTCGGACTGGACTGTTCCCATGGGGCACAGGGTCAGAACTGATTTGCATAAAGCCATTATCTGACCCAGGGTGGTGTGGAGTGCAACAAAAAGAAGGATTTAGGCCCAGATCCTTGTACTGGGGTGAATGTAAGACATTGATCTACATTCTGTCCATCAAATTGTTTTTTGTAATTTTCTCCCTGAGTGTACTGGGGTAGCTCAGACGTGGGTCCCAGAGCCTCCACACCACTGGAGTCAAGCTAGCCGGGCTGATGAGAGGTGTTACCTCGAAACCGGTCAGGTCCTCGGATGCTTGATTCCGGTCAGGGAAAGATATGGCTGTTGTAGTTCGGACTGGACTGTTCCCATGGGGCACAGGGTCAGAGCGAATTTGCATAAAGCCATTATCTGACCCAGGGTGGTGTGGAGTGCAAAAAACGATGGATTTAGGCCCAGATCCTTGTAATGGGGTGAATGTAAGACATTGATCTACATTCTGTCCATCAAATTGTTTTTTGTAATTTTCTCCCTGAGTGTACTGGGGTAGCTCAGACGTGGGTTCCAGAGCCTCCACACCACTGGAGTCAAGCTAGCCGGGCTGATGAGAGGTATTACCTCGAAACCGGTCCGGTCCTCGGATGCTTGATTCCAGTCTGGGAAAAATATGGCTGTTGTAGTTCGGACTGGACTGTTCCCATGGGGCACAGGGTCAGAGCTGATTTGCATAAAGCCATTATCTGACCCAGGGTGGTGTGGAGTGCAAAAAACGATGGATTTAGGCCCAGATCCTTGTACTGGGGTGAATGTAAGACATTGATCTACATTCTGTCCATCAAATTGTTTTTTGTAATTTTCTCCCTGAGTGTACTGGGGTAGCTCAGACGTGGGTCCCAGAGCCTCCACACCACTGGAGTCAAGCTAGCCGGGCTGATGAGAGGTGTTACCTCGAAACCGGTCCGGTCCTCGGATGCTTGATTCCGGTCTGGGAAAGATAAGGCTGTTGTAGTTCGGACTGGACTGTTCCCATGGGGCACAGGGTCAGAACTGATTTGCATAAAGCCATTATCTGACCCAGGGTGGTGTGGAGTGCAAAAAACGAAGGATTTAGGCCCAGATCCTTGTACTGGGGTGAATGTAAGACATTGATCTACATTCTGTCCATCAAATTGTTTTTTGTAATTTTCTCCCTGAGTGTACTGGGGTAGCTCAGACGTGGGTCCCAGAGCCTCCACGCCACTGGAGTCAAGCTAGCCGGGCTGATGAGAGGTGTTACCTCGAAACCGGTCAGGTCCTCGGATGCTTGATTCCGGTCAGGGAAAGATATGGCT
This sequence comes from Lissotriton vulgaris, assembly GCF_964263255.1. Lineage (NCBI taxonomy): Eukaryota > Metazoa > Chordata > Amphibia > Caudata > Salamandridae > Lissotriton > Lissotriton vulgaris. The sequence goes on along the minus strand of NW_028255083.1, from coordinate 305,493 downwards.
GTTGTAGTTCGGACTGGACTGTTCCCATGGGGCACAGGGTCAGAGCGAATTTGCATAAAGCCATTATCTGACCCAGGGTGGTGTGGAGTGCAAAAAACGATGGATTTAGGCCCAGATCCTTGTAATGGGGTGAATGTAAGACATTGATCTACATTCTGTCCATCAAATTGTTTTTTGTAATTTTCTCCCTGAGTGTACTGGGGTAGCTCAGACGTGGGTTCCAGAGCCTCCACACCACTGGAGTCAAGCTAGCCGGGCTGATGAGAGGTGTTACCTCGAAACCGGTCCGGTCCTCGGATGCTTGATTCCAGTCTGGGAAAAATATGGCTGTTGTAGTTCGGACTGGACTGTTCCCATGGGGCACAGGGTCAGAGCTGATTTGCATAAAGCCATTATCTGACCCAGGGTGGTGTGGAGTGCAAAAAACGATGGATTTAGGCCCAGATCCTTGTACTGGGGTGAATGTAAGACATTGATCTACATTCTGTCCATCAAATTGTTTTTTGTAATTTTCTCCCTGAGTGTACTGGGGTAGCTCAGACGTGGGTCCCAGAGCCTCCACACCACTGGAGTCAAGCTAGCCAGGCTGATGAGAGGTGTTACCTCGAAACCGGTCCGGTCCTCGGATGCTTGATTCCGGTCTGGGAAAGATATGGCTGTTGTAGTTCCGACTGGACTGTTCCCATGGGGCACAGGGTCAGAGCTGATTTGCATAAAGCCATTATCTGACCCAGGGTGGTGTGGAGTGCAAAAAACGATGGATTTAGGCCCAGATCCTTGTACTGGGGTGAATGTAAGACATTGATCTACATTCTGTCCATCAAATTGTTTTTTGTAATTTTCTCCCTGAGTGTACTGGGGTAGCTCAGACGTGGGTCCCAGAGCCTCCACACCACTGGAGTCAAGCTAGCCGGGCTGATGAGAGGTGTTACCTCGAAACCGGTCCGGTCCTCGGATGCTTGATTCCGGTCTGGGAAAGATATGGCTGTTGTAGTTCGGACTGGACTGTTCCCATGGGGCACAGGGTCAGAGCTGATTTGCATAAAGCCATTATCTGACCCAGGGTGGTGTGGAGTGCAAAAAACAATGGATTTAGGCCCAGATCCTTGTACTGGGGTGAATGTAAGACATTGATCTACATTCTGTCCATCAAATTGTTTTTTGTAATTTTCTCCCTGAGTGTACTGGGGTAGCTCAGACGTGGGTCCCAGAGCCTCCACACCACTGGTGTCAAGCTAGCCGGGCTGATGAGAGGGGTTACCTCGAAACCGGTCCGGTCCTCGGATGCTTGATTCCGGTCTGGGAAAGATATGGCTGTTGTAGTTCGGACTGGACTGTTCCCATGGGGCACAGGGTCAGAGCGAATTTGCATGAAGCCATTATCTGACCCAGGGTGGTGTGGAGTGCAAAAAACGATGGATTTAGGCCCAGATCCTTGTAATGGGGTGAATGTAAGACATTGATCTACATTCTGTCCATCAAATTGTTTTTTGTAATTTTCTCCCTGAGTGTACTGGGGTAGCTCAGACGTGGGTTCCAGAGCCTCCACACCACTGGAGTCAAGCTAGCCGGGCTGATGAGAGGTGTTACCTCGAAACCGGTCCGGTCCTCGGATGCTTGATTCCAGTCTGGGAAAGATATGGCTGTTGTAGTTCGGACTGGACTGTTCCCATGGGGCACAGGGTCAGAGCTGATTTGCATAAAGCCATTATCTGACCCAGGGTGGTGTGGAGTGCAAAAAACGATGGATTTAGGCCCAGATCCTTGTACTGGGGTGAATGTAAGACATTGATCTACATTCTGTCCATCAAATTGTTTTTTGTAATTTTCTCCCTGAGTGTACTGGGGTAGCTCAGATGTGGGTCCCAGAGCCTCCACACCACTGGAGTCAAGCTAGCCGGGCTGATGAGAGGTGTTACCTCGAAACCGGTCCGGTCCTCGGATGCTTGATTCCGGTCTGGGAAAGATATGGCTGTTGTAGTTCCGACTGGACTGTTCCCATGGGGCACAGGGTCAGAGCTGGTTTGCATAAAGCCATTATCTGACCCAGGGTGGTGTGGAGTTCAAAAAACGATGGATTTAGGCCCAGATCCTTGTACTGGTGTGAATGTAAGACATTGATCTACATTCTGTCCATCAAATTGTTTTTTGTAATTTTCTCCCTGAGTGTACTGGGCTAGCTCAGACGTGGGTCCCAGAGCCTCCACACCACTGGAGTCAAGCTAGCCGGGCTCATGAGAGGTGTTACCTCGAAACCGGTCCGGTCCTCGGATGCTTGATTCCGGTCTGGGAAAGATATGGCTGTTGTAGTTCGGACTGGACTGTTCCCATGGGGCACAGGGTCAGAGCTGATTTGCATAAAGCCATTATCTGACCCAGGGTGGTGTGGTGTGCAAAAAACAATGGATTTAGGCCCAGATCCTTGTACTGGGGTGAATGTAAGACATTGATCTACATTCTGTCCATCAAATTGGTTTTTGTAATTTTCTCCCTGAGTGTACTGGGGTAGCTCAGACGTGGGTCCCAGAGCCTCCACACCACTGGAGTCAAGCTAGCCGGGCTGATGAGGGTGTTACCTCGAAACCGGTCCGGTCCTCGGATGCTTGATTCCGGTCTGGGAAAGATATGGCTGTTGTAGTTCGGACTGGACTGTGCCCATGGGGCACAGGGTCAGAGCTGATTTGCATAAAGCCATTATCTGACCCAGGGTGGTGTGAAGTGCAAAAAACGATGGATTTAGGCACAGATCCTTGTACTGGGGTGAATGTAAGACATTGATCTACATTCTGTCCATCAAATTGTTTTTTGTAATTTTCTCCCTGAGTGTACTGGGGTAGCTCAGACGTGGGTCCCAGAGCCTCCACACCACTGGAGCCAAGCTAGCCGGGCTGATGAGAGGTGTTACCTCGAAACCGGTCCGGTCCTCGGATGCTTGATTCCGGTCTGGGAAAGATATGGCTGTTGTAGTTCGGACTGGACTGTTCACATGGGGCACAGGGTCAGAGCTGATTTGCATAAAGCCATTATCTGACCCAGGGTGGTGTGGAGTGCAAAAAACGATGGATTTAGGCCCAGATCCTTGTACTGGGGTGAATGTAAGACATTGATCTACATTCTGTCCATCAAATTTTTTTTTGTAATTTTCTCCCTGAGTGTACTGGGGTAGCTCAGACGTGGGTCCCAGAGCCTCCACACCACTGGAGTCAAGCTAGCCGGGCTGATGAGAGGTGTTACCTCGAAACCAGTCCGGTCCTCGGATGCTTGATTCCGGTCTGGGAAAGATATGGCTGTTGTAGTTCGGACTGGACTGTTCCCATGGGGCACAGGGTCAGAGCTGATTTGCATAAAGCCATTATCTGACCCAGGGTGGTGTGGAGTGCAAAAAACGATGGATTTAGGCCCAGATCCTTGTACTGGGGTGAACGTAAGACATTGATCTACATTCTGACCATCAAATTGTTTTTTGTAATTTTCTCCCTGAGTATACTGGGGTAGCTCAGACGTGGGTCCCAGAGCCTCCACACCACTGGAGTCAAGCTAGCCGGGCTGATGAGAGGTGTTACCTCGAAACCGGTCCGGTCCTCGGATGCTTGATTCCGGTCTGGGAAAGATATGGCTGTTGTAGTTCGGACTGGACTGTTCCCATGGTGCACAGGGTCAGAGCGAATTTGCATGAAGCCATTATCTAACCCAGGGTGGTGTGGAGTGCAAAAAACGATGGATTTAGGCCCAGATCCTTGTACTGGGGTGAATGTAAGACATTGATCTACATTCTGTCCATCAAATAGTTTTTTGTAATTTTCTCCCTGAGTGTACTGGGGTAGCTCAGACGTGGGTCCCAGAGCATCCACACCACTGGAGTCAAGCTAGCCGGGCTGATGAGAGGTGTTACCTCGAAACCGGTCCGGTCCTCGGATGCTTGATTCCGGTCTGGGAAAGATATGGCTGTTGTAGTTCAGACTGGACTGTTCCCATGGGGCACAGGGTCAGAGCTGATTTGCATGAAGCCATTATCTGACCCAGGGTGGTGTGGAGTGCAAAAAACGATGGATTTAGGCCCAGATCCTTGTAATGGGGTGAATGTAAGACATTGATCTACATTCTGTCCATCAAATTGTTTTTTGTAATTTTCTCCCTGAGTGTACTGGGGTAGCTCAGACGTGGGTTCCAGAGCCTCCACACCACTGGAGTCAAGCTAGCCGGGCTGATGAGAGGTGTTACCTCGAAACCGGTCCGGTCCTCGGATGCTTGATTCCAGTCTGGGAAAGATATGGCTGTTGTAGTTCGGACTGGACTGTTCCCATGGGGCACAGGGTCAGAGCTGATTTGCATAAAGCCATTATCTGACCCAGGGTGGTGTGGAGTGCAAAAAACGATGGATTTAGGCCCAGATCCTTGTACTGGGGTGAATGTAGGACATTGATCTACATTCTGTCCATCAAATTGTTTTTTGTAATTTTCTCCCTGAGTGTACTGGGGTAGCTCAGACGTGGGTCCCAGAGCCTCCACACCACTGGAGTCAAGTTAGCCGGGCTGATGAGAGGTGTTACCTCGAAACTGGTCCGGTCCTCGGATGCTTGATTCCGGTCTAGGAAAGATATGGCTGTTGTAGTTCCGACTGGACTGTTCCCATGGGGCACAGGGTCAGAGCTGATTTGCATAAAGCCATTATCTGACCCAGGGTGGTGTGGAGTGCAAAAAACGATGGATTTAGGCCCAGATCCTTGTACTGGTGTGAATGTAAGACATTGATCTACATTCTGTCCATCAAATTGTTTTTTGTAATTTTCTCCCTGAGTGTACTGGGGTAGCTCAGACGTGGGTCCCAGAGCCTCCACACCACTGGAGTCAAGCTAGCCGGGCTGATGAGAGGTGTTACCTCGAAACCGGTCCGGTCCTCGGATGCCTGATTCCGGTCTGGGAAAGATATGGCTGTTGTAGTTCGGACTGGACTGTTCCCATGGGGCACAGGGTCAGAGCTGATTTGCATAAAGCCATTATCTGACCCAGGGTGGTGTGGTGTGCAAAAAACGATGGATTTAGGCCCAGATCCTTGTACTGGGGTGAATGTAAGACATTGATCTACATTCTGTCCATCAAATTGTTTTTTGTAATTTTCTCCCTGAGTGTACTGGGGTAGCTCAGACGTGGGTCCCAGAGCCTCCACACCACTGGAGTCAAGCTAGCCGGGCTGATGAGGGTGTTACCTCGAAACCGGTCCGGTCCTCGGATGCTTGATTCCGGTCTGGGAAAGATATGGCTGTTGTAGTTCGGACTGGACTGTGCCCATGGGGCACAGGGTCAGAGCTGATTTGCATAAAGCCATTATCTGACCCAGGGTGGTGTGGAGTGCAAAAAACGATGGATTTAGGCCCAGATCCTTGTACTGGGGTGAATGTAAGACATTGATCTACATTCTGTCCATCAAATTGTTTTTTGTAATTTTCTCCCTGAGTGTACTGGGGTAGCTCAGACGTGGGTCCCAGAGCCTCCACACCACTGGTGTCAAGCTAGCCGGGCTGATGAGAGGGGTTACCACGAAACCGGTCCGGTCCTCGGATGCTTGATTCCGGTCTGGGAAAGATATGGCTGTTGTAGTTCGGACTGGACTGTTCCCATGGGGCACAGGGTCAGAGCTGATTTGCATAAAGCCATTATCTGACCCAGGGTGGTGTGGAGTGCAAAAAACGATGGATTTAGGCCCAGATCCTTGTACTGGGGTGAATGTAAGACATTGATCTACATTCTGTCCATCAAATTGTTTTTTGTAATTTTCTCCCTGAGTGTACCTGGGTAGCTCAGACGTGGGTCCCAGAGCCTCCACACCACTGGAGTCAAGCTAGCCGGGCTGATGAGAGGTGTTACCTCGAAACTGGTCCGGTCCTCGGATGCTTGATTCCGGTCTGGGAAAGATATGGCTGTTGATGTTCGGACTGGACTGTTCCTATGGGGCACAGGGTCAGAGCTGATTTGCATAAAGCCATTATCTGACCCAGGGTGGTGTGGAGTGCAAAAAACGAAGGATTTAGGCCCAGATCCTTGTACTGGGGTGAATGTTAGACATTGATCTACATTCTGTCCATCAAATTGTTTTTTGTAATTTTCTCCCTGAGTGTACTGGGGTAGCTCAGACGTGGGTCCCAGAGCCTCCACACCACTGGAGTCAAGCTAGCAGGGCTGATGAGAGGTGTTACCTCGAAACCGGTCCGGTCCTCGGATGCTTGATTCCGGTCTGGGAAAGATATGGCTGTTGTAGTTCGGACTGGACTGTTCACATGGGGCACAGGGTCAGAGCTGATTTGCATAAAGCCATTATCTGACCCAGGGTGGTGTGGAGTGCAAAAAACGATGGATTTAGGCCCAGATCCTTGTACTGGGGTGAATGTAAGACATTGATCTACATTCTGTCCATCAAATTGTTTTTTGTAATTTTCTCCCTGAGTGTACTGGGGTAGCTCAGACGTGGGTCCCAGAGCCTCCACACCACTGGAGTCAAGATAGCCGGGCTGATGAGAGGTGTTACCTCGAAACCGGTCCGGTCCTCGGATGCTTGATTCCGGTCTGGGAAAGATATGGCTGTTGTAGTTCCGACTGGACTGTTCCCATGGGGCACAGGGTCAGAGCGAATTTGCATGAAGCCATTATCTGACCCAGGGTGGTGTGGAGTGCAAAAAACGATGGATTTAGGCCCAGATCCTTGTACTGGGGTGAATGTAAGACATTGATCTACATTCTGTCCATCAAATTGTTTTTTGTAATTTTCTCCCTGAGTGTACTGGGGTAGCTCAGACGTGGGTCCCAGAGCCTCCACACCACTGGTGTCAAGCTAGCCGGGCTGATGAGAGGGGTTACCACGAAACCGGTCCGGTCCTCGGATGCTTGATTCCGGTCTGGGAAAGATATGGCTGTTGTAGTTCGGACTGGACTGTTCCCATGGGGCACAGGGTCAGAGCTGATTTGCATAAAGCCATTATCTGACCCAGGGTGGTGTGGAGTGCAAAAAACGATGGATTTAGGCCCAGATCCTTGTACTGGGGTGAATGTAAGACATTGATCTACATTCTGTCCATCAAATTGTTTTTTGTAATTTTCTCCCTGAGTGTACTGGGGTAGCTCAGACGTGGGTCCCAGAGCCTCCACACCACTGGAGTCAAGCTAGCCGGGCTGATGAGAGGTGTTACCTCGAAACTGGTCCGGTCCTCGGATGCTTGATTCCGGTCTGGGAAAGATATGGCTGTTGTAGTTCGGACTGGACTGTTCCCATGGGGCACAGGGTCAGAGCTGATTTGCATAAAGCCATTATCTGACCCAGGGTGGTGTGGTGTGCAAAAAACGATGGATTTAGGCCCAGATCCTTGTACTGGGGTGAATGTAAGACATTGATCTACATTCTGTCCATCAAATTGTTTTTTGTAATTTTCTCCCTGAGTGTACTGGGGTAGCTCAGACGTGGGTCCCAGAGCCTCCACACCACTGGAGTCAAGCTAGCCGGGCTGATGAGGGTGTTACCTCGAAACCGGTCCGGTCCTCGGATGCTTGATTCCGGTCTGGGAAAGATATGGCTGTTGTAGTTCGGACTGGACTGTGCCCATGGGGCACAGGGTCAGAGCTGATTTGCATAAAGCCATTATCTGACCCAGGGTGGTGTGGAGTGCAAAAAACGATGGATTTAGGCCCAGATCCTTGTACTGGGGTGAATGTAAGACATTGATCTACATTCTGTCCATCAAATTTTTTTTTGTAATTTTCTCCCTGAGTGTACTGGGGTAGCTCAGACGTGGGTCCCAGAGCCTCCACACCACTGGTGTCAAGCTAGCCGGGCTGATGAGAGGGGTTACCACGAAACCGGTCCGGTCCTCGGATGCTTGATTCCGGTCTGGGAAAGATATGGCTGTTGTAGTTCGGACTGGACTGTTCCCATGGGGCACAGGGTCAGAGCTGATTTGCATAAAGCCATTATCTGACCCAGGGTGGTGTGGAGTGCAAAAAACGATGGATTTAGGCCCAGATCCTTGTACTGGGGTGAATGTAAGACATTGATCTACATTCTGTCCATCAAATTGTTTTTTGTAATTTTCTCCCTGAGTGTACTGGGGTAGCTCAGACGTGGGTCCCAGAGCCTCCACACCACTGGAGTCAAGCTAGCCGGGCTGATGAGAGGTGTTACCTCGAAACTGGTCCGGTCCTCGGATGCTTGATTCCGGTCAAGGAAAGATATGGCTGTTGTTGTTCGGACTGGACTGTTTCTATGGGGCACAGGGTCAGAGCTGATTTGCATAAAGCCATTATCTGACCCAGGGTGGTGTGGAGTGCAAAAAACGAAGGATTTAGGCCCAGATCCTTGTACTGGGGTGAATGTTAGACATTGATCTACATTCTGTCCATCAAATTGTTTTTTGTAATTTTCTCCCTGAGTGTACTGGGGTAGCTCAGACGTGGGTCCCAGAGCCTCCACACCACTGGAGTCAAGCTAGCCGGGCTGATGAGAGGTGTTACCTCGAAACCGGTCCGGTCCTCGGATGCTTGATTCCGGTCTGGGAAAGATATGGCTGTTGTAGTTCGGACTGGACTGTTCACATGGGGCACAGGGTCAGAGCTGATTTGCATAAAGCCATTATCTGACCCAGGGTGGTGTGGAGTGCAAAAAACGATGGATTTAGGCCCAGATCCTTGTACTGGGGTGAATGTAAGACATTGATCTACATTCTGTCCATCAAATTGTTTTTTGTAATTTTCTCCCTGAGTGTACTGGGGTAGCTCAGACGTGGGTCCCAGAGCCTCCACACCACTGGAGTCAAGCTAGCCGGGCTGATGAGAGGTGTTACCTCGAAACCGGTCCGGTCCTCGGATGCTTGATTCCGGTCTGGGAAAGATATGGCTGTTGTAGTTCCGACTGGACTGTTCCCATGGGGCACAGGGTCAGAGCTGATTTGCATAAAGCCATTATCTGACCCAGGGTGGTGTGGAGTGCAAAAAACGATAGATTTAGGCCCAGATCCTTGTACTCGTGTGAATGTAAGACATTGATCTACATTCTGTCCATCAAATTGTTTTTTGTAATTTTCTCCCTGAGTGTACTGGGGTAGCTCAGACGTGGGTCCCAGAGCCTCCACACCACTGGAGTCAAGCTAGCCGGGCTGATGAGTGGTGTTACCTCGAAACCGGTCCGGTCCTCGGATGCTTGATTCCGGTCTGGGAAAGATATGGCTGTTGTAGTTCGGACTGGACTGTTCCCATGGGGCACAGGGTCAGAGCTGATTTGCATAAAGCCATTATCTGACCCAGGGTGGTGTGGTGTGCAAAAAACGATGGATTTAGGCCCAGATCCTTGTACTGGGGTGAATGTAAGACATTGATCTACATTCTGTCCATCAAATTGTTTTTTGTAATTTTCTCCCTGAGTGTACTGGGGTAGCTCAGACGTGGGTCCCAGAGCCTCCACACCACTGGAGTCAAGCTAGCCGGGCTGATGAGGGTGTTACCTCGAAACCGGTCCGGTCCTCGGATGCTTGATTCCGGTCTGGGAAAGATATGGCTGTTGTAGTTCGGACTGGACTGTGCCCATGGGGCACAGGGTCAGAGCTGATTTGCATAAAGCCATTATCTGACCCAGGGTGGTGTGGAGTGCAAAAAACGATGGATTTAGGCCTAGATCCTTGTACTGGGGTGAATGTAAGACATTGATCTACATTCTGTCCATCAAATTGTTTTTTGTAATTTTCTCCCTGAGTGTACTGGGGTAGCTCAGATGTGGGTCCCAGAGCCTCCACACCACTGGAGTCAAGCTAGCCGGGCTGATGAGAGGTGTTACCTCGAAACCGGTCCGGTCCTCGGATGCTTGATTCCGGTCTGGGAAAGATATGGCTGTTGTAGTTCCGACTGGACTGTTCCCATGGGGCACAGGGTCAGAGCTGGTTTGCATAAAGCCATTATCTGACCCAGGGTGGTGTGGAGTTCAAAAAACGATGGATTTAGGCCCAGATCCTTGTACTGGTGTGAATGTAAGACATTGATCTACATTCTGTCCATCAAATTGTTTTTTGTAATTTTCTCCCTGAGTGTACTGGGGTAGCTCAGACGTGGGTCCCAGAGCCTCCACACCACTGGAGTCAAGCTAGCCGGGCTGATGAGAGGTGTTACCTCGAAACCGGTCCGGTCCTCGGATGCTTGATTCCGGTCTGGGAAAGATATGGCTGTTGTAGTTCGGACTGGACTGTTCCCATGGGGCACAGGGTCAGAGCTGATTTGCATAAAGCCATTATCTGACCCAGGGTGGTGTGGAGTGCAAAAAACGATGGATTTAGGCCCAGATCCTTGTACTGGGATGAATGTAAGACATTGATCTACATTCTGTCCATCAAATTGTTTTTTGTAATTTTCTCCCTGAGTGTACTGGGGTAGCTCAGACGTGGGTCCCAGAGCCTCCACACCACTGGTGTCAAGCTAGCCGGGCTGATGAGAGGGATTACCTCGAAACCGGTCCAGTCCTCGGATGCTTGATTCCGGTCTGGGAAAGATATGGCTGTTGTAGTTCGGACTGGACTGTTCCCATGGGGCACAGGGTCAGAGCTGATTTGCATAAAGCCATTATCTGACCCAGGGTGGTGTGGAGTGCAAAAAACGATGGATTTAGGCCCAGATCCTTGTACTGGGGTGAATGTAAGACATTGATCTACATTCTGTCCATCAAATTGTTTTTTGTAATTTTCTCCCTGAGTGTACTGGGGTAGCTCAGACGTGGGTCCCAGAGCCTCCACACTACTGGAGTCAAGCTAGCCGGGCTGATGAGAGGTGTTACCTCGAAACTGGTCCGGTCCTCGGATGCTTGATTCCGGTCTGGGAAAGATATGGCTGTTGTTGTTCGGACTGGACTGTTCCTATGGGGCACAGGGTCAGAGCTGATTTGCATAAAGCCATTATCTGACCCAGGGTGGTGTGGAGTGCAAAAAACGAAGGATTTAGGCCCAGATCCTTGTACTGGGGTGAATGTTAGATATTGATCTACATTCTGTCAATCAAATTGTTTTTTATAATTTTCTCCCTGAGTGTACTGGGGTAGCTCAGACGTGGGTCCCAGAGCCTCCACACCACTGGAGCCAAGCTAGCCGGGCTGATGAGAGGTGTTACCTCGAAACCGGTCCGGTCCTCGGATGCTTGATTCCGGTCTGGGAAAGATATGGCTGTTGTAGTTCGGACTGGACTGTTCACATGGGGCACAGGGTCAGAGCTGATTTGCATAAAGCCATTATCTGACCCAGGGTGGTGTGGAGTGCAAAAAACGATGGATTTAGGCCCAGATCCTTGTACTGGGGTGAATGTAAGACATTGATCTACATTCTGTCCATCAAATTTTTTTTTGTAATTTTCTCCCTGAGTGTACTGGGGTAGCTCAGACGTGGGTCCCAGAGCCTCCACACCACTGGAGTCAAGCTAGCCGGGCTGATGAGAGGTGTTACCTCGAAACCAGTCCGGTCCTCGGATGCTTGATTCCGGTCTGGGAAAGATATGGCTGTTGTAGTTCGGACTGGACTGTTCCCATGGGGCACAGGGTCAGAGCTGATTTGCATAAAGCCATTATCTGACCCAGGGTGGTGTGGAGTGCAAAAAACGATGGATTTAGGCCCAGATCCTTGTACTGGGGTGAACATAAGACATTGATCTACATTCTGACCATCAAATTGTTTTTTGTAATTTTCTCCCTGAGTATACTGGGGTAGCTCAGACGTGGGTCCCAGAGCCTCCACACCACTGGAGTCAAGCTAGCCGGGCTGATGAGAGGTGTTACCTCGAAACCGGTCCGGTCCTCGGATGCTTGATTCCGGTCTGGGAAAGATATGGCTGTTGTAGTTCGGACTGGACTGTTCCCATGGGGCACAGGGTCAGAGCGAATTTGCATGAAGCCATTATCTAACCCAGGGTGGTGTGGAGTGCAAAAAACGATGGATTTAGGCCCAGATCCTTGTACTGGGGTGAATGTAAGACATTGATCTACATTCTGTCCATCAAATTGTTTTTTGTAATTTTCTCCCTGAGTGTACTGGGGTAGCTCAGACGTGGGTCCCAGAGCATCCACACCACTGGAGTCAAGCTAGCCGGGCTGATGAGAGGTGTTACCTCGAAACCGGTCCGGTTCTCGGATGCTTGATTCCGGTCTGGGAAAGATATGGCTGTTGTAGTTCAGACTGGACTGTTCCCATGGGGCACAGGGTCAGAGCTGATTTGCATGAACCCATTATCTGACCCAGGGTGGTGTGGAGTGCAAAAAACGATGGATTTAGGCCCAGATCCTTGTAATGGGGTGAATGTAAGACATTGATCTACATTCTGTCCATCAAATTGTTTTTTGTAATTTTCTCCCTGAGTGTACTGGGGTAGCTCAGACGTGGGTTCCAGAGCCTCCACACCACTGGAGTCAAACTAGCCGGGCTGATGAGAGGTGTTACCTCGAAACCGGTCCGGTCCTCGGATGCTTGATTCCAGTCTGGGAAAGATATGGCTGTTGTAGTTCGGACTGGACTGTTCCCATGGGGCACAGGGTCAGAGCTGATTTGCATGAACCCATTATCTGACCCAGGGTGGTGTGGAGTGCAAAAAACGATGGATTTAGGCCCAGATCCTTGTAATGGGGTGAATGTAAGACATTGATCTACATTCTGTCCATCAAATTGTTTTTTGTAATTTTCTCCCTGAGTGTACTGGGGTAGCTCAGACGTGGGTCCCAGAGCCTCCACACTACTGGAGTCAAGCTAGCCGGGCTGATGAGAGGTGTTACCTCGAAACTGGTCCGGTCCTCGGATGCTTGATTCCGGTCTGGGAAAGATATGGCTGTTGTTGTTCGGACTGGACTGTTCCTATGGGGCACAGGGTCAGAGCTGATTTGCATAAAGCCATTATCTGACCCAGGGTGGTGTGGAGTGCAAAAAACGAAGGATTTAGGCCCAGATCCTTGTACTGGGGTGAATGTTAGATATTGATCTACATTCTGTCAATCAAATTGTTTTTTATAATTTTCTCCCTGAGTGTACTGGGGTAGCTCAGACGTGGGTCCCAGAGCCTCCACACCACTGGAGCCAAGCTAGCCGGGCTGATGAGAGGTGTTACCTCGAAACCGGTCCGGTCCTCGGATGCTTGATTCCGGTCTGGGAAAGATATGGCTGTTGTAGTTCGGACTGGACTGTTCACATGGGGCACAGGGTCAGAGCTGATTTGCATAAAGCCATTATCTGACCCAGGGTGGTGTGGAGTGCAAAAAACGATGGATTTAGGCCCAGATCCTTGTACTGGGGTGAATGTAAGACATTGATCTACATTCTGTCCATCAAATTTTTTTTTGTAATTTTCTCCCTGAGTGTACTGGGGTAGCTCAGACGTGGGTCCCAGAGCCTCCACACCACTGGAGTCAAGCTAGCCGGGCTGATGAGAGGTGTTACCTCGAAACCAGTCCGGTCCTCGGATGCTTGATTCCGGTCTGGGAAAGATATGGCTGTTGTAGTTCGGACTGGACTGTTCCCATGGGGCACAGGGTCAGAGCTGATTTGCATAAAGCCATTATCTGACCCAGGGTGGTGTGGAGTGCAAAAAACGATGGATTTAGGCCCAGATCCTTGTACTGGGGTGAACATAAGACATTGATCTACATTCTGACCATCAAATTGTTTTTTGTAATTTTCTCCCTGAGTATACTGGGGTAGCTCAGACGTGGGTCCCAGAGCCTCCACACCACTGGAGTCAAGCTAGCCGGGCTGATGAGAGGTGTTACCTCGAAACCGGTCCGGTCCTCGGATGCTTGATTCCGGTCTGGGAAAGATATGGCTGTTGTAGTTCGGACTGGACTGTTCCCATGGGGCACAGGGTCAGAGCGAATTTGCATGAAGCCATTATCTAACCCAGGGTGGTGTGGAGTGCAAAAAACGATGGATTTAGGCCCAGATCCTTGTACTGGGGTGAATGTAAGACATTGATCTACATTCTGTCCATCAAATTGTTTTTTGTAATTTTCTCCCTGAGTGTACTGGGGTAGCTCAGACGTGGGTCCCAGAGCATCCACACCACTGGAGTCAAGCTAGCCGGGCTGATGAGAGGTGTTACCTCGAAACCGGTCCGGTTCTCGGATGCTTGATTCCGGTCTGGGAAAGATATGGCTGTTGTAGTTCAGACTGGACTGTTCCCATGGGGCACAGGGTCAGAGCTGATTTGCATGAACCCATTATCTGACCCAGGGTGGTGTGGAGTGCAAAAAACGATGGATTTAGGCCCAGATCCTTGTAATGGGGTGAATGTAAGACATTGATCTACATTCTGTCCATCAAATTGTTTTTTGTAATTTTCTCCCTGAGTGTACTGGGGTAGCTCAGACGTGGGTTCCAGAGCCTCCACACCACTGGAGTCAAACTAGCCGGGCTGATGAGAGGTGTTACCTCGAAACCGGTCCGGTCCTCGGATGCTTGATTCCAGTCTGGGAAAGATATGGCTGTTGTAGTTCGGACTGGACTGTTCCCATGGGGCACAGGGTCAGAGCTGATTTGCATAAAGCCATTATCTGACCCAGGGTGGTGTGGAGTGCAAAAAACGATGGATTTAGGCCCAGATCCTTGTACTGGGGTGAATGTAGGACATTGATCTACATTCTGTCCATCAAATTGTTTTTTGTAATTTTCTCCCTGAGTGTACTGGGGTAGCTCAGACGTGGGTCCCAGAGCCTCCACACCACTGGAGTCAAGCTAGCCGGGCTGATGAGAGGTGTTACCTCGAAACCGGTCCGGTCCTCGGATGCTTGATTCCGGTCTGGGAAAGATATGGCTGTTGTAGTTCCGACTGGACTGTTCCCATGGGGCACAGGGTCAGAGCTGATTTGCATAAAGCCATTATCTGACCCAGGGTGGTGTGGAGTGCAAAAAACGATAGATTTAGGCCCAGATCCTTGTACTCGTGTGAATGTAAGACATTGATCTACATTCTGTCCATCAAATTGTTTTTTGTAATTTTCTCCCTGAGTGTACTGGGGTAGCTCAGACGTGGGTCCCAGAGCCTCCACACCACTGGAGTCAAGCTAGCCGGGCTGATGAGTGGTGTTACCTCGACACCGGTCCGGTCCTCGGATGCTTGATTCCGGTCTGGGAAAGATATGGCTGTTGTAGTTCGGACTGGACTGTTCCCATGGGGCACAGGGTCAGAGCTGATTTGCATAAAGCCATTATCTGACCCAGGGTGGTGTGGTGTGCAAAAAACGATGGATTTAGGCCCAGATCCTTGTACTGGGGTGAATGTAAGACATTGATCTACATTCTGTCCATCAAATTGTTTTTTGTAATTTTCTCCCTGAGTGTACTGGGGTAGCTCAGACGTGGGTCCCAGAGCCTCCACACCACTGGAGTCAAGCTAGCCGGGCTGATGAGGGTGTTACCTCGAAACCGGTCCGGTCCTCGGATGCTTGATTCCGGTCTGGGAAAGATATGGCTGTTGTAGTTCGGACTGGACTGTGCCCATGGGGCACAGGGTCAGAGCTGATTTGCATAAAGCCATTATCTGACCCAGGGTGGTGTGGAGTGCAAAAAACGATGGATTTAGGCCCAGATCCTTGTACTGGTGTGAATGTAAGACATTGATCTACATTCTGTCCATCAAATTGTTTTTTGTAATTTTCTCCCTGAGTGTACTGGGGTAGCTCAGACGTGGGTCCCAGAGCCTCCACACCACTGGAATCAAGCTAGCCGGGCTGATGAGAGGTGTTACCTCGAAACCGGTCCGGTCCTCGGATGCCTGATTCCGGTCTGGGAAAGATATGGCTGTTGTAGTTCGGACTGGACTGTTCCCATGGGGCACAGGGTCAGAGCTGATTTGCATAAAGCCATTATCTGACCCAGGGTGGTGTGGTGTGCAAAAAATGATGGATTTAGGCCCAGATCCTTGTACTGGGGTGAATGTAAGATATTGATCTACATTCTGTCCATCAAATTGTTTTTTGTAATTTTCTCCCTGAGTGTACTGGGGTAGCTCAGACGTGGGTCCCAGAGCCTCCACACCACTGGAGTCAAGCTAGCCGGGCTGATGAGGGTGTTACCTCAAAACCGGTCCGGTCCTCGGATGCTTGATTCCGGTCTGGGAAAGATATGGCTGTTGTTGTTCGGACTGGACTGTTTCTATGGGGCACAGGGTCAGAGCTGATTTGCATAAAGCCATTATCTGACCCAGGGTGGTGTGGAGTGCAAAAAACGAAGGATTTAGGCCCAGATCCTTGTACTGGGGTGAATGTTAGACATTGATCTACATTCTGTCCATCAAATTGTTTTTTGTAATTTTCTCCCTGAGTGTACTGGGGTAGCTCAGACGTGGGTCCCAGAGCCTCCACACCACTGGAGTCAAGCTAGCCGGGCTGATGAAAGGTGTTACCTCGAAACCGGTCTGGTCCTCGGATGCTTGATTCCGGTCTGGGAAAGATATGGCTGTTGTAGTTCGGACTGGACTGTTCACATGGGGCACAGGGTCAGAGCTGATTTGCATAAAGCCATCATCTGACCCAGGGTGGTGTGGAGTGCAAAAAACGATGGATTTAGGCCCAGATCCTTGTACTGGGGTGAATGTAAGACATTGATCTACATTCTGTCCATCAAATTGTTTTTTGTAATTTTCTCCCTGAGTGTACTGGGGTAGCTCAGACGTGGGTCCCAGAGCCTCCACACCACTGGAGTCAAGCTAGCCGGGCTGATGAGAGGTGTTACCTCGAAACCGGTCAGGTCCTCGGATGCTTGATTCCGGTCTGGGAAAGATATGGCTGTTGTAGTTCCGACTGGACTGTTCCCATGGGGCACAGGGTCAGAGCTGATTTGCATAAAGCCATTATCTGACCCAGGGTGGTGTGGAGTGCAAAAAACGATAGATTTAGGCCCAGATCCTTGTACTGGTGTGAATGTAAGACATTGATCTACATTCTGTCCATCAAATTGTTTTTTGTAATTTTCTCCCTGAGTGTACTGGGGTAGCTCAGACGTGGGTCCCAGAGCCTCCACACCACTGGAGTCAAGCTAGCCGGGCTGATGAGAGGTGTTACCTCGAAACCGGTCCGGTCCTCGGATGCTTGATTCCGGTCTGGGAAAGATATGGCTGTTGTAGTTCGGACTGGACTGTTCCCATGGGGCACAGGGTCAGAGCTGATTTGCATAAAGCCATTATCTGACCCAGGGTGGTGTGGTGTGCAAAAAACGATGGATTTAGGCCCAGATCCTTGTACTGGGGTGAATGTAAGACATTGATCTACATTCTGTCCATCAAATTGTTTTTTGTAATTTTCTCCCTGAGTGTACTGGGGTAGCTCAGACGTGGGTCCCAGAGCCTCCACACCACTGGAGTCAAGCTAGCCGGGCTGATGAGGGTGTTACCTCGAAACCGGTCCGGTCCTCGGATGCTTGATTCCGGTCTGGGAAAGATATGGCTGTTGTAGTTCGGACTGGACTGTGCCCATGGGGCACAGGGTCAGAGCTGATTTGCATAAAGCCATTATCTGACCCAGGGTGGTGTGGAGTGCAAAAAACGATGGATTTAGGCCCAGATCCTTGTACTGGGGTGAATGTAAGACATTGATCTACATTCTGTCCATCAAATTGTTTTTTGTAATTTTCTCCCTGAGTGTACTGGGGTAGCTCAGACGTGGGTCCCAGAGCCTCCACACCACTGGTGTCAAGCTAGCCGGGCTGATGAGAGGGGTTACCACGAAACCGGTCCGGTCCTCGGATGCTTGATTCCGGTCTGGGAAAGATATGGCTGTTGTAGTTTGGACTGGACTGTTCCCATGGGGCACAGGGTCAGAGCTGATTTGCATAAAGCCATTATCTGACCCAGGGTGGTGTGGAGTGCAAAAAACGATGGATTTAGGCCCAGATCCTTGTACTGGGGTGAATGTAAGACATTGATCTACATTCTGTCCATCAAATTGTTTTTTGTAATTTTCTCCCTGAGTGTACTGGGGTAGCTCAGACGTGGGTCCCAGAGCCTCCACACCACTGGAGTCAAGCTAGCCGGGCTGATGAGAGGTGTTACCTCGAAACTGGTCCAGTCCTCGGATGCTTGATTCCGGTCTGGGAAAGATATGGCTGTTGTTGTTCGGACTGGACTGTTCCTATGGGGCACAGGGTCAGAGCTGATTTGCATAAAGCCATTATCTGACCCAGGGTGGTGTGGAGTGCAAAAAACGAAGGATTTAGGCCCAGATCCTTGTACTGGGGTGAATGTTAGACATTGATCTACATTCTGTCCATCAAATTGTTTTTTGTAATTTTCTCCCTGAGTGTACTGGGGTAGCTCAGACGTGGGTCCCAGAGCCTCCACACCACTGGAGTCAAGCTAGCCGGGCTGATGAGAGGTGTTACCTCGAAACCGGTCCGGTCCTCGGATGCTTGATTCCGGTCTGGGAAAGATATGGCTGTTGTAGTTCGGACTGGACTGTTCACATGGGGCACAGGGTCAGAGCTGATTTGCATAAAGCCATTATCTGACCCAGGGTGGTGTGGAGTGCAAAAAACAATGGATTTAGGCCCAGATCCTTGTACTGGGGTGAATGTAAGACATTGATCTACATTCTGTCCATCAAATTTTTTTTTGTAATTTTCTCAATGAGTGTACTGGGGTAGCTCAGACGTGGGTCCCAGAGCCTCCACACCACTGGAGTCAAGCTAGCCGGGCTGATGAGAGGTGTTACCTCGAAACCGGTCCGGTCCTCAGATGCTCTATTCTGGTCTGGGAAAGATATGGCTGTTGCAGTTCGGACTGGACTGTTCCCATGGGGCACAGGGTCAGAGCTGATTTGCATAAAGCCATTATCTGACCCAGGGTGGTGTGGAGTGCAAAAAACGATGGATTTAGGCCCAGATCCTTGTACTGGGGTGAATGTAAGACATTGATCTACATTCTGTCCATCAAATTGTTTTTTGTAATTTTCTCCTTGAGTGTACTGGGGTAGCTCAGACGTGGGTCCCAGAGCCTCCACACCACTGGAGTCAAGCTAGCCGGGCTGATGAGAGGTGTTACCTCGAAACCGGTCCGGTCCTCGGATGCTTGATTCCGGTCTGGGAAAGATATGGCTGTTGTAGTTCCGACTGGACTGTTCCCATGGGGCACAGGGTCAGATCTGATTTGCATAAAGCCATTATCTGACCCAGGGTGGTGTGGAGTGCAAAAAACGATGGATTTAGGCCCAGATCCTTGTACTGGGGTGAATGTAAGACATTGATCTACATTCTGTCCATCAAATTGTTTTTTGTAATTTTCTCCCTGAGTGTACTGGGGTAGCTCAGACGTGGGTCCCAGAGCCTCCACACCACTGGAGTCAAGCTAGCCGGGCTGATGAGAGGTGTTACCTCGAAACTGGTCCGGTCCTCGGATGCTTGATTCCGGTCTGGGAAAGATATGGCTGTTGTTGTTCGGACTGGACTGTTCCTATGGGGCACAGGGTCAGAGCTGATTTGCATAAAGCCATTATCTGACCCAGGGTGGTGTGGAGTGCAAAAAACGATGGATTTAGGCCCAGATCCTTGTACTGGGGTGAATGTAAGACATTGAACTACATTCTGTCCATCAAATTTTTTTTTGTAATTTTCTCCCTGAGTGTACTGGGGTAGCTCAGACGTGGGTCCCAGAGCCTCCACACCACTGGAGTCAAGCTAGCCGGGCTGATGAGAGGTGTTACCTCGAAACCGGTCCGGTCCTCGGATGCTTGATTCCGGTCGGGGAAAGATATGGCTGTTGTAGTTTGGACTGGACTGTTCCCATGGGGCACAGGGTCAGAGCTGATTTGCATAAAGCCATTATCTGACCCAGGGTGGTGTGGAGTGCAAAAAACGATGGATTTAGGCCCAGATCCTTGTACTGGGGTGAATGTAAGACATTGATCTACATTCTGTCCATCAAATTGTTTTTTGTAATTTTCTCCCTGAGTGTACTGGGGTAGCTCAGACGTGGGTCCCAGAGCCTCCACACCACTGGAGTCAAGCTAGCCGGGCTGATGAGGGTGTTACCTCGAAACCGGTCCGGTCCTCGGATGCTTGATTCCGGTCTGGGAAAGATATGGCTGTTGTAGTTCGGACTGGACTGTGCCCATGGGGCACAGGGTCAGAGCTGATTTGCATAAAGCCATTATCTGACCCAGGGTGGTGTGGAGTGCAAAAAACGATGGATTTAGGCCCAGATCCTTGTACTGGGGTGAATGTAAGACATTGATCTACATTCTGTCCATCAAATTGTTTTTTGTAATTTTCTCCCTGAGTGTACTGGGGTAGCTCAGACGTGGGTCCCAGAGCCTCCACACCACTGGTGTCAAGCTAGCCGGGCTGATGAGAGGGGTTACCACGAAACCGGTCCGGTCCTCGGATGCTTGATTCCGGTCTGGGAAAGATATGGCTGTTGTAGTTCGGACTGGACTGTTCCCATGGGGCACAGGGTCAGAGCTGATTTGCATAAAGCCATTATCTGACCCAGGGTGGTGTGGAGTGCAAAAAACGATGGATTTAGGCCCAGATCCTTGTACTGGGGTGAATGTAAGACATTGATCTACATTCTGTCCATCGAATTTTTTTTTGTAATTTTCTCCCTGAGTGTACTGGGGTAGCTCAGACGTGGGTCCCAGAGCCTCCACACCACTGGAGTCAAGCTAGCCGGGCTGATGAGAGGTGTTACCTCGAAACCGGTCAGGTCCTCAGATGCTCTATTCTGGTCTGGGAAAGATATGGCTGTTGTAGTTCGGACTGGACTGTTCCCATGGGGCACAGGGTCAGAGCTGATTTGCATAAAGCCATTATCTGACCCAGGGTGGTGTGGAGTGCAAAAAACGATGGATTTAGGCCCAGATCCTTGTACTGGGGTGAATGTAAGACATTGATCTACATTCTGTCCATCAAATTGTTTTTTGTAATTTTCTCCCTGAGTGTACTGGGGTAGCTCAGACGTGGGTCCCAGAGCCTCCACACCACTGGAGTCAAGCTAGCCGGGCTGATGAGAGGTGTTACCTCGAAACCGGTCCGGTCCTCGGATGCTTGATTCCGGTCTGGGAAAGATATGGCTGTTGTAGTTCCGACTGGACTGTTCCCATGGGGCACAGGGTCAGAGCTGATTTGCATAAAGCCATTATCTGACCCATGGTGGTGTGGAGTGCAAAAAACGATGGATTTAGGCCCAGATCCTTGTACTGGGGTGAATGTAAGACATTGATCTACATTCTGTCCATCAAATTGTTTTTTGTAATTTTCTCCCTGAGTGTACTGGGGTAGCTCAGACGTGGGTCCCAGAGCCTCCACACCACTGGAGTCAAGCTAGCCGGGCTGATGAGAGGTGTTACCTCGAAACTGGTCCGGTCCTCGGATGCTTGATTCCGGTCTGGGAAAGATATGGCTGTTGTTGTTCGGACTGGACTGTTCCTATGGGGCACTGGGTCAGAGCTGATTTGCATAAAGCCATTATCTGACCCAGGGTGGTGTGGAGTGCAAAAAACGATGGATTTAGGCCCAGATCCTTGTACTGGGGTGAATGTAAGACATTGATCTACATTCTGTCCATCCAATTTTTTTGTTGTAATTTTCTCCCTGAGTGTACTGGGGTAGCTCAGACGTGGGTCCCAGAGCCTCCACACCACTGGAGTCAAGCTAGCCGGGCTGATGAGAGGTGTTACCTCGAAACCGGTCCGGTCCTCGGATGCTTGATTCCGGTCTGGGAAAGATATGGCTGTTGTAGTTCGGACTGGACTGTTCCCATGGGGCACAGGGTCAGAGCTGATTTGCATAAAGCCATTATCTGACCCAGGGTGGTGTGGAGTGCAAAAAACGATGGATTTAGGCCCAGATCCTTGTACTGGGGTGAATGTAAGACATTGATCTACATTCTGACCATCAAATTGTTTTTTGTAATTTTCTCCCTGAGTGTACTGGGGTAGCTCAGACGTGGGTCCCAGAGCCTCCACACCACTTGAGTCAAGCTAGCCGGGCTGATGAGAGGTGTTACCTCGAAACCGGTCCGGTCCTCGGATGCTTGATTCCGGTCTGGGAAAGATATGGCTGTTGTAGTTCGGACTGGACTGTTCCCATGGGGCACAGGGTCAGAGCTGATTTGCATAAAGCCATTATCTGACCCAGGGTGGTGTGGAGTGCAAAAAACGATGGATTTAGGCCCAGATCCTTGTACTGGGGTGAATGTAAGACATTGATCTACATTCTGTCCATCAAATTGTTTTTTGTAATTTTCTCCCTGAGTGTACTGGGGTAGCTCAGACGTGGGTCCCAGAGCCTCCACACCACTGGAGTCAAGCTAGCCGGGCTGATGAGAGGTGTTACCTCGAAACCGGTCCGGTCCTCGGATGCTTGATTCCGGTCTGGGAAAGATATGGCTGTTGTAGTTCGGACTGGACTGTTCCCATGGGGCACAGGGTCAGAGCTGATTTGCATAAAGCCATTATCTGACCCAGGGTGGTGTGGAGTGCAAAAACGATGGATTTAGGCCCAGATCCTTGTACTGGGGTGAATGTAAGACATTGATCTACATTCTGTCCATCAAATTGTTTTTTGTAATTTCCTCCCTGAGTGTACTGGGGTAGCTCAGACGTGGGTCCCAGAGCCTCCACACCACTGGAGTCAAGCTAGCCGGGCTGATGAGAGGTGTTACCTCGAAACCGGTCCGGTCCTCGGATGCTTGATTCCGGTCTGGGAAAGATATGGTTGTTGTTGTTCGGACTGGACTGTTCCTATGGGGCACAGGGTCAGAGCTGATTTGCATAAAGCCATTATCTGACCCAGGGTGGTGTGGAGTGCAAAAAACGATGGATTTAGGCCCAGATCCTTGTACTGGGGTGAATGTTAGACATTGATCTACATTCTGTCCATCAAATTGTTTTTTGTAATTTTCTCCCTGAGTGTACTGGGGTAGCTCAGACGTGGGTCCCAGAGCATCCACACCACTGGAGTCAAGCTAGCCGGGCTGATGAGAGGTGTTACCTCGAAACGGTCCGGTCCTCGGATGCTTGATTCCGGTCTGGGAAAGATATGGCTGTTGTAGTTCAGACTGGACTGTTCCCATGGGGCACAGGGTCAGAGCTGATTTGCATAAAGCCATTATCTGACCCAGGGTGGTGTGGAGTGCAAAAAACGATGGATTTAGGCCCAGATCCTTGTACTGGGGTGAATGTAAGACATTGATCTACATTCTGTCCATCAAATTGTTTTTTGTAATTTTCTCCCTGAGTGTACTGGGGTAGCTCAGATGTGGGTCCCAGAGCCTCCACACCACTGGAGTCAAGCTAGCCGGGCTGATGAGAGGTGTTACCTCGAAACCGGTCCGGTCCTCGGATGCTTGATTCAGGTCTGGGAAAGATATGGCTGTTGTAGTCGGACTGGACTGTTCCCATGGGGCACAGGGTCAGAGCTGATTTGCATAAAGCCATTATCTGACCCAGGGTGGTGTGGAGTGCAAAAAACGATGGATTTAGGCCCAGATCCTTGTACTGGGGTGAATGTAAGACATTGATCTACATTCTGTGCATCAAATTGTTTTTTGTAATTTTCTCCCATGGAGCGGGTGGTGGCGCACACCCACTCGGGTAGGCCCATCATGCCCAGGTGTGTCTTACGTTCTACTTGTCTCCATGGGGAACTTCCCAGGCCGTTGCCCCAGAGACAGTCTACTGGTTGGGAGGCCCTAACAGCGACTCGTAACTCTCCTGTCACTCCCCCCCATTCGAACGGTACTAGGGCCATCTTGCAAAGACTCTCAGTGTTGTCAGCAGACAATACGGGGCATAGGACATTCGGAATGATCTGGTCCTCCCTGACTAGGTGACTGACGATACCTGTGATACTTGCCCCGGTGTCATGAAGAGCCTCTACCCGGTGGCCGTTCACCATCACTAGTTGTCGGTAATTCTTGGTATTATGGGGTAAGGGGGCCCCAGGGATCATCTCTCGGTCTCCTAGGGAGACTAGGGCCATGGTGGCGTGTTCCCACTCTTCGGTGTCCTCCATCTCCTCCCCTGGAGCTACATTTGCTCCCTGTCTGGCTGGGGAGCTGTTGCAAAGGGTCGCGAAGCCATGGGACACAGGTGGTCACTGGCGTAATGCCCGGTTTGTCGGCATCGGTAACAGGAAATAGTGACCCGTGCCCACGGTGGCTCTGTGGTATCGGGTTCTCCAGACCTACATATTCCGCGAAACCGCTTACACCATAAAACAGAAGTTGGCACGAAAACTGGAAATGCAAAAGACAAGTTTATTAGGACCCCATGGGGTGGTGGTACATTCCTACAGCACCCTTCGGTAATGTAAGAAGTATCACATCGAACATCGGTGCGAGACCTCTTTTATACAGTTTTACAGTAATAAAAAGAGTAGGCGGAACACATTTGCTCAGTTTAGGTACATATAAGGTCATTTTTGGAACACAGCCAGCTTATGGGAGGAGTTATAACACTACTGGTCAGTTTTGAGGAACATTCCTAAGTAATGACTGTCCACTAGTATAGAGGGTTTGACTACGCATGTGCAAGCTTGACCAGTACTAAAAATAGCCTGTTGCAGGGCAAGTTAGGTGGTCAGTGGAACAGAGAAAGGACAAAAGGGCATGCTGACCACGAGGCAACGCGTTCATATAAAATGGACGCCAGTGTTCTCAAAATGGCCCCCGAACATCGTGGTCAAGATAAGGGAACATTCGTGTAGCAAAGCTTAACGCTAACCTGATCACTGTCAAATTACGACAGACGACCCTTTTAGAGTTTAGCTGAAGCTACCTCATAATAGACATAATCAGGGTATTCATCATCAATATTGATTGACATAATGTTCGTTATTTCTCTATTGATCATTTGCTGATTCTTGACAATAGCTCGTTTGGATGGAATACAAGCAGAAATGCACATGGAACATAACATAGGGCCGCACTGAATACATAGGCATAGAAAGAAGAGTATCCCAATTATTATACATAAAATTGTCAACAGTTTCTAACCCCAAGTACTGAGCAATGTCCAAAACCAACCCGAAAGTGTCCAAGTACCATTATTAGGGTGTATTTCAGCAGCTATTTTGTGCAGTTTAGAAATAGCATCATATACAGAAGATGAATTATCAGGCACATATACGCAGCAACTACTTCCGATAATGCGGCATAAACCCCCACGATCAGCTTACACTACATCTAGAACCATTCGGTTCTGGAGCGTTACAATTCTGGTAATTTGAAGATCCTCAGTCAAATTCCCCAAAGCAAAAACTGTCTCATTAGCAATGGCTTCCACAACACGTGTCAGTCGTCTGATCTTTCTGCTATTTAGAGCAGCACCAACAAATGAAAAGAGGCCTAAATTAAAATCAACATATTGCTGCAGAGAGGTATCCGTCTGGTCAATTTTGTCAATTGCTAATGTTGTCTTCACTCTATTTAGTATAAAATCATGGTATAACACAAAATCATTATGATACATAGGCGGGGCAATAAACACAGGAGGTAATACAAAAGATATATAACATGTTCCTAACCATCCTATAGGGAGACGGTGATAACCTTTATTTCCACAAATAAAGTAAGTGTTTCGTAAAGCCACAAAGGTGATACCATTTGGAGTGTGAAAGGTGAGAGTAGTATTACATTCACTTCTTCCTACTCGGATTGTACCTTTATTTCAAACACATAAATCAGCTTTAGTATCATAACTGTGATCACGTGCAGACTAGACATTTTTACATTTCTCTGATTCGTATAAACTCGAGGCGAAGATACATTATCTGGTCGATATTCTTCCCATTCAAATTTAGCTCCTTCGGCTTGCGGGTAACCATCTCGATCATTATAACAAACTTTGTTGAGTCGAAAAAGTAGTCCACCTTTTGTCGGCCATCTCAAAGTGAGCAGAAGAGTATACCAAGCATTACAAGAACCATTGTGAGAGAACGGGAGAGGAATAAGCGGAGCGCCTCCTTTCTTTTGATGTCCAGGCAACATTCCACATATCCAACAGTTCGTAGTGTTCATCATATTATGGGTTTGATGTAAAATTTGAATGAAACTGTTATTTAGATAAGTCTGTCTATGTCGTTCTTCATGATAGGGCAAAGTGAAATGAAAATGTTCAGATGGAATTGGGGTAGTAGGCAATAAATGTTCTCTTGCAAGAACCAGTAGTTCTACCACCCAAGCTATTACCGCTATCACCACGATGGTCATAACGAAAAGTACTGCACCAAGAATTCTCTTATTCCGCATCGTAGAAGATGCCATAGTTCAAAGTACAAATGTCTCAAAAAGAAAGCAACTAAAAAATAAAAATATGAGTGCTGAGCTCCGAGGTAGCCGTTGGTTTCTTCTCCGAGATTCAAGACGGGTGTCGCTACACTTGGCAGAACTGATCCCCCCCCTTGATATTCCCGGCTTCCGTTTCACAAACCTGGAGCGGTAACTCAACCAGTCTCGCACAAAACAACTGTTTTTCTTGGCCGTAGATTAGATCTCTCTCCACCAGAAACAGTGTGGCCCGGGAAGGCTCCCTCCGATTCAGTAGACGTAAAAGCTGGGCTCTTCTCTTCGTCCAAAATGTCTCGATAATCAGATAGCACAGATCCGGAGAGACACAACGACAATGAGTAGAATGCACCCACCGTTTCCTGTTCGTGACTCGCACAGCCGTTCGGGTTGCTAGTAACACCTGCTCGGGGCCAGGCCACCTCGGCTCCAAGCTGCTGGTTCTCTCAAAAGTCCGGATCATCACATGGTCGCCAGGACGAAGATTATGAGCCTCTCCAATGGAATTGTCGGGGAGCACTTCTCGAACCTGTTGATGAATAGAAAGTAAATCATTTGTTAATCATGCCAAATATTTGTTTATCATTATACAAGGCACATCATGTAACAACCGAGGCTTAGGAACTCCCCATATATTCATGGGCCTCCCAAACACCACTTCATAAGGTGTGAGGCCAGTTCGGGAATGGGGTACTGATCTAATAGATAGCAATGCTAGAGGCAGAGCATCCGGCCATTTCAAAGACGTAGATGCCACGATCTTTGCTAGCTTTAATTTCAAAGTAGCGTTATACCTTTCCACCAGACCTGCTGACTGCGGATGGAATACAGCATGAAACTTTTGCTGAATTCCCAATCCCTTCATGACGTATTCCACAATTTTCCCAACAAAATGGGGACCATTATCACTCCACAAAAATTTACAAACACCATAGCGCGGGAAGTACTCTTTGAGAAGCACCTGAGGTGTTGTCAGCGCTGTATTATCTTTCGTGGGGAAGGCCTCAATCCATTTACTGAAAGCACACACCACCACTAAGACATACTTAAGGTTATTGCAACGCTCAAGCTGGATGTAATCCATTTGTAGTACTTCGAATGGTGCAGTAGCTGGAACAAACCCTCCTTTCGGAGTATACGTCCCTTTAGCAGGATTGTACTGCAAGCATATCAGAAGGAAGCTTTTGAAGGGGAGGAGCCGAGGTGGACGGACGTGGACCGTCTCGGCTCCCGGCCCGCGCGCTGCTCCGGCCTGGAACCAAGCGGCCTTAGGCAGCCCTCCGCGACGCGCATGCTTCCTGACTGAAGCGGGAGGTGTGGGGCACCTGCAGGGCTGTCCCGATCGCTGCTGGTGCCCGTGGAGCGGCGTTGGTGGATTGCTCCCGATCCCTGCCTGGACCCAACATGGCGGCCGCCCGTTCCAGCCCGGGCTTAACAACAACGACGAGGAGCGGAGCCTGTTGCGTCCTGCCGGGGGAGAGTCTGACGGGAGCTGGTCACCCGAGCGGTATGTAGGGCTCCTACCGCGCCAACCCCCCCCCCCCCCTGCCACCCGACGAGACTCTGCGGTTACACCCGAAAGGGGCCGGTGATTGACGGCGGTGCCCTCTGCTAACGACGGCACTGCCTCGAGTCTATCCTCACCTACCTGCTCCGGGGGGCCATGCATACATTCTCCGCAACAGACGGGCCTGGGCCCGAGGTCAGAAATGTGCCCCTCCCCACCCCCCCTCACTGACCACGCTGCTTCACGCAAACGGTGCCTGACTCCAAGATGGCGCCCTTGGGGACACGCTTCCGATGACCGGCGGACACAGGCTCCAGGGACACGAACGCATGCCAGGGGAAACCTTTGCTTCAAACTTTGCTGCCTTCCATCTCTGCCAGGGCGCCGGGGGTCTTTCTTCCCTGACCCTCCTCTGGTCTCCGGATTGAACTCCCCTGCCCAGCTCCTCTTGAACGATGAGGCTGCGACTTTGCTGCGGACTGCCTGTCCCCCCCTGGACCTGCTGGCTATGCCAGCCCTCTTTCTGAACCTTCGGACTCGGACCTTCGCGCTCCCCGCCATTATCTCTATATGACGTGCCTCTTCTACTAACTTTTTCTTCCGCCATTTTAGTGATCTCTCACTGTCCTTTTGACTTTCCTACTGTCTCTCTTATTGCCTCTGACCAGTATAGGCCTAGAGTATATCCATTTGTATCTCCTCCTCTTGTGATTCTATCTCTTGTACATTTGCAATTTATTTCTTTTCTATTTGCACCTTTTTGTAACGCGTGTAATCCTAAGTCAGCTGAAATTCCAGGAGCCTAGTCCCGACAGCTCGACGACTTTCGGAGGGCTGGATGAGGTCCCCCGCTACACGGCGGAGGAGGGCACTGGACATCGAATGCTGTCTTATGTAAAGCGCTCTGATAACCTAATCGGTTCAAGATCCTGAAATGTGCAACGTAACTGGTTCTATGTAAACTGCTGTGACAACATGTAACGGAACTTTGCTATGTAAAGCGCTCTGATAACCTTATCGGTTCAAGTTTGCGCTATAGAAAACTCTAAAAATAAAATAAATAAATCAGACAGGTCTGCATTACTCTTTTGGCCGTATTGGCAATCTCAGGGTGCTCCCAGACTCGCATAAGCAATTTAGTAATTGCGAGAGCTCCAACATGTGCCAATCCATGTGTCATTTGAACCATTGCTTGCAAGTAAGCTGCAGGCAATTTCCATCTCTCCATATCTTTGCTTCTCCAACAACCCTCATCGTCCAACACTCCCTCCGTTGCCCAGGTTGTGAGTTCTGCTTCAGACGCTGATTTCTGAATGTCTAGTATCTCCTCTCTAGCATCATGCCATTGCTCAGCCTGCGATTTCACTACATACATCGGCAAGGCATTTTGTAACATAGCAGTTTCCCTCGCTATGCAATCTGCAAAAGCGTTTCCTTGTCCTACTTTGTCTGTCACTTTCTTATGTGCACTGCATTTAATTATCGCCACTTTCTTTGGACATAGTAACGCATTCAGGAGATCATGCATTAGTTCTCTGTGCATAATGTGCACTCCGTGTGAAGTCAAAAACCCTCGCTATCTCCAGAGTAGGCCAAAATCATGCGCTACTCCAAAGGCGTACCGGCTATCAGTGTAGATGTTCACACATAAACCAGCGCTTAATTCACATGCTCTTGTTAAGGCTGTCAATTCTGCTGCTTGGGCCGATTTCTGTGGTATTTGTGCTGCATATACCACTGTCTTAAGTGTCGTGATCGCATATGCTGCAGAATTTGTACCATCTGGCAACTTCAAACACGATCCATCAACCCACAGTTCCCCATCCACATCTGGAAGTGGCGTATCCTGTAAGTCAATACGACCCTTTGTTTGTTCTTCAGTCAGGAAAACACAATCATGGTGTTCTTCCTCCTGGCCCTCAGTAACTGGATACGGCAATAATGTAGCAGGGTTCAGAGTAGCACATCTCTTTAGTGTGATATGTGGCGCCAACAGCGTTAGCTCATATCCTGTTAAACGTGCACTCGTTAAGTACTGGGTTTTCGTTTGGTTTAGCAGAGCGTCTACCGAATGGAGAACTAACACCAACAATTTGTGTGACAAAACTATTCCCTCACTCTGTCGTATAGCCACTGCTGTTGCTACAACTGCTCGAAAACACCCAGGTAATCCTCGTGCTACGGGGTCAAGTACTGCCGAGAAATATGCACAAGGTCTCTGTTTATCCCCGTGTGTCTGCACTAGAACTGACAACGCACACCCATCCTTTTCATGTACATATAATGTAAAAATCTTTGTATAATCTGGTGTACCTAGCACTGGTGCGGAACAAAGGGCTTGTCTCAATTGTTCGAAAGCATTCTGACATTCATCTGTCCATTCAAGCGGAATCGGTGTAGGTTTGGACAATAATGCTAACAAAGGTTTTATAATGTGTGAAAACCCCATAATCCACTGCCTACAAAAAGACGTTAGGCCTATAAAAGCGCGCACATCTCTCTGAGTGCGGGGGACTGGTGTATCTAAAATCGCTTGGATTCGATCAGATGTCAATGCAAGTCCCTCCTTAGACAAAAGATGACCGAGGTAGGTCACCTTTGGTCTACAATATTGGAGCTTTTTTCTCAAAACCTTGTGATTATTGTGGGCAATAAAAGAAAGCAAAGCAAGACTACTCTCCTCACATTGCTCCTGCGTGTCTGCTGCAAGTAAAATATCATCAACATATTGAATGAGAGGCACTCCAGGCTGTAAATCGAAAGAATCAAGCTGTCTTTTTAGAGCCTGGCTACAAATGCTAGGACTTTCAGTGTAACCTTGAGGAACTCGACAAAATCTACACGATTTATTATTTAATGTGAAGCCAAACAGATATCGGCTATCAGGATGGATGGGAATGGAAAAGAAAGCGTTCTTCAGATCTATGACGGTGAAGGTAGTGGCTGTGGGTGGAATCAAAGTAAGTAGGGTGGTAATATCAGACACCACCGGGTATTGGGGCACTACTATCTTATTAATTTCTCTCAAATCAATAATAAACCGATAGATTTTGTCATCAGTATCTTTCTTTAAAATCAGAAGAATAGGGCTGTTACAGACATTATAGGGAACTTCCTCTACTACGCCTGCAATAATCAAATCATGTACAATATGCATTAGAGCAACTTCACCTTCCCTGGAGATTTTATACTGTGGCACACGAGGCAGAGACGCTCCCTCCTTTACAGTGATTCGAATAGGAGGGATAATCATCTGTCCCACATCCGTGTCCGAAGTAGCCCATAACGTTTGTGGGAGAGAGGCTAACGCCTCTATTTCTTGCATGGGGCACAATCTCTCTACATCTGGGTAATTGTCATTCAAAATAACCCGCACTCCTTCAGGAGCGCAGCGTATGGTTGCTCGAAAATATTTAGGCATATCTATTCCCATAATATTGTCTGGAGTGTTTGGTGAAAATAAAAACGGGCACGGGGCAAGAAATCTTTCAATGTGAAATGTAAGGGGTTGTGACAATGGGCTAAGAGAGGGTGTTGGAACCAAGTTTTTAGACAGAGCACTACGAGTAGCTCCTGTATCAACCAGGAACTGATCAGTAGAACCCAAAACGCCAGCTGATACATATGGACCTCTTTGATCTACTGGTACTTCAACCGATTCCACACCCCATCCTACGCAATCCTATGCATGTACATAATCCTGAGACGCGGCATTTTCACCCTCCGCTATCTGATACTGATTACGTCAATCAAAAGTATTATAATCAGCCTGACCACGACCCCTCGCTTCAAACCTGCCACGATCACTCGCTCCACCCCTCGCTCCTGAATAACTATTCCGTGTCCTTCCACCTCCTCGACCACGCTGATTACGTTGTTCTCGAAGCACCGGACAGTCTGAGGCCCAATGTCCAAACTGTTTACAGTATGCACACTGATCCTCAGAAATGTCGGTACGAACGGAAGACGTACCGTACGATCCACGCCTACCTCTATCATTCCCTCTCGGCTGTGTAGCATAAACCTGAGCCAACATCACTTTCGTCTTTAATTCCTTCGCATTCTTATCAGTACTTTCTTTAGCCTCCAATTCCTGCCGTTCATAATACTGAGCCATAGTCAATAAAGAAGCAGGGGTCGCCGTGGTCCCGTAACTTTTACTAGTCTTTAAACGTTTTGCAATCTCCGGTAGGAGATTTGCTACATACTTGTCAATGAACAAATGCCTACCCGTGTCCTCTGTTAATAATTGCCCACTGTAATCATGAAATGCTTTATCAAAACGTGAGAACAAGTCAGAGACGACTCATCCGCCTTCTGCTTACAAGAGGCTAACATGGTCCAATCAATCTTTTTAGGAGGAACGAGCGTTTTTAGCTTATTCAAAATAGCCGCCGGGGGATCTAAAATTAATTGACATGGCTAACATGCAGGCTCCCTATCCAAATCAGCTTGGGCTAAAGTTTTCCAATCCGCCCCCAGGGTCGCTTGATCATCGAACTTACAAATTGCCCTCCACATATCAGGAGTCAGTATTAACCCAAAGAAAAGGTCAATATCAACTAACGTCATAACACACGAAGAAATAGCCCCTTCCACTCCTTCATAGAAAGCTGCCGGATTCTTACGAGGGTCAGGCAGAGCAGCTTTAAGTGCCATAACATCTGTTCTGTTCCACGGTGTGTAAACCCAATTATATATAAAATAAACCTTTGCATCCACAGACATTTTGTCATCGTTTGTACCTTGCTTAGGAGGGACATATAAAGGTGCAGCTTCACGCATAGGCATAACATGAACTGTAGAACTCTTATCTGCTCCAAAGATAGGACACTCTTTGGATTTCTCCGTCGATCCAGGCGCAGGCGCCCCTGATGCCTTTTTCACCTCCCGTAATCTTGACGCCTCATCCCGTAGCTGGATCAGCCATTGGAAAAAACGATCCGCATCTGCAATAACAAAAAGACCTTTACGCATATTCTCACGACCAACTGATACATTCTTAGGCTCCAAATCAGTTGAATACTTTCTAAATCGTTCTACAACTTCATCTCCAAAATAGCTCAAGAAATACAACTGTTCTTGCTCAGACCACTTACGCATATGGTCATCAATCACTGAAATAGTTATCGACTTAAGATTAAGTTTTCGAGCAAAACTACGCAATTCCGCAGCTTCGCCAGCACTTAGCCTAGTACGACTACCCCCTTGATCATCTCCGTCCGAATCCTCAGCTGTGGCCGTAGGTGAAACGTATGGAGGCGGGCAACGGTCTAATAATGAAAAATCATCAGATTCATTAGTAAGGACAGGATAAAGAGGACGTCGAATAGGGAATTGACCATTCATTTGCAAATTACGTTCCCGTGCCTCCCTCTCTTTCTTTTCCTGCAACTCTTTTTCCTCCAGCTGTAAAACTTTATCACGAGCAGCCTTTCGCTGCTCTTTGTCCACCAAGGCTTGTTCACGCTTCATTCGCTCACGCACCACTTTCTCCCACATACGTACACAATCAAACATATCTTGTCTAGACCTGTGCTGAAACAAACATTGATCCACATACTGAACCTTTTGTAAATCAAACGACCCATGTAGTGGCCATTGCAATTCGTGATCAGATTTGGTATACTTGTGCCACAATCTACTGTATATAATAGGGGGAATGCCAAATTTAATGTACATTTCGCGATTAGGTGTCCCCTCTGGGGGAGCCGGCTGAGATTCATTTAATCGATAATTGGTACCTTTTCCAAGACAGCACATTCCTCGAAGTGTGCTTAAAACAGGTATGCCAAAATATCACGGAAACGTGATATTACAAAAAATGTCACTTAATATACTTCACACAAGGTGTGCCGTTCAAACAAATACAAAATTAGAGAAATATCTCTACATTGCCTGCCTATGTGAAGTGCACTGCACATATAACTCAAACATAGAACCAAATGTTAGCTAACTCAAAACAAATCCAAAAAGCCACAGTAAGCGTCCATAGACTATCTTACCAATCACAAGCTTACCAAATTCTCAAATATCCAGGTTCCAACTGCCAAGTTCCTTAATCGAATCGGCTAAACAGGCACTGTACGACAACTCGAACGTCTCAGTCGAGGACCGGCGCCACCTGGAAGGTCAGATCAGAAGGAAAGGAAGAAAACACTGTGGGTGCCGAGACTCGGGTCACTCAGTGGCAGCGTACGCGTCCATGGCGAGTTTCCAATCCTTTGTCACGACCTCTCCTTCGGGCATCCGAGTCGCCGATGAGTCCCTTCGTGGTCGCCAATTTGTGGTATCAGGTTCTCCAGACCTACATATTCCGCGAAACCGCTTACACCATAAAACAGAAGTTGGCACGGAAACTGGAAATGCAAAAGACAAGTTTATTAGGACCCCATGAGGTGGTGGTACATTCCTACAGCACCCTTCGGTAATGCAAGAAGTATCACATCGAACATCGGTGCAAGACCTCTTTTATACAGTTTTACTGTAATAAAAAGAGTAGGCGGAACACATTTGCTCAGTTTAGGTACATATAAGGTCATTTTTGGAACACAGCCAGCTTATGGGAGGAGTTATAACACTACTGGTCAGTTTTGAGGAACATTCCTAAGTAATGACTGTCCACTAGTATAGAGGGTTTGACTACGCATGTGCAAGCTTGACCAGTACTAAATATAGCCTGTTGCTGGGCAAGTTAGGTGGTCAGTGGTACAGAGAAAGGACAAAAGGGCATGCTGACCACGAGGCAACGCGTTCATATAAAATGGACGCCAGTGTTCTCAAAATGGCCCCCTAACATCGTGGTCAAGATAAGGGAAAATTTGTGTAGCAAAGCTTAACGCTAACCTGATCACTGTCAAATTATGACAGCTCGGGTGAGCGGGAGTGGCTGGTGCGGTGGCTGGTATGGTCTGGGTTTGGCCTCTGGTGGGACTACGCTGGGGTCCTGACTGGGAATCCCTCTCTCTACCTTGGTTCCCCCCACCCCTCTGGCGGGGAGATCCCTGACTGTTTCTGGGGGAGTCTACTACGGGACCCCGGGGGACCCGGGTATTCACCCAGCGATCAGCCTCCACGGCCAGCTTCCTTGGGTTGGCAAGCTTGCTGTCGAGCAGATGCTGGCGGAGTTCCACGAAACAGTTCATGGACAGATGTTCCCAGAGCATGAGGTCCGTTAGTTCTTCCATGGTGGTCACTTTGCTGCCTTTGACCCACCCGTCGAAAGCTCTGCTGAAAAAGTTGACGTACTCCACCCAGGTAGTACCAGGAATCTTCTTGCAGTCCCGGAACTGCTGGCGGTACATTTCTGGAGTGAGGCCATATCTCGTGAGGAGGGCCTCCTTCATGTGGCTATAGGAAGTCTGCATAGAGGATGGTAGGTCGAGCAGGGCGTCTCTCCCCTCTCTCAGGAATCGGCCCCACAGCCCAGCTCCCCAATCTTTCGGCGATACTCAGTGGGAGGTCATGGCGACTTCGTAGGCTTTAAACCATTGCTGGATATCATCGTTCTTATATTATTCTCGTACCACATCCTTGGGGATGTGAACTTTTGGTTCTATCGGGGGAACCGCTTCCCGGCTCCCCAAGGTGCGATTCTCTTCACTCCGGGTCTTGAGCTCGAACTCCTTCAGGCCGCATTCGTGCTCCAGCTGGAGTCTCTTGTCTTCATGTTCTCGTTGGAGCTTCTTTTCCTCCAACTCTCCTTGGACTCGTAGTTGTTCCACCACTAGTCTTTTTTCTGCTAGCTTCAGTTCACACTCAATTTTGAGTTTGGTCAATTCAAGTTCATGATTGCGGGTCCTTTCTCGGTCCAATAGTTCTCCTGGGGAGAGGCCCCCCTCCGGGATGCTGCTCCGTACCTGAGTACTGCTGCCTCCTCTTGGGTTGGGTTCGGGATCGATCGGCTGTTCTGTTCCTCCTCCTGACGGGGGAAGGTTTTCTTCGGACTCAACCAAAGTTTGTAGAGCTTTCTGCATATCTTCTTTCGTATTGAGGCCTGTGGTAGCTGTAGGAGAGTAGGGTCTGCTATCCTATGGTCACCCCAATTTTTGCTTTTTGCTTCACTGGTTTTCGACTTACTGAGGCTGTGGGCCTGCTAATCAGAGCCCCAGCCTGCTGTTCTCTCTCTAAATTCGTAATACATGTGCTATAGGTACATACCACAATTGGAAATGGACTCCTTGTCAGCCCCTGTACCATGCACTATAGGTGCTCAGGGCATAGGTGCCACCAAGGCCTACCAGGGGCTGAAGCATAGCTTTTCCCACCCCTGGCTGGTTCTTAAATTGACACAACTGGCTGATCACTCAGCTGGGGCAAGTTGGTGTAATTACCCCTTGCTTAGATATAGTATACCTATATCTAAACCTATATCTGGACACATATAAACCTGTGAGCCACTCCTATGGAAGGCCTCATCAATCCTGGAGGCAGAGTGCGTGGTTTAATGTTAGATGGAGCTCTGGCATGAGCTGAGCCTGTCTGCAGCTGTCGGGAACAACTCCCTAAGCTGTTCCGGGATAATGCCAAACCATATACTATTAAGTGCATTATAATCCTCGCGGTTATATAGCAACTTTGGTTTGGCTTTATCAAAACATGTCATTTAAGATGTCATACGATTTGGAATACTATCCCCTCAACAGTTCTGTCGACGAGGATAGCATTCCACCCCTCTAGAGGGAGAAGACATGTTACTTTACTGAAACGTAGTTGATTTTTAAAAGAGCCTCAGATCCACAAAATGGATGCTTCCACCACAGACACAAGTCTGACCTCCTGCTGCCGACCGAAACTCAGCAGAGGAGGCCTGGACAAAGGCTTTCCTGTCGCAGGGAAGTGTTACACCACCCCAGACAGGAGATAGTGGATTGTAGCAGGGAGGTTTGAACGAAACCAGACACTGCCTGGGGAGCACAAGGCTGCCCCTTGCATAATCCAGCCAAACCGGTTCTGGGGCACACCAGACCCTGTCCCAGCGCGGCCTGGATCAAAGGAAAGGGGTGTATCCACCCCCTTCCTGTGTCTTACCCATAGGAAGGAACCTAGCAGGTAATTCAGCCCCCTAGATTGGTATAAGAATGGGAGCAGTGCCAACGCACTCAGATTATCCTGATGAAACATTTGAAATGAAACTCTGGACCCTTTGACATCCTACTCAACGTAGAAGACTGAAGAATCTCCCTTGTGGTCAAGGAGTGACCACCCTGTGCAAACAGGCACCATCCAGCGCCTCGACGTCTGCTTTGTTGCAGTTCTTGCCAGAACTCGAGCAACAGAGATCGACGAGATCAAGCTTGCCTGCCTTCTTACAGCCCGATCCACAGTCCCTGCAGAGCTGAGACCTGTGGAAGCGACCGGAAGCGTGGGGCACGCCATCTTGAAAAGACCACAAGACGTTGACCGTGCAGCCCACGAGTGACCCTCAAAGCTGTACACCAGGGTCTGAGAAGCCCCAACCCTGAGCAACTGTTGCACCGAAGCTCACCCCTCTACACTCGACGAGTGCTGCGTGGGGCCCTTCTGCTTTCTTTGGCTCGACGCGTTGGCCCGGTCACTTGCCAGCTGGCTTGTGGGCCCTTTGCAAGCGAAAACCTAAATACGACTTGTCATTCTGGTTGCTCTAGACTTGCACCAGCTCCTCTGAAATGGAGCACCCACTCTATCCCTCCTGGTCCGATTGAGAAGTAATCTTCCAGTCCTGCGTGGATTGATCTTGCCAAGTGTTGTTTGCTCCGATCTTGAAGCTGACAGCGCCGACAGTGAGAGCCTGCATAGGACAGCTTGTGACCCGCTCCTGGACATCGCAGATGCCCCAGAGCCAACGTGGCAGCGGAGAGAAGCTCCTCAACAACCACCTGATTGCGCCCGACATTGCCTCGTTCCGTCCTAGTTCCACCCTGGTCACTGCTGAGTGACCCAGACTCTGTCCCCTCTGCTTTCAGGTACTTTTCTACTCTGATCCACCCTTGGATCACACCGGACACTTCTCCTTCACATCGCCTGCAGCATCTTCAGCTTCAAGCACCAAGAACCTGCGTGACGAAACCCGATGCCAGTTCGACCCTATGCACCCGCTTCCTGTGGGTGAGGTAACATTGCAATGCCGGTGTTCCCACACTGGTACACACCTCTAGGGTCTGTGTATAAAGTTTTGTCCATCTAGGTTCAGGGGAAGTATCCTAAAACTCTATCTGTGTAACTTTTATACACCATTGACTTAACATTGGTGCATGCGTGTGCTTTAACCACATGAATGCTAAAGGTAATCCTCCAAAATGCTGACTTTTCTTGATTCCCATTGTTCATGATGAGCTGAGCTCGTCATGAGTATATGGAGGTGTACAGCATGACGAGCTGAGCTCGTCATGAGCGTCCAAGGAGTTAAGGGCTGCACCCGAATCCTGCAGGCTTTTCCTGACTTCAGCATTGCTTGTCCTGACTGCTCCCAGCGATTCCCTAGGCCCTAGGCCTAACCACTGTTCGATTGGTATCTCTTATAACACTTTTTTAATATATGGTTTGAGTGGCCACCCGCCCTCATCCATAATTGTCCAACTTTGTATGTTATACTATGCTTTTGATTTAACGCTTGTGCCCCTTTGCTCATAAAGAGTACTGGGGATTATTTTAGAAATAAATACATATATTTTTATAATATATACTTGTGTGGTGTCCTTTCATTTGATATTACAGGACTGTGATTGGTAAAACAGCTCGCTTAACACGACCTCCTGAGTTTAGCCTTTAAGGCTGCTTAGTCTATGCTACCATTAAGATAGCTTGTCTAATAAGGTTGACTTCCAACCAGACACCATGAGGGGTATTTGGACTGATACAAGGTGGTTCCAGAATTGGAAACATCATATATCAGGCCAACTTCTCACAGTAGCGATTCCATGTTCCTTGCAAAATTCCTTCAATTCTCTGTCCGTATAATCTTCTAATCATTCCGGAAGGAACGTGGTGCTTGCATCACTCTCAGTGGCACCCTTGGTATTTTTCTCTGCCATCTGTGTTCGGTAGTGCGTCAACCGCTTACTTTACGATATCTAGATTTACGGACTCGGATCCCACCGCTGCCACCAATGTTAGAGGCCCGATCTCAGGAGGGGGCAGATTTCGCACCTGACCACCATGTGACCCACCTCCCCTAGGAATACAGCCGAGCACTGGCGGAAGACCCAAAGGTTGAGGATCTCAAATCTAGAATCGTACGCGCTGCGCTAGCACTACTTCAACAGAGAGACACCACACTGAAGATTTTAAGAGAACGTATTCTTTATCTCTTCAAATAAAAACTGGATCGTTATGATCCGCAGATTCTCAGTACAGGCGAGCCGGGGTTCGATGTGTCTTGGTCGGGAAAGGGTAGCGGGACAGTCTCAAAAGTTCAAGGTATCCGGCGCACAGCTCTCAATCCTCGAGCTGGGGGATAGGGAGTGATCTTGGGTCCAGCCGGACCAGAGTAGTCTCTCAAGCCGCGATCGAATCAGCAGGGCTCAAGGTAGCAGGGGAGCCGCTTTTCAGCGTCAGTAGGGTTCGGTGTTCTTCTTGGTTTCAATGGAGCCGCGAACGAATCAGCAGGGCTCAAGAGTTCTTAAGGTAGCGATGGAGCCGCGACAGCGTCAGCAGGGCTCGGTGATCTTCTCGGTTGCCAAGGAGTCGCGAACGAATCAGCAGGGCTCAAGAGTTTCTGCGGATAGTAGGAGAGCCGCAACGAATCAGCAGGGCTCGGGGTCTCGTTGGTTGCAAAGGGGGAGCCGTGACCAGGTCAGCAGGGCTCTCGTAGTCCAGGATACAACTGCCTGATTGTTCCAGAGCCGCCCTTGATATAGGACTCCTTTCTTTTGATGTCCGGAGTGCTCGCTGGTGGAGGTCTTAGCACCTGGGGGCTGGTTGTTGGGGGTTCCGCCTCGGCGGCTCCTTTCATCCTTTCAAGTTGGGTCTGGAGGGATCTCAGACACTCAGCAGGCCTGGAGCCAGCCCTCGGGGAGTCTGGATGGGTGATCGAAACTCATCTCTTGAGGGGAGGTGGAAGGTGTGACCAAGCTACTCCTCCCTCTCTCGCTCACAGGGAGCGCTCTACCCCCTGGCTGGGGATGGCGCCGTCGGCCGAGGTCCGGCGGGGGCTGGGGTGGACATTTTAGGTGCAGGGACATGGGCCTCGGCCTCGGCTGTCAGGAAAATGGGGGACAAGGACAGGAAGCCCAGGGTCGGGGATGTGTATCATGGCGGGAAGGGTCGGGTGGTTCATGGTCTTGGGAAGCTGTCTGGTTCAGGGGTGACCACGCCACGAGGCCGGAATCCAACAATGAGCATCGGTGCTCCTGTGCGGATGACAGAACAATTCCGTCATGAGGCCAGGGGCACGAAATCCCTCTGCTGCAGACAGCAGAGGGATATCCTTTTCACCCCTCTGACCTTGGGAGCAGGGAAGAGCTTCCCCAGCTCCCAAGGCCCCCTCCCTGGTTTCTGTTCAATGACGATCAGCGCGCACGTTGCGCTGTCGTCATTGAACACAAACCGAAACTTCAGTTTCACTTTCTACATGCTCAGTGTGCTATCTCAGCCCCCTGAGCACGTAGAAAGACGGGAGAGGTATCATTGGAAAGGGGAGAATCTCCCCTTTCCAGTGGTACCCCTCCCGAGTGGACATCTGCTTGGAGATCGCCCCAGGAGGGCGATCCCCAAGCAGGGATCCACCCACTAGACACCAGGGAGGGGGGAGCGGCCCCTTGGGCAAGTGCCTTCACTCCCCCCATAAATAAATTTATAGTATTTAGTCCTTTTGCCCCCCCTGGGGGGCAGATGGGGCAATAGCCCCCCAATCTACCCCCCCCAAGGGGGCAGAAAGCCCACTATGCACCAGGGAATTTTTTTGGGGCACTTATTTTAGGGTGGGGGCTGCCAAAAACTGGCACGCCAATGTCCCCCCACCACCATTACAGACTTTCTGCCCCCCCGGGGGGACAGATGGGGCAGTAGCCCCCAATCTGCCCCCCCGGGGGGGCAGAAAGCCCACTATGCACCAGGGATTTTCTGTGTGCACTTGTTTTTTAGGGTGGAGGCTGCCCGAAACAGGCACGCCAATGCCCCCACCCCCACCACCATTACAGACTTTCTGCCCCCCCTGGGGGACAGATGGGGGCAGTAGCCCCCAATTTGCCCCCCGGGGGGGGCAAAAAGCCCACTATGCACCAGGGATTTTTTGTGTGCACTTGTTTTTTAGGGTGGGGGCTGCCCGAAACAGGCACGCCAATGCCCCCACCCCCCGCACCACCATTACAGACTTTCTGCCCCCCGGGGGGCAGATGGAGGCAGTAGCCCCAATCTGCACCCTCGGAGGGGCAACAAGCCCACTAGATGCCAGGGATATTTTGGGGCAAATCTGAATTAGGGTGGGGGCTGCCCAAAATGTGCATGCCAATGCCCCTACCCCTCCCCCAAAAAATTACAGGCTTTTTGCCCCCCTAGGGGGCAGATGGGGGCATTAGCACCCAATCTGCCCACAGGGGGGGAGGGGCAAAAAGGCCAGTAGAGGTCAGGGATTTCTTTGGCAGATGTTAATTAGGGTGGGGGCATTATCATGCCCCTTTTGGGCAGCCTTAACCCTAATCAAAATTTGCCCCAAAATCTCCCTGGCATCTAGTGGACTTTCTGCCCACCCTGGGGGGCAGTTGGGGGCATTAGCTCCCAATCTGCCCCACCAGGGAGGGCAAAAAGCCCACTAGACACCAGGGATTTTTTGAGGGGGCAAAAATGAAATAGTGTGTGGCTGCCCAAAACGGGCATGCCCATGCCCCCACCCCATCCCCGCAACAATTACAGCCTTCCTGCCCCCTATGGGGCGCAGATGGGGCGGTAGCCCCCAATCTGCACCCCCAGGGGGGCAAAAAGCCCACTAGACACCAGGGATTTTTTTGGGCAAATTTTTATTAAGTTGGGGGCATCGGCATGCCCGTTTTGGGCAGACTCCACCCTAATTAAAATTTGCCCAAAAAACTCCCTGGCGTCTAGTGGACTTTCTGACCCCCCCCTGGGGGGCATAAGGGGGCATTACCCCCAATCTGCCCCGCCGGGGGGGGGGGCAAAAAGCCCACTAGACGCCAGGGATTTTTTTGCGGGCAAATTTGAATTTGGATGGGCTGCCCAAAAGGGGCATGCCTATGCCCCCATCCCCTCCCCCACAAAAATAACAGCCTTCCTGCCCCTTGGAAGCCCCCGTGTGTCTACTTTTCAGAAATGTGTGAGTTTGGTGGTTTTGACATTGTCACCATTGTCAAAACCACCAGCTTTTGCAAGAGGGGTTACCTGGGTTTTTGGCCCCGTTCTAAACGGTCATCTAGGGAAACCTACCAAACCCACACATTTCTGAAAAGTAGACACCCAGGGGCTTCCAAGGAGGTATGGCTTGCGTGGATCCTCCAACTTTCCTTTACCCAGAATCCCTTGCAAACCTCAATTTTAGCTTAAAAAATCAGTTTTTTCACACTTTTTTTGTGTGGGAAAGCATGGCATCACTGGGCTGACACAAATTACCTCCCACTTAGCGTTCCCCCAGTTATCCCAATAAAAATGGTACCTCACTTGCGTGGGTAGGCATAGTGGCTGCAATAGGAAAAGGCCCAATTCGTACGGTGGAGACTTAAAAATTACCTTTAGCAAAACTATCTTATTTTTTGAGGGGGTCACCTGAGCTTTTGGCCCGGGGCTTGGCGGACATCTTTGGAAACTACCAAACCCAAACAGTTCTGAAAACTAGACACTCAGGGGAGTCCAGGGAGGTATGGCATGTGTGGGTGCCCCAATGTTTTCCTACCCAGGAATCACTGCAAACCTTAAATTTAGGTTAAAAAAACCACTTATCCATACATTTTTGGGTGGGATATCCCTGCCGGCACAAAAGTCCTACCACCCAGTGTTCCCCTTGATCTCCCGAGTAAAATTATACCTCACTTGTGTGGGTGGGCCAAAGGCCTGTGACTAAGGTGGGCTGCTTAATTTGTCAAACATAAATACTACATTTTATAAAAATTCATTTTTAGCCTGTTCTGCATAGGGGCACCCACACAAGTGAGGCATTATTTTACTCGGGAGAACAAGTGGAATGCTGGGTGGTAGGACATTTTTGTAAGCACGGAGATCCATCGCAAAAAAGTTTGGAAAAGTGATTTAATTTACCAAATTTTAAGGTTTGCAAGGAATTCTGGGTAGGAAAACATAAGGGGACCCATGCATGCCATACCTCCCTGGACTCCCACGGGTGTCTAGTTTTCAGAACCTTTTCAGTTTGGTAGTTTCCAAAGATGGCCGCAGAGCTCCGGGCTAAAAACTCAGGTGCCCCCCCCAAAAATCAAGGTAGTTTTGCAAAAGGGTATTTTAAATTCACCACCGTACGATTTGGACCTTTTCCTTTTGCAGCCCATATGCCTACCCACGCAAGTGAGGTACCATTTTTTTTGGGAAACCTTGGGGAACGCCTGGTGGGTGGAAATTTGTTGATCCACGCAGATTCCAGAACTTTCCACCACAGAAATGTGAGGAAAATGCGTTTTTTTTGTCAATTTCTTAGCTTTGCAAGGGATTCTGGGTAATAGAACCTGGTGGTAGGAAGTCGAGTCAACCCATCCTGAATATCCCTGCGTATCTAGTTTTTGAAAATGTATAGGTTTGCTAAGTTTCCCTAGGTGCCGGCAGAGCTAGGGTTCAAAAACAAAAGGTAGTCTCTTTGCCCAAAAAGGGCACCGTTTCACTTCGAAATTGAGATGAGACCACGTTGCGTTTTGCGCTCTTTCCTGTCACAGGCACTAGGCAGACCCAGGGAAGTAAGGTACCATTTTTTTTGGGAGACCTGGGGGAACGCTGGGTGGGTAGAAATTTGTTGATCCACGCAGATTCCAGAACTTTCCACCGCAGAAATGTAAGGAAAATACGTTTTTTTGTCAATTACTTAGCTTTGTAAGGGATTCTGGGTAAAAGAACCTGGAGGTAGGCAATTGAGTCACCCCATCCTGAATTCCCCTGTGTGTCTAGTTTTTAACAATATATAGGTTTGCTAGGTTTCCCTAGGTGCCGGCAGAGCTAGGGTTCAAAAACAAAAGGTAGTCTCTTTGCCCAAAAAGGGCACAATTTGACTGCGAAATTGAGGTGCGACCACATTACGTTTTGCGCTCTCTCCTGTCCCAGGCACTAGGCAGACCCAGGCAATTGAGAAACCATTTTTTTGGGGAGACCAGGGGGAACGCTGGGTGGGTGGAAATTTGTTGATCCTTGCAGATTCCAGAACTTTCCACCACAGAAATGTGAGGAAAATGCATTTTTTTGTCAATTTCTTAGATTTGCAAGGGATTCTGGGTAACAGAACCTGGAGGTAGGCAGTTGAGTCAGCCCATCCTGATTTTCCCTGGGTGTCTATTTTTTAACAATATAAAGGTTTGCTAGGTTTCACTAGGTGCTGGCAGAGCTAGGGTTCAAATACAAAAGGTAGTCTCTTTGCCCAAAAAGGGCACAATTTGACTGCGAAATTGAGGTGCCACCACGTTGCGTTTTGTGCTCTTTCCTGTCTCAGGCACTAGGCAGACCCAGGCAATTGAGGTACCACTTTTTTTTGGGAGACCTGGGGGAACGCTGGGTGGGTGGAAATTTGTTGATCCACACAGATTCAAGAACTTTCCACCACAGAAATGTGAGGAAAATGCGTTTCTTTTGTCAATTACTTAGCTTTGTAAGGGATTCTGGGTGACAGACCCTGGT
Organism: Lissotriton vulgaris; assembly: GCF_964263255.1. Lineage (NCBI taxonomy): Eukaryota > Metazoa > Chordata > Amphibia > Caudata > Salamandridae > Lissotriton > Lissotriton vulgaris. The sequence goes on along the minus strand of NW_028255083.1, from coordinate 260,969 downwards.
GGTAGTCAGTCGAGTCACCCCATCCTAAATTTCCCTGGGTTTCTAATTTTTTAAAATATATAGGTTTGCTAGGTTTCCCTAGGTGCCGGCAGAGCTAGGGTTCAAAAACAAATATGTTGTCTCTTTGCCCAAAAAGGGCACAATTTCAATGTGAAAGTAAGGTGCGACCACGTTGCGTTTTGCGCTCTTTCCTGTCGCAGGCACTAGGCAGACCCAGGCAAGTGAGGTACCATTTTTTTTGGGAGACCCGGGGGAAGGCTGGGTGGGTGGAAATGTGTTGATCCACGCAGATTCCAGAACTTTCCACCACAGAAATATTAGGAAAATGCGTTTTTTTTGTCAATTTCTTAGATTTGCAAGGGATTCTGGGTAACAGAACCTGGTGGTAAGGCAGTCGAGTCAACCCATCCTGAATTCCCCTGGGTGTCTAGTTATTAAAAATATATAGGTTTGCTAGGTTTCCCTAGGTGCCGGCAGAGCTAGGGTTCAAAACAAAAGGTAGTCTCTTTGCCCAAAAAGGGCACTATTTCACTGTGAAATTGAGGTGCGAACATGTTGCAGTTTGCGCTCTTTCCTGTCGCAGGCACTAGGCAGACCCAGGGAAGTGAGATACCATTTTTTTGGGGAGACCCGTGGGAACGCTGGGTGGGTGGAAATTGGTTGATCCACGCAGATTCCAGAACTTTCCACCACAGAAATATGAGGAAAATGTGTTTTTTTTGTCAATTTCTTAGATTTGCAAGGGATTCTGGGTAACAGAACCTGGTGGTAGGCAGTCGAGTCACCCCATCCTGAATTTCCCTGGGTGTATAGTTTTCAAAAATGTATAGGTTTGCTAGGTTTCTCCTGGTGCCGGCAGAGCTAGAGTTGAAAAACAAAAGGTAGTCTCTTTGCCCAAAAAGGGAACCATTTCACTGTGAAATTGAGGTGCGACCACGTTGCGTTTTGCGCTCTTTCCTGTTGCAGGCACTAGGCAGACCCAGGAAAGTGAGGTACCATTTTTTTTGGGAGACTCGGGGGAACGCTGGGTGGATGGAAATTTGTTGAACCATGCAGATTCCAGAACTTTCCACCACAGAAATGTGAGGAAAATGCATTTTTTTGTCAATTTCTCTGCTTTGCAAGGGATTCTGGGTAACAGAACCTGGTGGTAGGCAATGGAGTCACCCCATCCTGAATTTCCCTAGTTGTCTACTTTTCAAAAATGTATAGGTTTGCTAGGTTTTTATAGGTGCCGGCAGAGCTAGGGTGCAAAAACTACAGCTAGGCACTTTGCCATAAAAGGGTCAATTTTTAACTGCAAAATTGAGGTGTGACCACGTTGCATTTTGCGCTCCTTCCTGTCGCAGGCGCTAGGCAGACCCAGGCAAGTTAGGTACCATTTTTTTTGGGAGACTCGAGGAAACTCTGGGTGGGTGGAAATTTGTTGATCCACTCAGATTCCAGAATTTTCCACCACAGAAATGTGAGGAAAATGCGTTTTTTTTGTCAATTCCTTAGCTTTGCAAGGGATTCTGGGTAACAGAACTTGATGGTAGGCAGTGGAGTCACCCCATCCTGAATTCCCCTGGGTGTCTAGTTTTCAGAAATATATAGGTTTGCTAGGTTTCCCTAGGTGCCGGCAGAGCTAGGGTTCAAAAACAAAAGGTAGTCTCTTTGCCCAAAAAGGGCACGATTTCACTGCAAAATTGGGGTGCGACCACGTACCGTTTTGCACTGTTTCCTGTTGCAGGCACTAGGCAGACCCAGGCAAGTGAGGTACCATTTTTGCTAGGTTTCCCCTGGTGCCGTAAGAGCTCAGGTTCAAAAACAAAAGGTAGTCTCTTTGCCTAAAAAGGGCACCATTTCACTGTGAAATTGAGGTGTGACCACGTAGCGTTTTGCACTGTTTCCTGTCGCAGGCACTAGTCAGACCCAGGCAAGTGAGGTACAATTTTTTTGGGGAGACCCGCGGGAACGCTGGGTGGGTGGAAATTTGTTGATCCACACAGATTCCAGAACTTTCCTCCACAGAAATGTAAGGAAAATGCGTTTTGTTTGTCAATTTCTTAGCTTTGCAAGGAATTTTGGGTAACAGAACCTGGTAGTAGGCAGTTGAGTCACCCTTTCCTGAATTCCCCTTGGTGTCTACTTTTCAAAAATGTATAGGTTTGCTAGGTTTCCATGGGTGCCGGCAGAGCTAGGGTACAAAAACTACAGCTAGGCATTTTGCCATAAAAGGGTCAATTTTTAACTGCAAAATTGAGGTGTGACCCTGTTGCATTTTGCGCCGTTTCCTGTCGCAGGCACAAGGCCGACCCACACAAGTGTGGTACCATTTTTATCGGGAGACTTAGGGTAATTCAGATTTGTAAATCAACTGTTATTACCAATTGATTTTTCATGCATTTCTCCCTTCCCAATGAAAAACATTGTGTAACAAAATCTTTTTAAAAAATGACCAATAATTCTCATGCTAGTATCAGTATTCCCAATTTTGAAATTGGGCAATTATATACTGTTTCTAAACTCTATAATATGTACCCAATTCAGAAATACATAGGTGTCCTTCATACAGATTTTTCAAGAAAAATTGCTCTATACCCAGTAAATAAAAAAAATACAATTGCAAGTTGCTGCTCAGTTTTTGGATCTGGGTTCATTGGTTTCTTGGTAAAACTACAAGTCCTATATATCCCCACAACCAGGAACGTCTAACAGATGTAAATGTATATTGTTTTCCAAGAGCTGTCAAAATTACAAGAAGTTATAGGTGAAAACGTTGAGACAAAAGGCTGTTTTTTTCAACAAATTTTCAATTATTCCAATATTTAACTGTTAGTTTCTATAAAGAAAACCTTCATGAATTTAGACAAATGACCCCTTTCTGAATTCAGAATTTTGTCTACTTTTCGAACATGTATAGCCTTACTGGATCCATTATTGCTTTCAAACTCATTTCTACCATTAACTGAAATGAGGTGGAAAGCTCTAAAAATAGCAAAAATAGGCTATGTCCCAGAAAAATGCCAAAACTGTGTGAAAACTGTTGGTTCTCGGACAAAAGACTGTCATTTCCTAAAAGCTGAGAAAATTGAGATTTCAGCCTCACAAACCCTTTTTTTATAATATTTGCAGGGAAAAACCCAGAGGCTTTCATTTGCAGCCCGTTTTTCCGATTTTTCTGAAAAAATCAAAAATGTTAATGTATTTTGCCTAATTTCTGGGACCCCTCCAAGGGAATCCACAAACCCTGGGCACCTTTAGAATCCACATGTTGTTAGAAGAAAAGGACGCAAATTTGGCGTGGATACCTTATGTGGTCAAAAAATTTACAGGGGCCTAAGCGGCGCACTACCCCAAATCGCCCAAAAAAGGCTAAGCACATGAGGGGAAAGGCCTAGCAGCGAAGGGGTTAACTCAAAGGGTAGGAACAAAGGTACCATTGTTAAAGGTACGGAAACACCCAGTGGCCAGGGTCCTTTCAATACTAACCCCGAGGTAAAAAGAAAGGAGGGAGGATGGGAGTCGCAACCCAGGGTGGTGCTAACTAAATGTAGACACACAAAATTACTCTGAGGACAAGAAGTACACAACTGTCTGTCGATGAACCACTGGGTGAAGTGCACCTGTAATCCAGTTGTCACCAGTTGTGCCTTATAACTGAACATTTGAACTGAGATGTACTGAAGGTCACTACCCATCACATAACAAAATGTCACCATCGCTCTGAAAATGTTCAAGGAACAACTGAACTGCAAAAGGAGTACTGGGTACTTACACTCCTCATATGGTAGAACTAGACCCTCTACTGACACTGTCGAAAGTACCTACTGTACCAAATTGTCACCCTGACCCCCCTGTAATTACCTAGTCACAATTGCACAATATGCCACCCCCTTCACTGTACAACTGAAGTTTAGGACTGTAGTATGGTGTATGTCGAACTGAACTTTCTCTGCTAACACATAAATGGAACCAGAAATGCTGGGGTAAACGCCAAACCTGTATACGGATGTCACCCCCTGCACTGTAAAACTGAAGGTAGGTACTTTGGAGTGTGTACCCTGGAATACCCAGATATCACTGCTTCCCACCACCTGTAATTTGTCAAAATGCACAGTGTCACACTTAACTAATATGACAGCTACACTAAGAACTGAACCACAGGGATCAAAAGAACGCCGAGGCATATCGTTGTGAAATCACTCATACATAGGCCGCAGCTCAAGGATTATTGTCCCACCTGTAAATTAGAATCAAACACAGTACGGAGTAAACCATGACAGGATATAGTGTACTGCCCCGCATTTCCTTAAATGTAGATTATTCTTTTTCCTTTAGGGGGGGAAGAAAGACAAAAAAACACTAGGTTGCTGGGGTGCTGGGAGGCAGAATAGGGCGAATTTTTTAGGGGAATGCCTTGCAGAGGGCTAAAGGTTTGGAGGGGAGGGCTACCAAATAACGTCTAACGGGGACTGATAGGACTGGGAGGCGTAGCAGTCTTAGGCAGTCTTATATGAAAACCAGCAGTCCCCACGTCACCCAAGCACAGTCTTACAAAGGACCCAAAAAAGTAATGGGAGTGAGGCAGTCTAGTGGCAGTCTTACTTTGAAATGAGCAGTCCCCAAAGTAAACAAGGACTAAATAGGACTGTGAGAGTAGCAGTCTTGCAACCGTCTTACTTGAATACCAGTAGTCCCAAATTCTTCCTTCTTCCGCAGGAGTAGCGTCGCAGGCCGAAAATTGCCCTCTCTCACACTCCCCGATTCTCACACCAAGATGCTGCAGCACTTGGTTCACAGCCCAAACAGAAAGAAAACTGAAGATAAAAGTATGGCGGCCCTGAAGTGGCTGGAGCGCCGGAACAACACCGCCTCTTGACTTGCAAGGCTTCCTGACAGGATTTTCCTGCCACGCAGTTGCGCAGACCCAGCAATCACGACAATACCAGGAGAGCAGTGTCTGAAGACTGCGCCTGTCCACCGCTGACTGGGATTCTCTTCAGACACAGCACAGGCAAAATGAAACTGACAAGGTTGCTCTGAGGCGAATGACGAGCACCTCTTAGCTGACAGGAATGACTGCCCTCTGCCCTCTCCCAGTGTGGTAATGAGGTAATATAAATTTTGTGATCGATTGTGTCCCCTATCTTAGACCCCAACGACTCCGTGTACACGCTACAAGTACATGTATGTTCCCTCCACTTCAAGCTATGAAGACGCAAATACATTTGCGTCCAACGTTAACATGTCCTCTTTCAGATCCACCATGAATGGGTCAAATAGTCCGTTCCTAAATATGCCAACGTCTTTATGTAGTGTACTTTACACGTTTTTCAGCTCTGGCGAAGTAGGCCCTGAATTCTGCCATCGAGCCTTTTCCTGCCTTCTGACTCTGAATCTCAAACCTGGGCCTGCATCTATACCCGTGACCTCTGCCTTACTCCCTGTGCGGCTAACGGTGCTTGGCTCAGCCTGTTGCCTGCCAAGACTGTATTCAACCTTCGAATTATCTGCTCCACTCCTCGAAAATACATTCCTGTCTAGTAGTTTCATGTCAACATCCTTCCAGCTGCAGAGCAAAGGGATCGGCCTCACTGTCTCTGTGCAAGTAATTCATGGCTCTGTTTCCATGGTAGGCCCATGCCCTCCCTCGCACCCCTCGCATCTCATGCAGACACGTAGACGCTCATACACGCACTCACAGTCAGTATAGAATAGCCTCTTGTCCGAGAGACCTTTTCCTTCCAGATAATACAGTTCCTTAAACATGAGATATTAGATACGATTTGGGATTAGGTTGATCTGACATCCAGACATCTGTCTCCACATGTAGGGCTAAATGTCAAGTCCCCCTTCACCCCTCAAGTTACACGTACATTACACGTCATACTGCTGCGCGCGCATCTCTGCCATGTATTTCTGCTGACACTGCCGGATTCACTCATGGATCCGCCTACTTGTGACATCATGATAAATGACGTTCTTGTTCACGCCTTCATGCACGCCTATTGTAACGCCTTTTTGTATTACGTACATGCACTCTTATCTCTCTTCTCAGCTGTTACGCCTCCTGCATATGCCTTTACTGTAATGCATTGACTATATATATGAATGCCTGTCAATAATGTATTGTCGCATACTTGCATACTCGCATATTACCATTGACTCTGTCAGTCTGTCCCTTCCCGAACCTGCGTGGTGACGGAAAGGTATGCCACCTTGGCTCGAGCCAATATGCTAATCACCCAATTCCTTTTTAAGGAATAAAACCCTTTTTGAGAAACCTCAAATATCACGGATTTTGCCTCTTATTTATTATGAGTTATTCTTATTGACTTTACCGCATAGAAATTCAGTACCAGGTAATTAAATTTACCACATAATTGGCCCCCGAATAGGGACCCCTCCCCCATCTCACCCGCCGGAGGTGCTTTGCAGGCTTAGTCCCCTGCCACAGCTGGACGGAAACTACGCGTACCCGCAGGATTTCCTGTATCTCCCTCAGGCCAACGGAGGTGACTGAGGCCGCGATCGACACCCAGACGAGGCGGTGAGAAGTGCGGAGGATCCCGACCAGAGCCTAGCTGAGAGAGCAAGATCCGAGGTATACGGAGGCCCACCAGGTTCCGAAGTTCCGAAGTATCTGCGTCACGAGTCGAGTCCGAATCCAGTCCGAATCCAGTCGAGTCCAGTCCAGAGTTTCCGAGGCCTTCTGTTTCCGTGCTTCCCGGTGAGTACCGTTGCTGGGGACGCATCTAGACGTGCGCATTAGGTTGTGCCGGTCAAGACAGGTTTGGGTACACAGACCTGGTCTGCACTGTTTTAGACAGTGTATCTGTACTGTTTAGCAGTATATCCAGTCTGCACCGAGTAAAAATAGAACAAGTAGACAGACAACTAAACACCCTTAGGAATGGTATGTATCCTCTCCTGACCGAAGGTTTACCTAAGGCCACTCCGGAAGTACCAAAAGATCTACCACCTCCCATGCTCCCGACTAAAATGCATCCCAAAACCGCGAAGGACATTTTCCTTTCTTCCTATCTAGATGATGTAGCGCCCGCATATGCTAATGCCGCACCGCCGCGCACACCTCCTACTGGCGGCGCTCGACCCCGAGACAATCAGCCCCTACCCCGCGACAAGCTACTCCTCCACCTCTTCCTCCCGTTCCGAATGTCCCTCCTGGTCTTCCTCCCGTTCTTCCAGCTCTTCCTGCACCCATTCCTCCCACTTTTCACCCGAACAACCCCTTCGGAGCCAGTGCCTCAGGAGGCGCGTCCGGAGGGGCGATAGGTTTCCAGACACCTCCACAAGTACATAGATTGACTTACAGGGATCTAGCACAACAACGTACACCTCGATCAGCCGATTTTGATATAATAAAAGAACGTCTCGGGGATTGTAGATATGATCCAGTACCCGGTAGAAATGATGAAAGATTAATACTAGCATCAGTACGACTAAGACGGGTCACCAACTTTTTGTTGACCCTACCCGGAATGGTTGAACATCTAGACAGAATATATCATTTTGTCCAAACAGGGCAAGGACCTGAAAGTATTAAGGAAGCCATGGCTCACCAGAAAGTTGACACTCAAGCCAAGATATTACGTTTTTTTATAAACTGCTTAATAAGAGAACAAGATAGGCCGGGGATGGACCCGGAGGAAATGAAAGCACTTCATAGATGGGGTCAGAATATAGCAGACGGGAGCCATGATAAACAGAATTGTATAAAAAACATGTATCAAAGAATCAGAAGCGTAGTAATAAAAATACATGAAACAAGACAGTTAGAACCAGAAAATGAATCAGACAAGTTTGAGTCCTCAGAAGAGGAGCAACCAGAAGAAGCTACAGGACAAGGACAATTACCAGTTAGAGAAACAATAGCGTATGTAGGTAAAGGAAGACCCTTTAATAATTCAATGCGCCCAGTGCGTCCAGAAAGTAAAAGAATTTTTCAAGAAGCCATGTGTAACCCAAGAACTCCTGAGCACTTATTTCAAGCTACTGATAACAGACTCCGAGAACGAATGGGGTACCATGTACTAGATTCTATGGATGAAAAGAAGAAGAATTAGCGAGGTCAGCAGTACAATGGGCTGACAGTCCCGAGAAATATAGTGATGATGCGTTAGCACACACATTTTTGAACATGACACCAAGTGAACAGCGTTTAGCTGGTACATACATGATACAACACCTACTTCTATTGTATAGAAGCCAACATTCCGATCCAGGCCCCCTGCCTGATATATTAGCAGAACTACTCATGAATAAGTTGAGAGGTCTAGGTACCGATCTAATTAAGGTAATTCTAGAACAGCGGCACAGATATAGTGCCTTTCTATGTCCACAATCTGATTCAGCACACTCCATGGAAAGAAAAATGTATTACATGGATAGACAGAATCCGTTACGAGAAGTGCACCCAGTTCAGAATACCGATAATACACTTAGACGTGTGTTTGTGTTCACACCCATAACCAAAATAGAATTATTGGAAATGAAAAAACTAGTACCTAGCCATGATAAAGACCCTGCAGGTTTTCACCGTGAAATAAAAGACATGTTACTCATGGGTGACTATACTTATCCCGACCTTATGAAGATATTGAAAGTATTACTGCCTCCTGGTATTTATGAGAAACTTAAAGAAAAAGAATGGGAAGTGGGAAATGCAAAGATTGATTGGACTGCATTAGAAAACGAAGAAAATACTAGAATTACAGGCCAAGGGCTTGGGGATAAGGTTAAAGCATTACCAGGATTGTTAGTACAAGTGTTGCCACGTTTATTAAGTACGAAAAAGGAAGATTGGGGTGCAATCTCAGCCTGTAAACAGAAACCCGATGAAGACACTAGTGATTTTTATACTCGATTTGAGAAATGTTTTGGTATTAATAGCGGCCTGAAACCAAGCAGCGAGTCATATCCACACCTTTTTGTAACGAAATTAGTCGAGAATTCACTGCCCCAGGTTAAGAACAGAGTACTGAAAGTCGAAAGCACTTGGCAAGCTAACACCCCTTCACAAATGTTACAAATGTTACAGTACCACCAGAATAGAATTAGAGAAGAACAAGAACATGAACAAAGACGTATGAAAGACACGAAAATGAAAATGTTAGTTGCCCAGTCAGTTCCTGCTGATGGTCACAAAAAGGGTGCGACCCAGCCCAGTAATTCGACGGCTCCTGTTAAAGGGACATGTAACTATTGTAAACAGCCAGGTCATTATGTAAACGATTGTGCAGTTCTGAAACACAATATCTCCACGGGTAAGACCAAGGAGAGACCGCGCGTACCTAGACAAGATCAGGCCCAGCAACAAGCACCACAGAATATACAACATATTCCGCCTATGCCAGCTTCATCACAAACTGTAGCAGTGCCACAGCAACAGCCTATTACTGCAACACAGAACACGACACAACAGATGTACCAGTATGCACAGAATGACTACCCCGATTATCAGCGGTACACATGAAACGGCCTAGAGAGGGAGTTTGGCTTGCCCCTTATTGAAGTTCCTGTAGATCAAGAGGGTCCTTATGTACACAGTCAAGTGTTAGGAAAAGACAGAAAGTTTTTAATTGACACAGGGGCAAGCAGGACCACAATCAGTCACAATGAGGTTCCAGGGGCACCCCTCTCAGGCTCACAGAATGTTTCCCTTGGATTTTCAGGAAATCCTATTATTAATGAAGTATCACAGCCACTTCCCCTTGCAGTTGGTCCTTTGACACGGACTACAGATTTATTGCTTACAAAATCATGTCCAGAAAACTTGTTAGGTATAAAGACACTGAAAGCTCTAGGAGCTATAATATGCTGTTCTCCGGAAGGAGTACGATTATTCTTGTGAGATTTTAAAGGCCATTATGTATCAAGAGACATGGATCCCCGGTTACAGAGTGTACCTGCACACTTGTGGGCGCAAGGCCCCACTGATGTAGGTTGTATGCACATTACACCATATCGAGTCACACTTAAAGCAGGAGTGGTATTACCACGAATTCGACAATACAAGTTACCTCCAGATGCTGTAGTGGCTTTACTGAGAATCATTGACGAGCTCATTGCACAAGGAGTGGTCGTGGAAACCGACTCCAATGTATGTAATTCTCCTATCATTCCAGTTCTTAAACGTACTGATCCAAATGCACTACCTGTTTATCGATTAGTTATTGATCTGCGCGAATTGAATAAATGCATTGTACCACAGTATCCTGTGGTTCCAGATATCTCTTCATTACTGACAGCTATTGATTCAGAAGCGACGTTCTTTACTGTAATTGACCTCAAGAACGCCTTCTTTAGCGTCCCAATTGATCCAGAAAGCCAATACTTGTTCGGATTCAGTTTAAATGGACGAAGTTTCAAATTTTCACGCGCACCTCAAGGATTCACAGAAAGCCCCAGCATCTATAGCCAAGCACTGAAAAGACAACTTGACAGTATCCACATGCCTGTTAACACCGCCCTACTCCAGTATGTCGATGATCTGCTGATCACCGCACGAAGCGAACCCGAATGTGAAACAGCATCACTGACGGTTTTAAATTTCCTGGCTGACAAGGGGCACAAGGTTTCCCCTTCAAAGCTGCAATTCTGTGTTCAGCAAGTTGTGTACCTGGGTCACTTGCTGTCCAAAGTGGGGAGACAGCTCACCCCAGATCGCATCCAGTTAATTGTAAACATGTCACCACCGAAAACACAAAAGGAGGTGCGGGCTTTCATAGGCCTCACCTCGTGCTGCAGACAATGGATTCCCCAATATGCATTTCTAGCAAAGCCACTCATTCAGTTGACGACTCAGGAGGCAGCGACATCGACTGTCCTCCCTTGGACTCAGGAACATACACAAGCTTTTGAAGACTTAAAGAAAGCCTTATGTCAAGCACCAGTTTTAGCAACACCATGTTACAGTAAGCCCTTTACACTTTTTGTTACAGAACGTGAAGGTACTGCCTTGTCAGTCCTCACTCAGGAACAAGCAGGTTCACACAAACCGTGTGCTTACTTTTCTAGCACATTAGATCCAGTAGCCCAAGCTTTACCTGCATGTTTGAAATCAGTCGCAGCGACAGCTTTAGCAATCAGACAGAGCGATTCCATAGTATTAGGACATCAATTGACAGTACAAGTTCCACATTCCGTGGAAGTTCTTTTAAATCGTACACAGACCCAACACTTGACCATAGCAAGACTGACAGGTTATGAATTGACATTGTTTCAACCACACATAGAAATCAGACGCTGCAGCACATTGAATCCTGCCACACTTTTGCCATTAAGCGGTGTAGACCCACTGAAGCATGATTGTATCGAAGTCATCACTATTACGACGAAACCCAGACAAGACTTGACAGATGTCCCATTACCAGACCCAGACCTGACACTTTATGTGGATGGTTCGTGTATGAGAACAGGTACAGGAGAATTAGTGGCAGCTTACGCAGTCACGACAGACACCGAAGTTATAGAAACAAATTGTATCGACACCCTGTCAGCTCAAGCAGCAGAGCTCATCGCTCTGACACAAGCCTGTATTCAAGCCAAAAATAAGAGAGTTAACATATACACTGATTCACGTTATGCATTCGGAGTCGTTCACGATTTCGGAGTCCTCTGGCGAGAGAGAGGTTACTTGACTTCTCACGGTGCCAACATTCAACACGGTCCCCTCATTCAAGCCTTGTTAGATGCAATACATCTACCTACTGCGATATCTATTATGAAGTGTAAGGCACATACAAAGGTTACCGATACGATCTCCCAGGGTAACGACCTGGCAGACCGAACAGCTAAGCAAACTGCCCAGAATCTAATGCATGCAACTGACTTGACAAAGACAATAGTTCCGACACAATCACACTGCATGACAGTCAAGGATCCCGCACATGATGTAATTGACATACAGACACATGCCACACCAGATGAAATCAAGAAGTGGACTGAACTAGGAGGGATCCAAACAGATCAGGGATGGATGACGAAGGGAAAATCTACATGGTTTCTCCCCGATTCTATGGTTCAAATCATCATTAACACTATACATAGCCCAGCACACCTAGGAGAAAAGGCAATGCTAGATAGCATTCAACACATATGGTACAATAAGAACTTACGAGCCGCAGCGAAACAAAAAGTGCGTACTTGCATGATTTGTTGTCAGTTCAATCCAGGTAAAAGCATTCCTGTAGAGAAAGGTGGATTTCAGCCTCCCGATCACCCTTTTGAAGTCCTCCAGATGGATTATATCCAGATGGAACGTTGTCGAGGATTCAAGTATGTCCTCATAGTCGTATGTGCACTTTCCCGATGGACAGAAGCATATCCAGTCCCAGATTACACTGCTCCGACCACTGCCAAGCAGCTGGTTCGCGAGTTCTTCCCACGGTATAGTTTGCCCCGTATCGTGTACTCAGATAACGGTCAGCCATTCTCATCCGAGCTTGTGAAACACATAACACTCCTGTTAGGGTATCAGTGGAAGTTCCACTGTGTCCGGCATCCCGAGGCAGCAGGTCTCGTGGAGCGCCATAATCAGACTCTAAAGATCCGACTTTCAAAAATATGTAGAGAGAAAGGCGTTGACTGGATAGTAGCCTTGCCAGTTGCCCTTTTCTATATGAGGATGGTTGCGCACTCTCGAACCGGGCTATCCCCGTATGAAGTGGTCTTCGGTAGGCCACCAAATATGTGGGGGACGCCTATACCTCGTAAAATCACAGATGTTGATTGCGTTATGCTGACAGATTACCTTGCCTCCTTGATGTCTGCACTACAATCTTGTCGTTCACAGGTAGCTGCAGCCTTTCCCGACAACACCGAGGTGAAGCCCCATGAAGTGGTCCCTGGCGATTTTGTGTTCGTGCGGAACTTTGACCGGAGAAGTCCACTGGAGCCCCGCTGGCAGACCCCGAAGTTGGTTCTTCTGACGACAAGGACGGCTGTTAAATTGGAGGGCAGAAAAGGATGGCTGCACTCGAGCCACATCAAAAAGTTTCACAGACTTCCTTCGGACTTGGACTCTAAGCCCTGCCCTCCTCCACAAACTGACTCAAAACTCCCCCTGGTTGAGAAAACCGCCTCCGAAGAATATAGACTAAAGTTACGGTCTAGCAAGTCAGACAGTTTAATTGTTTAAGTCCTCCCCTAGGTGAATCGGTTAAATTAGTTTCTGACATGTATCCCCTAGACCGAGATAGAGAGAGAGATAGACAGAGACAACTCAAGAAACGTGCATATTGTAAATCACTTCGTAGTCACTGTATAGTGACATTATTGATTATGTTTTTTCTAAGCCTTCTTATTATTGCTGCCAGTATATTATTGCACATGTACTACCCTATTTTCAAGCGTGCACAATCTGCTTACAATGTCACTGCCGAACATTCTTTTAGCGAATTACCTCCCCATGAATTGTCTTACAGACTTGCGCTGCGCAACAACACATTCATTAGTATGTTACATCACTCCCATCAGACTAACAATGCTACAAACTGCTGGATATGTGGCCGACTCCCTCCCTACCAGAAATACAAGGGAGTTCTGCCCCTCTTTCCGTATCCGTTCACTCACAATGGCTCCTGTGGGGCATGGTTTAGATTGATTAATTCCCTAGATTCTGGCATTGCTGTTTACAATGGGAATTGGGTTTGGGGAAACCTGAACTTAGTTCTACTTAAAGTCTGTTACCCTGACAAGAAGGGACTTCCCACTAGAACAGGAACTGATCTAGAAAATGAAGTATATGGATTAGGTAATTACACAATTAACCTCATGATTCTAACTGTTGAATCCGAAGCCGCACCAGTATTACCTGCTATGTCAGTGTTACCAGTCAAAGGTGAATTATGTATCAGAAAGAATGGTTCCATACACTTAGGTCATAGTAAATGTACTACTGTGATCGAATTCAGTGATCAAGGCAAATCCACGTTTAGAGCTACTCGTCATTCCTACTTTGTCTGTGGCCATACCGCATACATACGTTTGCCTCCAGATTGGGATGGTACCTGTTACATTGTATTCCTTCTGCCACCTGTTTTCCTAGCTCCTCCTGATTATCACAGAAATACCAATCTAGTAAACAATAGACTCCGAAGAGATCTCCCGATTGTCGACTACACTGAAACGGCATGGGAGCAATACACAGACTTCAATAAAGGTTTCTTCCCCTACATAGGTACTGTTACTAATAGTAAACTGATACGTAGATTAACTAGAACCCTCGAAGCAGTAGTGAATGAAGCTACTTCCGCTCTAGGTAACTTAACAGAGGAACAGTCTGCCATGCGGGTTGTTGTTCTTCAAAATCGTCTCGTCATTGACGTCATCCTAGCTGATAGGGGTGGAGCTTGTAAGGTCATCGGGTCAAGTTGCTGTGTTTTCATTCCAGAAAACGCGCCAACGGTATATAAAGCTATAACACGTCTCCATAAAATTGCAAGTCTGATACATCAGAATCCAGGCACCTGGACTTGGTCCGGTTGGTTCTGGACAACGTTGACCGCTTGGGGATGGAAGATCCTATCCTTCCTAGGCATTGGCCTTCTCATAGTATTCAGTTGCTGCCTGTGTTTACAATGTGGACCGGCGATTTGCGGCCTGTGCGCCACATCATGTATTCCGCATTCAAATTCCCATTCAAAACGTCAAAAGAAGAAAGAAGAGCAAATGATGTTACATGAACAGATTGATCGATTCATGCAGATCGATATATCATGAAGGGTCCGTAGGGGACAAGGAGGGAATGAGGTAATATAAATTTTGTGATCGATTGTGTCCCCTATCTTAGACCCCAACGACTCCGTGTACACGCTACAAGTACATGTATGTTCCCTCCACTTCAAGCTATGAAGACGCAAATACATTTGCGTCCAACGTTAACATGTCCTCTTTCAGATCCACCATGAATGGGTCAAATAGTCTGTTCCTAAATATGCCAACGTCTTTATGTAGTGTACTTTACACGTTTTTCAGCTCTGGCGAAGTAGGCCCTGAATTCTGCCATCGAGCCTTTTCCTGCCTTCTGACTCTGAATCTCAAACCAGGGCCTGCATCTATACCTGTGACCTCTGCCTTACTCCCTGTGCGGCTAACGGTGCTTGGCTCAGCCTGTTGCCTGCCAAGACTGTATTCAACCTTCGAATTATCTGCTCCACTCCTCGAAAATACATTCCTGTCTAGTAGTTTCATGTCAACATCCTTCCAGCTGCAGAGCAAAGGGCTCGGCC
This sequence comes from Lissotriton vulgaris, assembly GCF_964263255.1. Lineage (NCBI taxonomy): Eukaryota > Metazoa > Chordata > Amphibia > Caudata > Salamandridae > Lissotriton > Lissotriton vulgaris. The sequence goes on along the minus strand of NW_028255083.1, from coordinate 245,730 downwards.
TCACTGTCTCTGTGCAAGTAATTCATGGCTCTGTTTCCATGGTAGGCCCATGCCCTCCCTCGCACCCCTCGCATCTCATGCAGACACGTAGACGCTCATACACGCACTCACAGTCAGTATAGAATAGCCTCTTGTCCGAGAGACCTTTTCCTTCCAGATAATACAGTTCCTTAAACATGAGATATTAGATACGATTTGGGATTAGGTTGATCTGACATCCAGACATCTGTCTCCACATGTAGGGCTAAATGTCAAGTCCCCCTTCACCCCTCAAGTTACACGTACATTACACGTCATACTGCTGCGCGCGCATCTCTGCCATGTATTTCTGCTGACACTGCCGGATTCACTCATGGATCCGCCTACTTGTGACATCATGATAAATGACGTTCTTGTTCACGCCTTCATGCACGCCTATTGTAACGCCTTTTTGTATTACGTACATGCACTCTTATCTCTCTTCTCAGCTGTTACGCCTCCTGCATATGCCTTTACTGTAATGCATTGACTATATATATGAATGCCTGTCAATAATGTATTGTCGCATACTTGCATACTCGCATATTACCATTGACTCTGTCAGTCTGTCCCTTCCCGAACCTGCGTGGTGACGGAACGGTATGCCACCTTGGCTCAAGCCAATATGCTAATCACCCAATTCCTTTTTAAGGAATAAAACCCTTTTTGAGAAACCTCAAATATCACGGATTTTGCCTCTTATTTATTATGAGTTATTCTTATTGACTTTACCGCATAGAAATTCAGTACCAGGTAATTAAATTTACCACAGTTCCACGCACTGCAGGTTATGACTGGCGGAGCACCCTGAGGGAAACTACTCTTGGTGCTCGTTAGCCGGTGAAGCAGCATGGAGCAACAGTCGATACAGGGCCACAGGCATGGTAAACCGAGAGAAAACTTCGCTGGACAAGTCAAACAGCAGCACTAGAGAATGCGGCAAAGGCTCGGAGGGCGTCGGCTGGACAAGGCACCTCAAAACACCGTCCTCAATGACTGCCTCGTTCACCCCCACAGCGTGAGACAATGCAGGCGGACCCGGTGCAGGATGAGGCTTGACACGCAGCGGTGAATCAGCAACCAGCCCCCCTACCTCAGGGGCCTCAAGGCTCACTCCACTCACCGAACAAGTTCCACGTAGTGCCAGTGGAGTCAGGGATATGATTAGCTGGAAATCAGTCTCTGATACAACAAGTACCACACCAGACGCCTCTTTCAACTCTGCCAGGTTATTACCTTCCTCTACTTTTTCGCCAAATAGACTTGGCACTGTCATCATATTCACACGTCTTTCTTTGCATCTCAAAATTTCTTAAGTATCCTTCCAATTTCTTATCTGAATCACTTGTCACTTGGCACTCGGGACAATAATCTGTCATCATCTCTGGATTAGCAGGCAGTTTTCTTCAAGTATCGCATCGCATTCACCAGTAACTATAGCACCTGTTCAATGGATGGAGAGAGTACTGAAAGGGGAGGTGACAGCAAGGCCCCGTGTGCCAGGTTCTTCACCTCATCGCCAGTGTTGTAAAGAAATGACCCTTGATGCAATAGAAGGTAAGAACGTGTCTTTATTCGTCACCACTCTCCGACACTGCTCTGTGGCTGTGAACATTCTACAGCAGACTCCAGTGGAATATACCATCTGGAAGGGGGCATGGGGGGCAGGAATTTACCACTGAGATTATACATAAAGGTGGGGGTAGGTTACAACCATACCTCCAATGTACTACTATAAATACCATTTTAATATAAGCAGATTACAACAGACAACTCTGTGGGTTCTCAATAAAGCTGGGTGCCAAGAAATCTTGTGCCGCTGCGAGTATGTTCCAACGACCCATTAGTCCATGCATCGCTGCCATGGCCATAATCCTTCCGCCAGAACAAACCAACTCATGAGTAACTATTGGACTCATCAGATGATTAAAATCGGTCAGGAGACACCGTCTTGCAGAGACACAAATCAAGGGCCTAGTCGAAATCGCAGCTCAGGCAATGAAACACAGGCTGGACACATGTAAAATAGGAAAATTGAAAAGGTAATCCATATGCAGCACTTAAGGTGGCAAGCGGCAGCGCACCATAGTATTCAAGCATCCTGTTGCGGAACAGTGCCAGGTGGTATTGTGCAGCGTGTAACACAGGACGCGCATCCATTGTTAATAAAACAAAATATAACCAGAACGCCTGCAGCCAGCGCCAGCAAAACAGGAAATTCACCAAATAAGCTTGAGAATATTGAATGGAAGAAAGCAGGAATGACTCCAAATATCTTTTCAAATGAAGTCACAAGACACTGCTAACTACTTTAAAAAAGTGTGCAAGGCCAGAAGTGGAGGACGCATTAACCTCTTTAGTGCTAAGGCAATAAATATTATACTCCTTTAATTTCCATTGAAATGAATGGTAAGTGCATGACGAGTTACCCTTGTCATTAGCATGTTATGTTATGTTATGTTATATTGGCATTTGTATAGCGCGCGGCTACTCAAAAAGAGTGTCCCGGCGCTTTTAATAAGGAGGCTACAGTGTAATAACATAACACAATTAAAAGAAAAATATCAGAAACAGAGAAGACACAACAGACAGGAAGGCCTACTGGGTAAACAACCAGGTTTTGAGGCCTTTTCTAAACGCCAGTAGGCTGGTGGCTCCCCTAAGTGCAAGCGGCAGAGAGTTCCACAACTGTGGCGCCAGAAGTCCAAAGGAGCGCCCTCCCAGGCGCGCTCTCTTCACTCGTGGAACAGTCGCCAGGAACAGGGATTCTGACCTCAGAGAGCGAGCCGGACAATAGAAGGCAACTCTCTTTTGGAGGTACTTTGCTCCCGTCGCATGGAGGGCCTTGTAGGTCAGGGTCAAAGCCTTAAAGGCAATCCGCTTGCTGATTGGGAGCCAGCGCAGAGTCTGCAACAAACCCGCAGCGCTAGCACGTCTATTCAAGCCAAAGATGGCTCTCGCCGCAGCATTCTGCACAACTTGGAGCCGCTGTAGCAGGTACTCTGGCAGGCCCAGGTACAGAACGTTTGAATAATCTAGCCTAGAGCCTATCAGGGCCTGCACAGTCAGCTTCCTGTGCTCCTCCGACAAGAGGGGAAGAAACCTCCGCAGCATCCTAAGGAGGCCGAAGCAGATGCCCGACACCCCCAGGACCTGGGACTTCATCGTCAACCCCTTGTCCATCTTGACCCCCAGGTTCTTAGCCATTTGGGATGAACAAGTCGGGGGGAACATATTAATAGGCCACCAAGCCTGCCAATCTGGCTCCGTGTCACACCCAAAGAAGAGTACCTCGGACTTATCGGAATTGCACTTGAGGCTGTTCAGTTGGAACCATTGAAAAACAGCCCCAAGGCAATCACGGATACTTTCCCCATCAAAGTCTCCTCCTCTCTTACACGAGAAGAGGAGCTGGGTGTCGTCTGCATAGGATACGATGCGGGCCCCAAACGACTCCGCCAACGCCGCCAAAGGGGTCATGAAGATGTTAAAGAGGGTCGGGCTCAGAATAGAGCCCTGAGGGACCCCGACTCCCAGAGGCGGCATCACGGCGGAATCTGGCGAGGCCCAGACCGTTTGCCGGTGGCCAGCTAGAAAGGAAGAAACCCAGCTGAGCACCGTCCCCCGTAGTCCAATCTCACAGAGTCTTGTGAGAAGGCCATCATAGGGGACGGTGTCGAAAGCCGCCGACAAATCCAGCATCACCAGCATGGCTTTGCCCCCAGTATCCAGAACCCCTTTGATGGTTTCAGAGACCTCGAGGAGCGCAGTCTCTGTGCTGAGATTTGGACGAAAGCCCGACTGGGTGGCATGCAGAATCTCATTCGTCTCTAGAAAATTGGAGAGCACTGTCTGAACGTGCTTTTCCACAATTTTTGTGAGAGCCGGCAACAGAGAGATAGGCCTGTAGTTAACAGGGGCCTTTGGATCCAGACCAGGCTTCTTGAGCAGCGGGATGACCATTGCCTGCTTCCAAGCCTGCGGAACCACTCCCTGGCTCAGCGAGAGATTCAATAGCGGGTTCGCCAGAGGATTAATCACCTCCGCCATTTTCGCCAGAAATTTAGCAGGGCACGGGTCCAAGGGCGAGCCCGATTTCAAGTTGCCCATAAGTGCTAAGGAGGCGGGCGCAGATATAGGTGGAAACACGCCCAGCGTCAAGCCTGGCGAAGCCGGAGGGGATCGGATAGCGTCAGAGTTGATCAGCCCCACAGGTACAGCCGATGGAAAAGAGTCCTGTATGAGTTTGATCTTGCTAGTAAAAAAATTAGCAAGATCAGAGGCCCAGGAGTCAGAAGGTCTCTCCTCAGAGGTATTAGACCGTGGAGATATAAATTCTCTTACTATGGAGAAAATCTCCTTACAGGAGTTGGAGGCGGCTTCTATCCTCCCTGCCAGGTAGGCTTTTTTTCCCAGGCGAATGTCCCGGTGATAGTCCTTAACCGCCTTCTTATAGGTCAGCTTGGCCTCCGAGTCATATTTTAACCGCCAGGCTCTTTCGGCCACCTTACACTGCTGCCGCTTAGCCGACAGTGCTACGGTGAACCAAGGGGCGGAGACCCGTTTCGGAGTCAGACGGGGGGCCAATTCTGGGGCAAGATCGTTAAGCCTGTCTGAAAGCCATACCTGCAAGGACTCCAGATCCTTCGACAGGTCACCTGAAAGGGGGCAAGGGTGATCTAGAGCGGCCTGGGCCAGCATCTCAGGGGTCACTCGATGGTTAGCCCTATGGATTCGACCCTGCTGCTGTGGCGTAGCAACAGCCGGTTTAACTGTGCCTTTGATCAAAAATTTAGCAAGCAAATGGTCTGACCATAGTACCGGGATAATCTCTGACACCTCAAGAGGGGATGACGAGAAAACCTGGTCAAGAGTGTGCCCCTTGTCATGCGTAGGCCCCTGAAGATAGGGAAGCAGTCCCAGCGGGGCCATAGCCTCTGAAATTTTAATAGCGGCCGGGTCAGACGGATCATCCATCCGAAAGTTGAAATCCCCGGCCACGATGCAGTGTTCCGCTTTCAGGGCCAGTCCCAGTAAGACGGAGTCCAGATCTTCAAAAAACGTCAGCATCCAAGGGGTTAAAGATTGAATGAATCAGCTCGCTGAAATGCAACGTCAAGTCAGTATTTAATAGTGCCTGCACCTCCGTGCGGGTGTTGGCGACGTGAAGGACAAATGTTTCACGAGCCGAACTCAGGGAAACTTCTTTTTGAGACAAAAGGGCTCTTGTTCTACTCATTCCATTGAACTCTGCCGTCAAGGTTGGGATTCGCGGCCAGATGGAAACATCTGAGTTCTAATGTAGAGGAGGATACAGAATGCTTTTGCAACAAACTACACGCTCAGGTACAGTTACTACATAAGCAACGCCATGAATTAACCCACAACAATCTTCATTTTTTTAAAGTAAATAACTATCGTTTGGCAGTAAAGTGAAAGTCGGGACGATTGCGGGAACCGGGGTACCTTTCAAAACACAGGGCAAATTAGGGCGTTCTTGGTTAGAAGAACCATGTAATTGGATATGTCTACACATTAACGAGTGATCTGGAGTTTCTGTGCATTCCTCACCATTAAGATAAACCTCTCTCCCTTCTTTCAGACATCTGTAAGTAAAGGGAAGCGACCAGGCTTCGTGCAGAAATGCACTACCAAGTGGTTTGTATCGACCTATCGCAATATATCGCATTCAATTTGTAAATTTAAATAAAGCAAATGGTAGTATGATTAACCCGTGGATAAGCCATGTTGCAGCAGTGGCTTCTGCCACAGAAAAGGGTAAAGATTCCAACTTTTCAATGTGTAACATGGAAAATGATGCATCTCTCATTGAAAGTAAGCGCTGCTTGTCAGTCAAATTAAAAGGGGCAAATAGGGAGGACATGTTCATGTAATTCCAAGGCACCTTCCCAGCCTTAAGTGTCTGCAGGGTCCAAGCAAATTGCATAATGGAACGTAATTGATTTTGACCATGGTACAATACAGATACTTCATCTTGCACAATATCAACAACAGAAGACACAATATTATTTAACGTGTGAATGCGGGAAGAAAGCATCTTAATGCTATTATCTACAACTGGAAGCACTTTTTATAAATTAGCCTGATCAATGGCCCTAAGGCGTTTAGCCGCTTCAATCTGTGATGTTTTCCAGATTTCATTATAAATCGCATATATCCATCGTTTTGTTCTACCACTAGCCGGGCCTTTTATGAAATCATTTAAATCCACATTATCTGTCAGCTTGGATAGATGCAGTTTAACTGATGCCAAGGTAGAATGTCTGACATAATTTGCCTAGTTTCAAAATGAGGACCAGGCCTAACCTGAGTAATGCCATCAGCCAAACCCAGAAAACGACGTTGGCAGGAATCTGCGCTACTGTGCCAAACTAGGCAACCCTTTGGGTTAAACTGGATAAATTAAATGACGAATTTTGTAAAAGAGTTTGTAACTGTTTAATTGAAAAGCCAGTAGTATTACTCCAATCGGAATATTCTTCTAAATCAGGTAAGGAAGGAGCATTTCATTTTTCAGGAGAAGCCAATCCAAAGCATGTGGTTTGAAAAATGGTAGAATTTAAAAACATCATATGATTTGGGATGAGACATGCACGGTGCAAAGCCTCAGTGCCTTGTACCTGCCAATTTTTAGAACCCCAAACCGATTTAAGGTCAATGGTTTCCTTCCATAACTCGTAGCCTTCTACAGCCAACTTGTCAAGAAAGGACTTCGAATACAGCAATTTAGTATTGGTAAGTCTAACCTTGGACATGGACTTCTGTGTCATTTTAAAATAAAAAAAAACAGGATTGGACTGATTAAAGTAGGTAAAATAAGTGTACTTCTTCAAAAAAGTATTCGAACTGCCTTGTAAAGGAGCCGGGCAATGCTCCCACTGTGTATAATTAACAGAACTCCTTCTGGAACTTGTTTTATGCAAATAATGGTTGCCCAAAATGTTGGAAGCAAAATAAATCACCATAATTAGTACAAATCCTCAGCATCAAAAGCATTGTAATATTTTAACTCAGAAAACAATGCCTCTACGGCCTGAATATCCCAATCATCAGACCGTATATTTTGTTTTACTGCATCCCCCATGTTCACTCTTAGTACATTAGGGACATTAACAACTTCAGTTGGGCCATGGATTTGAAATGTAACCGTATCCCACACAATCCCATCAAGGACAGACCACGCAGTGATGTTAACCAATGTCAAGTCTCTCTTCAGTCCGTGTGCTGAATGCGAAGAGGAAAGGGGGGCCAAAATTTCATTAAGATGTCGAATGCATGTTCTCTCCTCAACATAGTGTCCATTGACAATTCGAAAAAAATAAAACACAAAACCAATTGACATAAAAAGGTAAACTGAAAAAAGTACCAGCCAAATATATGTCCAAGGGGGGATTAAAAAATGTTTTTTAAATAAGGTGGCATAAATCGCAAAACGGGAGGGCTTTTTTGAATTATGTGAAACAGTGTCAAAAGAAAATCTGGATTCTGTAGCCAAACGTGTTTGTAAATCAGGCATAGTTAAGTCATTTGGGTAAGCGAATTCAAGATCATCAACGTTAGCACCAGGTAAAGTACTTAATAAAGGACTGGAAATCTCAGGCATCTCTAAGGCCACCTCTGGCTCAAGATTAGAAGCAGTGGCCAAAACAGAATTTCTCACAATCGAAGGACGGGAGACCGCCGGTGTCATACTAAGAAGAATCGGCCACTCTGTGTATCTTGACATTGTCAATTGAGATAAACCTGTTTTCCTTACGACCTTGAAGTGGTGGTAAAATGACTGTTCTTGTGCCCTTCACTCCAAGCACGGGAACCGGAGCTCGATAGGAAGGACCAAACTCTTTCTTGTTATCTATCTTCTCTCGAACCAGTTCTCCAACTTGGGGTAGCCAGCCAACTACCGGGATCTGCAACGCATCATCCGATGTGGAGGGCAAATGTTCCTTTGCAACACCATCTATGGTCTTTTGTAGATCCTGTAAAACATTGCAATGTTCATCTACGTCAAAGGCAGTGGCTTGGGCCACGCAGTCTAGACTGTCAAGGTCCGGGACATACATCTTGATACCAAAAAGCATCTCGTATGGGGTCCGCCCACCCAGAGACCTTCTAGGGAGATTGTTAAGAGCACGCTGCATGCCATTGAGACGGGCCAGCCAGTGTCTGCCAGTGCCTATAACTCGAGCAGTCAATGATTGCTTTAAGTCACGGTTCATTCTTTCCACTACACTATTACCCTCAGGTCTGTATGGAGACGAAAACTTGACTTGGACCCCCATCGAAACCATGGCATCCTTTTACGCCTTAGAGCAGTGGTTCCCAAACTGTGCGCCGCGGCGCCCCGGTGCGCCGTCATGAGAAGCCAGGGGCGCCGCGGACACGATGTGGGAAACTGAAGCTCATTGCAGTAATGCTTTGATGTGCCAATGGCCCTGCCCTTGACCTGTGGCCTTCCCTTTTGTAGTGCTGAAAAGCTCCAGGAATGATTTCACACCTCGTTCTCGCTGCCACAATAGCCTGCGCTTCCAGGACAAAGGGAGAGAGGTTTGTTGATTGTTGCCTGCATCCTGCCCTTCCCCAGCCCCTATCAGGTCTGCCTAATCGCCTGAGCAGCTTTTCAAGAGGTAGTAGGGCCTCTGTTCTTATCTCCCTTTTACTACTCAGGCGGAGGGGTTATGTTTCTCGCTGGACAGGGAGGGGGGGGGTCACACAGGCATGAGCGTAGGAAGTGTGGGGGATTTATCCCCTCAGATTTTACAGTGGAAGGGACACAGGGAGGAAGGGGGGCAAAAAAATACTGCACACTTCCACTGTTTTCAGGGCCATTGGGGGCGGCAAAACGCTACCTATGCCGGCCCTGCTTTTGACCTGCTAACCTGCCTTCAGACACTGTTAACGGTAAGAAATCTAATGTGCACATTAATGGTAGGTTTCTGAAAAACGCATTTGCACAATGTACGTTAAGATGCTGCAGACCTGTCACATATTGGGCAGAGTGTGCTGATTTGAACCTCGCATTCCAACTTGCTAAGTTTGGGCAGACGCTTGAGGGGATATCATGAAATCAGATGGGGTATAATGAGCAGTGTTCTGTTTCGAGCTGGTGTGAAAACTAAACATTAATCAATCCCACTTCTTTTGGGGAGTAAAATATGAAGTAAACTCCTTTGGCAGGTTAAGGGAAATTTTCTGCAGCTCTGTGGATAGAAGATCATGCCTTTGTTTTTTTAACCTGTTTATTTATACTTATGTATAATAACATATATGCATAGCAAACATATAAACTTCCTTCACTGATTATAAAACTAATACAAGTTTCCCTGTCCATCAGTATAACTTTAAAAATAGTATTTTAAACCTCAAAAGTGCAAGAAATAAAATGTAAACATGGACCAGCTTATTGTGTTGGTGTGAAACTTTCTGTTGTGTAAAGGCAGTGTCAGTGGAGCCTGACAAATATATAGCTAAATGCTTTTCATTTAGGTTTGCCAGTTGTTCTTTTTAGGGCTTTGTTAATTAAGAAAATTATAGGCACAGCATGATCCCGGCCCTCTCTGCGTATCCCCACTATTACCTCTCGTGTAGCCTCTTTTAATCTTTCCATTGTACTCCTTTCCAGAAGAGCCGTCCCTTTCTAAGTCCGTGGACTTACCTTTGAAGACCATGCCTTTATTAAAGAGATGCATGCTATTCTAAATCACTTCTTTTATTGCTGAAATGTGATTCTTTCATTTCTCTTACTACAGTGAAAACAATAACAACCTTGCTGACATCTTTAAGATTCTAAAACACCCCAACTCACTTTACTCTTACTTGACTTTCGGAAGACGACAGGAAGTATTCCCGAGGTTGGGCTCACTCCCTTTCTCCCCCTAACCCCCCTCCCAACCTTTCACTGGTAAAAAAAAATGGTGGGGAGCCACGGCCAGCTGCCAATTAGTCCAAGGGAGCCACAGGTCAAAAAAGTTTGGGAACCACTGCCTTAGAGGCAAAAGTCAGACCCTGATTTGCATGGAAGGTACCACAGGCAAAAATCCCTACAAAGACACATAAATCTCTTATGACAGTCCGTGAATCAGCGCTGTGATGGGGCCAGACCACAAAAGCGTGTACATGAATCAACTGCTACCAAGATATACTTGTATGCAGTATCAGAAGAAAAAGGACCGCAGTGATCTACATAAACGCATCCTAGTGGTTTATTAGACATGTACAACTGTGTCTGTGGTGGACGCGTAGCAGTTGAAGGCTTGGTCTGCTGGCAAATGATGAAGGACATAGTCACGTGTCTTTTTGTACAGTCCCCGCCATCAGAAACGTTGTTGTAACTGTGATATAGTGGCCGAGACGCCCACATGCGCAGATGCCACACCTTCATGCGCCACTGTAATCAATGTATTTCTGCGGTCTGAGTTGGGAATCAACCTATCCCCTACTCCAGGAAGTTTCACATAAGGAACCTTATCGGGACTTAAGTGGTATGTATACTTTGAAGGGAACCCCTGAGGATATTTACCTCCCTTCTCAGTGGCAGCAACAGCCGCCAAGATGTCCTCATCTATCTTACTGTTGGACCGTGTAACTGCTGCAACTAAATATGTAGATACCGCTGACTTCGCTGCTTCATCAGCAAGCGAGTTACCCACAGCGTGAACTCCAACACGCTGGTGGCCAAGAGTATGAATCACAAACACAAGTGGCAACTGCTCTTTAAGCTCAGCCACTCAGACCAAGATCATTTTATGTTTTATTGTGCTATCCTTAGAATCCCGAAATTCATTTTGAATCCAAAAGGTCAGGTTTTCATTGTAAGACTGGACACAGTAATAGGAATCACTAACAATAAGAGTCGTCACAATCGGATCTGCGTACTCCAATGCAAGCATCAGAGCACGAAGCTCGGCTAATTGTGCAGTGCAGTCCCCTAGAGTCTGCGTGTGCACGACTCAGGACTTGAACTCATCGTTCACCATGGCACCGACCACAATGGCGCATGCGGAAACGTAGGCATGTTTAGATCCATTGGCAACCTGCGCCAAACCATCAGTGTAAATGATGCAATGTAAATCTTCCAAAGGTCGCATAGCTAAAGGAGCTGGATGAACAAATTCATACTGTAAAAACTCCTGTGACCGTAAGGAGGCGTCAAAAACAAACTTGACATCCAAAGACATCAAGGAAGCAGCCCATTGTATCCACTGAGGTTGCAAAGCTTTAGAATTAGGTACACTGGCTTTTGTAACTGCCTCTAAGGCAGAACTCGGGGTTACAACCAACATGCATTTTCCCTGTGACAGAGCACGTTCCTTAAGAATCGCCATCTGCACAGCCGTCAAAACTTTCTCCACAGTGGAAAATTGCATTTCAGCTGAAGTGTATAAATATGACTTGTAAGCAATAGGTACTGTGTCTCCTTCGTTAAAAGTGAGGTACGTGAAACCCACCGTCCCAGGGATGATTCTTATCACCAGGTTGGTGTGGTTGTCACGAGTCAATAAGAATTTAGAAGCGAGCAGATCAGCCTACAAAGATTGCAGAATAGCAGAGTGCTCTGGCAGCCAGCATGATTTGGAAAAGTTTGGTTATATCAAATCATACAAAGGCTTGATACGCTGGGCATATTCCGGAATGTATGTCCTTCCGAAATTCAAAAAACCCAGCAAAGACTGTAATTTTTTCAGAGTTGTCGGAGCGCGCAATTGGGCGCATTTCTCCAAGAAGTGAGGAGCCAAACCCCTTGCCTTCATCATTGAACTCGTTGCCCAAAAACAACACTGTATAATCTGCAATGTGCGATTTTGCAAATTTGAATTTGTAACCCATGTCTGCAAAGCTACAAATTAAGCGGTCAACGCGACACAGATGCTCCAAAGTTCGTCGTCTGTGAGATAAATGTCATCCAGATACGAGCATGCATCCGGGTCTACTCTTTCTAGAAGAGAGACTATGTGGTCAGTAAAAATCCCAGGACTATTTTTATAGCCCATAGGCAAACATCTAAATTGTTTTCTGCACACCGCCACAAGTAAAGGAGGTCCATTGGGAAATTAGACCATCCAAACGATGGTCATAAAAACCGTTGGAAATGTCAAGCGTGGTCTTAAAACGCTTACGCACAAGACTATCCACCAAAGCAGAGCCGTGAGTATTCTGTACTGCACAGGTACGGCAATGCAAGTTTAAATGCCGGTAATTCAATACCAGACGTTATGAACTGTCTGGTTTGTTCACAGTAAAAGAGGGTTACTCATAGGACACACACATGTTTCAATCACACCTTGATATTCCAATTGTTCAAGGATTGCCGCGACGGAAGCTTTGGCTTCACGTCGAATGGGATATTATGGTTGAGGTTGCTGCTGAGACCGTAAAGAAATCTCGTGGCTTGGGGAAAATTTATCCCAACCACAATGTGTACGGTACAGAGCCGGCGCCAGTGTCTTAGCCCACTCTTCTGCAAAATTCAGCGCATGCTCCTTCAAGACTGTGTGCGCGAAACTGGGGTGGATCACCACCTCCCCTCGCGGAGCTGCGAGAACAAAAGGTGGGGGCCAGTCAGCCTCCGAAAGCAAAAGGTCATACGTGGACGATAGATTTTCCCAAAATACCCCTTTTATGATCCATTGTATGTCACCTTCAATTAACAGGACAATTTCATAAAGTCTACCAGGGGGAGCAACTCTAGTATCAGCGGTTTCGATTACAACATAACAATCAGTCGCTGTCACCTTCAGTAGTGGACGCGGGGTCTCCCGCACTATGGTAATCTCCGCCGCGCTGTCCAGCAAGGTCAGAGCCCATGTCAGATTCCGAAGCCGCGTTCTCACTATCTGTGGCATATTTCACTGTTAAAGCTGTGGCTCTCTTCTTTTGAAATTGCGGTCTCTTTGGCGTAGAGCCGTGCTGCTTTCCTGCACCTTCTTTTGGGCGGGGCTGGTCACGTCCTTGCTGGCCTCCTCCACCACCGGTTGTCGAGGCCGTTGAGTCCTGAAAGGAACGAGGAGAACGTTGATCAGAAACCTGAAATCGATCAGGTGATTTATTCATCGCGCGATCGCGCAAGTCATAAACATGTTCTGTGGGCGCAGACAAGAGAGACGCAGGATGAGACTCCTGTTTCTGTTGTTGTTGCTTCCCCTGTTTTTGTTTTTTAGGCCAATTTTGTTTTTTGGACTTGGGCTGAACGTCCGTATCAGACTTCTGCCCTTGGGGTTGCGTTTTATCTTTAGTAGAAAAAGGTTTGGGACCCTTACTATTGCGACCCACAGTTTTATAAGCCGCCACAATACTCCTCGCTAAATGCCGGGGTTTCTCAGCATCTGGAATTGCCGCCAAAGCATTAGCCACCTGAAAGTTCACTGCATCCCCCTTGACATAAGCAAGAACGAGATCGCAAACCACATCAAAGGTGCCACACAGGCGCATCCCCAATTCAACCGCAGCCTCAGGTCCGTGCTCATCTTGAACACGTTTAAGGACTGTAGGCAGGACAGCCATAGACGGAGCACCGTAACACCTCGCATAGACCGCTGCAAAAGTCCTACCACAGGACTCACAGTCACCGATTTCCGGGGTCAAATCTTTAGGCATACTAATTGTCAAAATCTGGTGTTTCTCACCGTGAGACGTGTTGGGAAATACAGCCTCCAGCTGGTCAAACTTCTCGGCAAGCCAGAAAGTAAAGTCATCCTTATCCTGGGGACGCTTGCCCATCACAGCATTGACCATCACGGACTGAGCTTCATACCGGCCTGTCCAGCCGGAAACGCCGCAACCCCCGGGGGACCCACCCGGAAGATTACGGGTTATGTATTGCACCCAAGCTTGAATAACGCTAATGGAGACTACGTGTACTCGTCTTAACTCTGCCACATTACATGCTCAGTGCAGAGGATGAGGCGTAAATCCAGCCAAAACAGGCCAATTTGCGCCTGAAATGGACAAAGGACCTAACCTCGGAGCGGTCAAAGAATGGGGGAGGGCACCACCAAACCAAACTCGATGCTGCCAAACATCAATAGGTACTTCCTGTGCCCTGTACGGTGTATATTCATTCGGTACAGGAGAGGGAGTGTAAGTGTGGAACACACCAGAGTTAGCATCCACAGCCGGAAATGTCACCCACGAATAAAAGATTTCGTAAGGGTAAGCAGCATCCTTACTCACCACCCAACCATATACTGAACATTCTCCCCCCTTAAACACCCTTAACGACTGGAACCCAATCTCCACTGAGGACACCGTCTGCCTGATGAATTCCATCCACTCAGGATCCCCCACAGACCCATGTCCTCACCACATCTTCAACAAAGCAGACTCCGTCATAGCACCGCACCTCCGAGACGTCATCAACTGCTCCTTCAACTCCGCCACCTTCCCGGAAAGCTGGAAACACGCTGAACTCACCGCCCTTCTGAAAAAACCCACAGCGGACCCCACCGAACTCAAAAATTACCGTCCCATATCGCTCCTTCCTTTCCCGGCCAAAGTCATCGAGAAAGCTGTCAACAACCAGCTCGCCGCCTTCCTCGAAGCCAACAAATCCCTCGACTCCTCACAATCTGGCTTCCGAGCAAAACACAGCACTGAGACCGCCCTCATCGCAGCAACAGACGACATTCGAACTCTACTGGACAATGGAGACACAGTCGCCCTCATCCTCCTCGACCTCTCTGCAGCCTTCGACACAGTCTGCCACAGCACCCTCCTACAACGCCTCAGAAACATCGGAATACAAGGAAAAGCTCTTGAATGGATCACCTCGTTCCTCACCGGAAGAACCCAGAGAGTCCGCCTTCCACCATTCAAGTCCGAGGCCACTGAAGTCATCTGCGGCGTACCACAAGGATCCTCACTCAGCCCCACCCTCTTCAACGTATACATGAGCCCCCTCGCGGCCATCGCTCGCCAACACAACCTCAACATCATCTCTTACGCGGATGACACTCAACTGATCCTTTCTCTCACCAATGACCCCAGCACCGCCAAAACTAACCTACATGAAGGAATGAAAGAAGTTGCCGAATGGATGAAACACAGCCGTCTGAAACTGAACTCAGATAAAACAGAAGTCCTCATCTTAGGTACATCCCCCTCTGCATGGGACGACTCTTGGTGGCCATAAGCCCTTGGAAAAGCACCCATCCCGACAGACCACGCACGGTACCTAGGCGTTATCCTGGATTCTTCACTTTCAATGAACAGACAAGTCAGCGCCGTATCCTCATCCTGCTTCAACATTATTCGCATGCTCAAAAAAACATTTCGCTGGATCCCCACCGAAACCAGAAAAACAGTCACCCATGCTCTGGTCACGAGCCGACTGGACTACGGAAACACCCTCTACGCAGGTACTACCGCCAAACTCCAGAAGAAACTCCAACGAATCCAAAACGCCTCAGCCAGGATCATATTAGACATCCCGCGTAACGAACACATCTCTGGTCACCTGAAAGACCTCCACTGGCTACCCGTCAATAAGAGGATCACTTTCCGACTGCTAACCCACGCACACAAATCACTCTACGACATCGGACCAGAATGCCTCAACTCACGTCTGTCCTTCTACACCCCCTCCCGCCAACTACGTTCTTCCAGCCAAGCCCTCGCCACCGTACCTCGCATCAACAAGACCACCATGGGAGGCAGATCCTTCTCATACCTGGCAGCTAAAACATGGAACTCACTCCCCACTTACCTTTGCCTTACCCAAAACCACCTAGCATTCAGAAAACAACTTAAAACCTGGATATTTGACAAGTAATCCTCCTCCCCTCCCTTAGCGCCTTGAGACCCTCTGGGTATGTAGTGCGCTATATAAATTCTTTGACTTGACTTGACTTGACTATTATCATGGCCATGCCATCTACTGGGACATTGTAATTCTGCAAATGAGAGCGCACCGCAATGCGACTATGCTGCGGAATGTCCACGGCAGCCATGACGGCACAGAAACGTATAAGGACAAAGTAAACTTTGTAGCACAACTGGGTAGTAATTCAAGGAAACCATTTTAGGAAGATTCAAGCTTGAAAAGACCTATTTAACAAATAGGCAGGTTTTTGTCCGACACTACCGTTTACCGGAAACGACAGCGAAGGGGTTAAGGATTGAATGATATACTACTTACGTGTCATGATATAAGACCACCAACGCGTTGGGCGTCATGTAGTAGGGATTCCCTTCTCCTACAGAACTGTACATAGAGATTTGGAACCTCAGTGACTTAGGATGGCCCAAAACTCACCTTAGTGCCCAAAACTCACCTTAGTACCCAAAATCCACTTACCGAGCTAGCTACAGTGTCTCATTGGTCATAACAAACTCCCAATGTTTAGACAAACCAAAACATGATCTTAGAATACCTCAGGTCACTTGGAACACATAGACACTCTTTCATTATACAATTATTTCAAACCAGAACGTGGAGTAAATGAGGACTCATGCATATTTGAAATATTCATTTACTAATGCAGGGTTCTCAAACGAAGTATCTTAGATAACCCAAGCAAACATATTATAAGAAGCAAAGTTATCAGCAGAGTTACTAGACCATAAAAGGCAAAAGGTGACAACATGCTAAAATGTTGAAATGAATAGGAGTTAACAACACCTAATTCTCACCCTCCCTAACTAGCATATTATATTATAGCTAAGAAGGTCTCTTTGGGTTTTAGCAGGGCGACCCATACCTCAAGATCCTAATGTGAAGGGATCATATCATCTTCCACCAGCTCTCTGCATGCAAAGCACCATCAAGTGTCTTCATGTGCTCTTAGCAAAGCAATATAAAACGAGCCTAAATCCAGATTTGGCAGCAGCTGCATTTATGTTATTTCTAGGCAAGTGCGAAGATCAGACCTTACAACAACACTGTGTTTAGTTATCCTTGAAGGCTTCAGCACTCACTGTACAGACACTGCGTACCAAGCAATGTTATCAGAGCAATAACATCTTATTCTCGTATAAATCACACCGCGCTTCTAGGCTGAAAGCTAAAACAACAATTATGTGTCGTTTGCAGAAGTAGCAAAAGGTAAAATGGCGTTTAAACATTTAATAAGCTCATGCTAACTTAACACGGTATATAGGTAAGCAGTAACTATATAACAGCCTGGCAGCAACATTTTTAGAAAAATGTGAGCTGCTCCAACCTCCAAAAACGCTGAAAAACTTACAGTCAGTTTTAGGATTTCTGAATTTCGGAAGAGCTTACATTCTAAACTACACAGAAAGGGTTACACCTCTCTACGAACTAATCAAACCTGACTCAAAAACACACAGACATTTTTCGATCAGTGGAAACAGACATGTTAGCAACAACACATTTACAGACACGCGTAACCAAACGCAACCTTATAATCCGAATCATCCTAGAGAGATGCGGATTCCCATACCTAACCTTTAATGAAGGTGAAAAGGTACCAATAGCTTACAAATCACACATGTTCACACAAGCGGAAATGAAATTCACTTCAACTTAAAAAATTCTGACAGCGGTTCAAACTGCAGTAGCTCGGGAAAAATTAGGCCCTGCTCTGTTAAAATTGGAAGAGATAATAATAATCGATTTTGAGAGCAACTGGGGACAGTTAAAATTTTCTTTCGAAGTGAACAAAAGCTTAGAAATACACCGCAATTACTTTATTTTTGCGGTGATTCCCATTTTATTATCTCTTCCATTTTTAACAGAGCGGGCCTCATTTTTCCCGAGCGGGTGCCGGGTGAGGTGAGGTGACTTCCCCCATAATGCTGGGTGAGTATAGTAACTCTACACCACTATTGTGACCATTGTCATGCAAACCAGGAGGACAGTTGCCTTCTGCTAAGCAATGAGACTTTCTGCTCTTGTTTTAACATGTGTTGTTTGTACTGTTTTCTTTGTGACTTCAAGATCATTGTAAACACATTTCTTGATACTACATATTGTGTGCACTATTTCTCCTATTTGTAGGAAAGGACGATTAATTCAGTGTTCCACCAGTTTACATTGGGGATCCAAGTTCCTGGTAGGATTATTTTGATTTGATATTGCCTTTCTTCACTCTCACACTATCACTTACTTTGCAGTTGTTATTAGACCATGGTCCTGAAGAAAGCTGGATAAAATTATTCCATATAAGCTGAAACATGTCGGCCACTCTGCACTGCGCCTTTAAATAGTCATATTTTCAGACTATTAGGCGTTCATTTTAATCTTGACACTAGAACAGTGCCTATTAATTAAACTTTCTGATCTAGTAGTTATTTTTATCTTTATCACTCACTTTTCACACAGCACTGCACACCATCAGCACCTATTTGAAATACACTGTGGCTAGAGTTCTACCTCGGAATTCCATCTCTGCACCATCACTTGATGGACTGGGCGAGACTTGGATCTACCATCCGTATCCCACGTGATGATATTCCGCCACAAAGGTGGTCTGATGGGAGTTTTCAGCCTCGTGTAAAGTCAGCACTGACCTTACTCTCCAAAGTGGTAGCTTGGTCGAGCAGTAAGGCAGTACAAGAGGACAGTGTAAAGCATTTGTTGTACCCACTCAGGCAGCAAAAGGTTTCACACACTCAAGGACTCCACCTGCAGAACAACACCGACAAGAACACCACCACCCTACTGGACAACCTCACCAACCTCGGACTCAAGCAACTAGTGAACACCCCCACCCACTACGCCGGACACACGCTTGACCCAATCTTCTCCTCCAGCAAGTACATCTCCTTCAGCCACTCCACCGGGCTCCACTGGACAGACCACAGCAGCATCCACTTCACCTTCAGAAGGACCACGACTCGCCACCACCCGCAACAGGTTCCCCGCAGGAGCTGGAACAGGATCACCACCGACCAGCTCAACACATCACTGAGCCAGAACCCTCCCGCCAGCTCACCGGACCCCAACCAAGCAGCCAACAACCTCACACAGTGGATCACCAACTGCGCGGACGACCTCGCACCTCTGAAAAACCATCCCAGCAGGCCCGGCAGCAAGAAAGCCTCCTGGTTCAAAGAATGACCTCAAGAACTCCAAGAAGAACTGCCGCACCGCCGAGAACGCCTGGCGAAAAAACCAGACTACAGACAACATGACCGCCCTAGAGCATGCAACCCGCAAACACCACCAGCTGATCCATACCACCAAGAAGACAGCATTCAAGGAACGACTAGACAACAACGCACACAACAGCAAGGAACTCTTCAGCATCGTGAAAGAGCTCTCCAATCCCAGCGCCAGAAACAACAACATCACTCCCTCACAAGACCTCTGCGACTCACTCGCCTCGTTCTTCCACAGCAAGATCGCCGACATACACAACAGCTTCAGCGCACAGACCACGCACCCAACCACCGAGCCGACACCCCCCACCAAAAAACCTCCACGCCTGGACCCCGGTCAGCACCAAAGACACCATACACACGATGAACACCATCCACTACGGATCACCAACCGACCCATGCCCCCACCACGTCTTCAACAAGGCCGACTCCGTCATCGCACCCCAACTCCTGTACATTATCAACTGCTCCTTCAACACCGCCACCTTCCTGGAGAGCTGGAAGCATGCCGAACTCAGCGCCCTCCTGAAGAAGCCATCAGCAGAGCCCACCGACCTCAAAAACTACCTCCCCATCTCGCTCCTCCCGTTTCCTGCCAAAGTCATCGAGAAGACCGTCAACAGACAGCTTGCCGCCTTCCTCGAGACGAACGGATCCTTCGACTACTCGCAGTCCGGCTTCCGAGCCAATCACAGTACCCAGACCACCCTCATTGCAGCCACTGACGACATCCAAACCCTGCTCGACAACGGGAAACAGCGGCCCTCATCCTCCTGGACCTCTCCGCAGCGTTCGATACTGTCTGCCACTGCATCCTAGTACAACGCCACAGCAACGTCGGAATCCAAGAGAAGGCACTTGAGTGGATCATCTCGTTCCTCGCCAGTAGAACCCAGAGAGTCCACCTCCCCCCATTCAGATCAGAGGCCACCAAAGTCATCTGCGGCATACCACAATGATCATCACTCAGCCCCACCCTCTTCAACGTCTACATGAGCCCCCTCGCAAGCCATCGCACGCCAACACAACCTCAACATCATCTCCTACGCCGACGACACCCAGCTGATCCTCTCCCTCACCAAAGACCCAGCCACCGCCAGAACCAACCTACATGAAGGGATGAAAGACGTAGCCGAGTGGATGACGTACAGCCTCCTGAACCTGAACTCGGACAAGACGGAGGTCCTCATCCTTGGATCTTCACCCTCTGCCTGGGACGACTCCTGGTCGCCCTCTGCCCTGGGCAGCGCACCCAAACCAACGGACTACGCACGCAACCTGGGCTTCATCCTGGACTCCTCCCTTTCGATGACCAGACAAGTCAACGCCGTCTCATCATCATGTTTCAGCATCCTTCGCATGCTCCGAAAGATCTTCCGATGGATCCCCACGGAAACAAGGAAGAATGTCACTCAGGCCCTCGTCACCAGCCGGCTGGACTACGGGAACACCCTCTACACCGGAACTACAACCAAACTACAGAAAAGACTCCAACGCATCCAGAACGTCTCCGCACGACTCATCCTGGACATCCCCTGACACAGCCACATCTCCGGACACCTGAGAGACCTGCACTGGCTCCCTGTCAGCAAGAGAATCACGTTCCGACTCCTCACCCACGCACACAAGGCCCTCCACGTACTGGGCCCCAGGTACCTCAACAACCGCCTGACCTTCTACACTCTCACCCGCCAGCTACGATCGACCAGCCACGCCCTCCCCCCCGTTCCACGCATTCGAAGAGCCACCATGGGAGGAAGATCCTTCTCCTACCTGGCAGCCAAGACTTGGAACTCCCTCCCCATCCAACTCCGCCTGACCCAAGACCATCTCTCCTTCAGGAAGCAACTCAAGACCTGGCTGTTCGAGCAGTAGAAGACCCCCCTCCCCCAAGCGCCTTGAGACCCTCCGGGTGAGTAGCGCGCTATACAAATACCTTGATTGATTGATTGATTGATTGATTGAAGGACTGAACTCCAGGCCAATTGTTTTTATATCCACAGATATAGGTGTTTTATTTTTAGAACCAACAGTTATCAAAAATACTTTTCTTGTTATGTTGTTATGATTTCTCTCATGTAATTACTTTGCAAAGGAGCAATAAAGTTTGTGCACACAATTAATACAGTACTGACAGTAAGCAACAAAATCCTAAAACAGACTATAGCATTGAGCTTAAGCATGGGCGGAAAATCCGTTACGCTCGCGGATTTTGCGGATTTTCGGGAAATCCGCAATCCGCGAGATTTGCGAATTTCCCGCAAAATCCGCAAATTCGCACGTAGCGGATTTTTTTGGCGGCGCGTGGCGTTGGTGATACAATTTTTGCGGCGCGCGGCGTTTATCATCGTTTGCCGAGTTGTTTTTTTCGATAGTTTGCGAGTGCTGCGCCATTTTGGATCTTGCTGTGTGATCCCGCGGGAATTGGCGAGCGCGATTACGTCATCGCGGCTTGCCAGCGATAGTTTGTCAACGCGAGTACGGCGAGATCACGTCTCGCGGTACTTCGCAATTGCGAGATTTGAGATGCGGCGAGCGAAAATATAAATTTGCAATTCTGCACAAGAAATCCACCAGCAAGCAGCATAAACCTTCTAGAAATGATGATTTTTATCTGAATAACTCCTTAGTTTGACATTTGCCTGCACTTTTTTAGCGAGGAGTCCATTTTGGGGAGGGGGGCAGGGGGGTGGGAGGAAGGAAGTGCCCCACAGTCTTCAACTTCCTGTTCCTGTTCAGCAGGCTCCTCCCAGTGCTTTGTCCATCTCCTGGTCACTTTTCATTTGGGTCTGGAGCTGGAAGGATTACTTTTTGTGGATGCTGCTGGATATTTGGATTTGAGGCCTTTTTGACTTTCTTTGGATCACTGTTGGATTAGAAATTTTACAAGTAAGTTTGTTTGGGGCATTACAGTTGCTGCAATTAAAATTTTGGAATTTTCGATTTTTGGGCTGTTTTGGGGCCTTTTGCCCAGGGGTACTCAGTGGTGGGTGGACTGAGTCTTTCTGTGGGTTGTCTTGAACTTAAACATCATGGAGGCCATGGATGAATTGGGATTGTACTGATTTTTCAGTGATTTTCGATTTTTGGGGCTGTACTTGTGGCCTTTTCACCAGGGGTATTTGAGTCTAGCATGGGCCTAGTCTTTCTGTAGGTTGTCTTGAATTTAAACATCATGGAGGGCACGGATGGAATTGGATTGTGCTGATTTTTCAGTGATTTTCGTTTTTTGGGCCTGTACTTGTGGCCTTTTCACCAGGGGTATTTGAGTCTAGCATGGGCCTAGTCTTTCTGTGGGATGTCTTGAACTTAAACATCATGGAGGGCATGGATGGAATGGGATTGTGCTGATTTTTCTGTGTTTTTCGATTTTTGACCTGTTGTTGGGGCCTTTTGACCAGGGGTAGTGAGTGGTGCATGGGCCTAGTCTTTCTGTGGGGTGTCTTGAATTTAAACATCATGGAGGGCATGGATGGCATGGGGATTGTGCTGATTTTTCTGTGTTTTTCGATTTTTTGGATTGCTCATGGGGACAGGCCATGTGGGTGGGGGCCATTTTGAGTGCTGGTACAGGCAGGCCCTGGCCATGTGCTAGGAGGCAAGTGGCCATTTTGAATGCAGGCTTTGTTGTTAGGCCTCCAACCATTTTGCCTACTTTTCAACCTTTATTTATGCCCAGGGGTAGTGAGTCTTGCATGGGCCTAGTCTTTCTGTGGGTTGTCTTGAATTTAAACATCATGGAGGCCATGGATGGAATGGGATTGTGCTGATTTTGCAGTGTTTTTCGATTTTTGGGGGTGTTCATGGGGAGGGACAGGCCATGTGGCTGGTGGCCATTTTGAGTGCAGCTACAGGCACTGGCCATGTGCTGGCAGGCAAGTGGCCATTTTGAATGCAGGCTTTGTTGTTAGGCCTCCAACCATTTTGCCTACTTTTCAACCTTTATTTATGCCCAGGGGTAGTGAGTCTTGCATGGGCCTAGTCTTTCTGTGGGTTGTCTTGAATTTAAACATCATGGAGGCCATGGATGGAATGGGATTGTGCAGATTTTTCAGTGATTTTCGTTTTTTGGGCCTGTACTTGTGGCCTTTTCACCAGGGGTATTTGAGTCTAGCATGGGCCTAGTCTTTCTGTGGGCTGTCTTGAACTTAAACATCATGGAGGCCATGGATGGAATGGGATTGTGCTGATTTTGCAGTGTTTTTCGATTTTTGACCTGTTGTTAGGGCCTTTTGTCCAGGGGTAGTGAGTGGTGCATGGGCCTAGTCTTTCTGTGGGGTGTCTTGAATTTAAACATCATGGAGGGCATGGATAGCATGGGGATTGTGCTGATTTTTCTGTGTTTTTCGATTTTTTGGATTGTTCATGGGGACAGGCCATGTGGGTGGGGGCCATTTTGAGTGCTGGTACAGGCAGGCCCTGGCCATGTGCTAGGAGGCAAGTGGCGATTTTGAATGCAGGCTTTGTTGTTAGGCCTCCAACCATTTTGCCTACTTTTCAACCTTTATTTATGCCCAGGGGTAGTGAGTCTTGCATGGGCCTAGTCTTTCTGTGGGTTGTGTTGAATTTAAACATCATGGAGGCCATGGATGGAATGGGATTGTGCTGATTTTGCAGTGTTTTTCGATTTTTGGGGGTGTTCATGGGGAGGGACAGGCCATGTGGCTGGTGGCCATTTTGAGTGCAGCTACAGGCACTGGCCATGTGCTGGCAGGCAAGTGGCCATTTTGAATGCAGGCTTTGTTGTTAGGCCTCCAACCATATTGCCTACTTTTCAACCTTTATTTATGCCCAGGGGTAGTGAGTCTTGCATGCGCCTAGTCTTTCTGTGGGTTGTCTTGAATTTAAACATCATGGAGGCCATGGATGGAATGGGATTGTGCTGATTTTGCAGTGTTTTTCGATTTTTGACCTGTTGTTGGGGCCTTTTGACAGGGGTAGTGAGTGGTGCATGGGCCTAGTCTTTCTGTGGGGTGTCTTGAATTTAAACATCATGGAGGGCATGGATGGCATGGGGATTGTGCTGATTTTTCTGTGTTTTTCGATTTTTTGGATTCTTCATGGGGACAGGCCATGTGGGTGGGGGCCATTTTGAGTGCTGGTACAGGCAGGCCCTGGCCATGTGCTAGGAGGCAAGTGGCCATTTTGAATGCAGGCTTTGTTGTTAGGCCTCCAACCATTTTGCCTACTTTTCAACCTTTATTTATGCCCAGGGGTAGTGAGTCTTGCATGGGCCTAGTCTTTCTGTGGGTTGTGTTGAATTTAAACATCATGGAGGCCATGGATGGAATGGGATTGTGCTGATTTTGCAGTGTTTTTCGATTTTTGGGGGTGTTCATGGGGAGGGACAGGCCATGTGGCTGGTGGCCATTTTGAGTGCAGCTACAGGCACTGGCCATGTGCTGGCAGGCAAGTGGCCATTTTGAATGCAGGCTTTGTTGTTAGGCCTCCAACCATTTTGCCTACTTTTCAACCTTTATTTATGCCCAGGGGTAGTGAGTCTTGCATGGGCCTAGTCTTTCTGTGGGTTGTCTTGAATTTAAACATCATGGAGGCCATGGATGGAATGGGATTGTGCTGATTTTGCAGTGTTTTTCGATTTTTGACCTGTTGTTGGGGCCTTTTGACCAGGGGTAGTGAGTGGTGCATGGGCCTAGTCTTTCTGTGGGGTGTCTTGAATTTAAACATCATGGAGGGCATGGATGGCATGGGGATTGTGCTGATTTTTCTGTGTTTTTCGATTTTTTGGATTGTTCATGGGGACAGGCCATGTGGGTGGGGGCCATTTTGAGTGCTGGTACAGGCAGGCCCTGGCCATGTGCTAGGAGGCAAGTGGCCATTTTGAATGCATGCTTTGTTGTTAGGCCTCCAACCATTTGCCTACTTTTCAACCTTTATTTATGCCCAGGGGTAGTGAGTCTTGCATGGGCCTAGTCTTTCTGTGGGTTGTCTTGAATTTAAACATTATGGAGGGCATGGATGGATTGGGATTGTGCTGATTTTGCAGTGTTTTTCGATTTTTTTGTGCTCTATAACTGAACTGATGTTCCTCTGTCTTCCATTTTTTTAGGTGCACAAGACTCAAGAGAACCACCAGTGCCAGGAAGAAGTCCTGCAGCGGTGTGTGTGTGCAGCATAACGTCACGCGACGTCACGTCTGGCCTCAGACAACTTTACAATTCGTGCAACTGCGGCCTGCTGTCTGACCTGCTCTCAAGAAGATGGCCCCAAAGAAAGGTCTCCGTAGCTCCTCTAGCAAGAAAGTTGCTAGTAAGGAGCAGAAGAAGCAAGTTACCAAGGAGGCTGGTGTGCCACCCGCCACGTTTTTTGGGAGAAAAAAAAAAGTACGCCTGCAGCAGCAGGATCTGCTGGGGACCAAGCTGGGAGCAGCACCCCTGCTCCATTGGGTTCAGTGCCTCCACCACCACGCCAACTTAAGTCAAAGCCCTTGAGTGCTTCAGAGGCAGTCAGTGTACTTCTCCAATCACCATCGACCAGTGATGTTGGCTCATCGCAAGAAAGTAGCAGCAATGTCCCTGAATCAACACAGGTTGTTGTACCTCATCTGACAAGTGTTGAACAACCACAGCCGCAACAACAACACCATGTGCAAGTACACGCCCAAGTACATGTGGAAGGAGAGGCAGCAAAAGGAGATGCGCAAGCAAAGGTGCATGGAGGTTCACAAGTGCCCACAATAGTTGTTCCTCCCGAAGTAGGGGCACATCAGGAAATCGACAATGAAGCCGAGGTATCATTGGAAGCCACTCCTCCTGATGATCATTCATTGTCTTCCACATCCCTAGCAAGGAAAAGATCAAGGGGGGTGTCTACATCTTCTTCAAGCCCACCTCGTTCTGATGCAAGTGATCTGTCTTGGGAACCACAACTGCGGTCTGACAGTGAGGCACACCATGATCTGACACCGGTACCTAAGCGTAAAAGGAAGGTCGTCCAAAAACTCAAACCTATGGAGTGTGATGAGGCTCAACAAGAAGTGACAGATACTGCTGGTGATGAAGCCTCTCACGATGACGACGAGCCAGTCATCACAAAGGTCACTGCAGCCCCACCGGGCATGCAGCAAAGAGACATTTTGACCCTATCCCGAGAAGCTGCTGAGCATGATGATGATGTCGGCGAGGAGGCAATGGAAATGGAATCATTAGATTTGGAGTTAAGTAGTACACCAAAACCTACCGCTTCCATATTTCTTCCTCGCAAGAAGGTACTACCCACCTCGTCCTCGACCTCAATTCGTGGTGGTAAAAGTGCAAAACGTACTGAAGTTCGGCAATCCACATCCTCCACTTCATCTGGCATTAGCAGCAGGACCACCACCACCAGAATCGCCACCTCCTCCGGCCCCAAAAGACATTTCAAGTCTCCAGTTTGGGACTTCTTTAGTGTTTGCCCAAAAAAGGAAAACGTAGCCATTTGTAGCATTTGTAAGCTTCGAGTTAGTCGTGGTAAGTTTGGTACCAACTATGGTACCAGAGGCCAGAGAGGTCATCTTAGGAGAACGCACGATGTCCAATGGTTTGCGCACCTACACGCGATCAAGGAAGCCCGAATTGCACGCAATGAAAACGTTGATTTTTCATCTGATGATGACGAGGAGGAATAAGACGATTCAAACACTTCACTTACACCCAGTTCCCCTGTCAGCAGCACACCCCATGGGAGCCACACTAAGAGAGTGGGAGAGAGTGAGACATCAATGCGGAAAAGTTCATCAGCGAGCGTAACTGGGTCAAAGATATCATCATCATCCCGTAAATCCTTGGTCCAGGGCAACATTAAAAAGATGTTGTTTACAGAAGCGCAATATGAACGCAACCACCCAATGACGCGTCTGTATAACACTAAGCTGGCTAAAATGCTAGCTCTGGACCTTCTCCCTTTTTCTTTTGTAGAAGGGGTTGGTTTTCTAGAATTAGTGGCAGCGCTCTGCCCTAAATGGAAGGTTCCTAGCCGGTTCTATTTTGCCCGAGTTGCGGTTCCAGCACTACATGAAGATGTTCTGAAGGTGATTGGGGCAGCTTTGCAGAAGAGTGCTGTTCACACTATACATCTGACAACAGACATGTGGACCAGTGGCGCAGGCGCTGATTACATGTGCATCACTGCACACTGGGTCTCTTTTTCAGGGGCTAAAGCAAAGCTAAACACAGGTGTTGACACGAACATTGTTTTTAAAGCTGCTCGGAAACATGCAACACTAGCCATGTTTGGTTTGGAGAAACGTCACACAGCACAAAACATTTTGGATGTCTTTAACACAAAGGTCCTTAACTGGCTGTCCCCACTAAAACGCAAGGTTGGTTATGTTTCCACGGACAATGGCGCCAATATAGTTAAGGCCATGAGGGACGGTTACTATTTTAGAGTGCCGTGTTTGGCGCACTGTATAAACCTGGTTGTCCAAAAATTCTTGGGTAATAAAGGCAGTGCAGCGTACAGTGTATTGGAGACCTGCCGAAAAATGTGCAAGCATTTCAGCCATTCTTTTAAGGCCCGGAAGCAGCTGAGGAGCCTGCTATATCAACGTCAAATGCCAGTGAAAGCACTCATCCAGGAGGTGGTAACACGTTGGAACTCAACCTTCTACATGCTTGAGCGTCTGTATGAGCAGTATACGGAACTCGATCAATATTTCCTTAAAGAGGGTACAGAGGAGCTGAGGATGGGTGGGCCGCAATGGAACATAGTTGAAAGCCTGACACGCATGCTTCGTCCTTTTGAGTTCTTCACGCGTGCAGTCAGCAAGGAGGACTCTAATTTGGGAAAAGCTATCCCATTGTTGTACATGCTGGAGGACCAACTGAAGGAGGTGTGTTCTGTGTTTGGAAAAGATGACAAAAACCAAGACTCTTTGCTTCTGGCTGAGCAAATATTAGAGCTCCTACAAGGTGATGAACGTCTTAAAAAGATCCACTCAAAACAGCATTACATTTGTGCTACTATTCTGGATCCACGCTACAAAAAGGCGCTGGCAGGCCAAGCATTCTTTCCTTTTGATGATGAACATGTTCTAAAGTACAAACGTTGGCTAGCCTTGTCAGCCAAGAGGTTTGAAACAGAACGGCTGGAAATTGAAGGAAATGGCAGTACATCAGCAGGCCATCCCCAGTCAAAACAATACACTTCTGCACCTGTGGCTGTGGCACAAGTGACCTCTCAGCTGTTAAAGACACCGGCAACTGGATCATCTGCACGAAACACAACAGAAACATTGGAGGCTGAAGAGGATTGGCTAGCTCTGCGTGGGTTTGGTTCTCAAAAGGTCAGAGGCACAGCAAGAGCTAAGCAAAGTGGAGGAACCTTGGATGAGGACCTTAAGTCGATGGTGAAGGACTATCTGAATGACTCAACAGAGGTCTATGTTAATTCTGACCCATTGGCGTATTGGCATGGGAAAAAAGAATTGTGGCCACAGCTCACCAACCTGGCTTTAAACTACTTGTCTTGCCCACTCGCAAGCGTGTCTTCTGAACGGGTTTTCAGTGCGGCTGGTGGGATTGTAACTCCCAAACGGAGCCGCCTCTCGCCCAAAAATGTGGAGAGGTTAACAATGATCAAGATGAATCAGCACCTCATACCACCAGATTTCAGAGTACGAGAGAGCGTGCCGGATGAAGAGGAGGTGGCCAGCAACATAGATGAGGGAATTTCTACTCTGTCAGGTGACA
This sequence comes from Lissotriton vulgaris, assembly GCF_964263255.1. NCBI lineage: Eukaryota > Metazoa > Chordata > Amphibia > Caudata > Salamandridae > Lissotriton > Lissotriton vulgaris. The sequence goes on along the minus strand of NW_028255083.1, from coordinate 216,943 downwards.
CTGAGCTCACCCTGCCTGAATTCGCAGAGTATGATGACGAAGCCTTATTCTTATTCCTGGACCGTGATACCGAGCCCTGAAAATGAGACAACGAATCAATAACTTTCTTTTTCGTCCCTATTCACTTTTATTCCTGTGTGTCTGTCTTTCTTTGTTGTGCACAGTTAATATATTTCACACTTTAATCAGATAATCACAAAATCAAGCCCATCAGCAGAACTGTCTTCGCTGGTTTGCTAATTGATTTGAAGTTGCCGCAGTCTGCATTCCTCAGGTTCACAAGTTCAGAAGAACATGCTCCTCTATCCTCCTCCTCCAGACTCCTATTTCCATCAAACCAGAGGGCTGGTTTACGCCCAATGAAGAAAGACTCAGCACTTGTGGGGGTGTTGTTGTACCTCTTTGCAGGTGAGTTGACGGCTCTGGGACCATTGTTGGGAAGCTCTAATACCGGATAAAAGTGGTTTGGAGCAAATCCCAGGAAGAATTTTTTTTGTGTTTTTGATGTCTTGCTTGCCTTTTAGGTGATCTTAGGGAAGGTTCCGTCTGTTTGTGGGTGAGTTTCGTGGTCTGGGAGCATTGCTGGGACACTCTAATCTTGATTGCATTTGCTTTTCAGGAAATCCGTCGTGCCAACCCCGACTTATGGCCTAGCTACGCAGCGCGTTTGGACCGAAGGCCGGGAAATATTGCAAGTATGAGATTTTGCTTTTGGCCTGTTTGGGGGTGTTATGCTTCTTGGCGGGTGGGTTGGCGGGTCTTGGGGCATTCCTGGGAAGGTCTAATACCGGGTAGAAGTGGTTGGGACAAAATCCAGGCCGATTTTTTTTTGGGCTATTTCTGACATTTTGCTCTATGTAGCGTTTTCGGGGGCCTGTTTGGGGGGCTTCCTGGTGTTTGTGGGTGAGTTTCGTGGTCTGGGAGAACTGCTGGCTATATATACTTTACTTTGCAAGAGGTTTGAAGCAAATCCATGGTGGCAGAGGGGAGTTAGGGCCTAGCTGCAGAGCGCGCGCGGAGTGATTTGGGAAATTTGTGAAAAATTGACTAAGTCCCCATTTTTGTACTTTTGCTCTTTGGCTGTTTGGGGGTCTTCTACTCGTTTTCTCCTGGGTTGACGGCTCTGGGGCCATTGCTGGGAAGCTCTAATACCGGATAAAAGTGTTTTGGACCAAATCCCAGGCGGAACATTTTTTGTGTTTTTGATGACTTGCTTGCCTTTGAGGTGCTCTTAGGGGGGCTTCCTGGTGTTTGTGGGTGAGTTTCGTGGTCTGGGAGCACTGCTGGGACACTCTAATCTTGATTGCATTTGCTTTTCAGGAAATCCGTCGTGGCAACCCCGACTTATGGCCTAGCTACGCAGTGCGTTTGGACCGAAGGCCCAGAAATATTGCAAGTATGAGATTTTGCTTTTGGCCTGTTTGGGGGTGTTATGCTTCTTGGCGGGTGGGTTGGCGGGTCTTGGGGCATTCCTGGGAAGGTCTAATACCGGGTAGAAGTGGTTGGGACAAAATCCAGGCCGATTTTTTTTTGGCTATTTCTGACATTTTGCTCTATGTAGCGTTTTTGGGGGCCTGTTTGGGGGGCTTCCTGGTGTTTGTGGGTGAGTTTCGTGGTCTGGGAGAACTGCTGGCTATATATACTTTACTTTGCAAGAGGTTTGAAGCAAATCCATGGTGGCAGAGGGGAGTTAGGGCCTAGCTGCAGAGCGCGCGCGGAGTGATTTGGGAAATTTGTGAAAAATTGACTAAGTCCCATTTTTGTACTTTTGCTCTTTGGCTGTTTGGGGGTCTTCTACTCGTTTTCTCCTGGGTTGACAGCTCTGGGGCCATTGCTGGGAAGCTCTAATACCGGATAAAAGTGTTTTGGACCAAATCCCAGGCGGAAATATTTTTGTGTTTTTGATGATTTGCTTGCCTTTTAGGTGCTCTTAGGGGGGCTTCCTGGTGTTTGTGGGTGAGTTTCGTGGTCTGGGAGCACTGCTGGAACACTCTAATCTTGATTGCATTTGCTTTTCAGGAAATCCGTCGTGGCAACCCCGACTTATGGCCTAGCTACGCAGTGCGTTTGGACCGAAGGCCCAGAAATATTGCAAGTATGAGATTTTGCTTTTGGCCTGTTTGGGGGTGTTATGCTTCTTGGCGGGTGGGTTGGCGGGTCTTGGGGCATTCCTGGGAAGGTCTAATACCGGGTAGAAGTGGTTGGGACAAAATCCAGGCCGATTTTATTTGGCTATTTCTGACATTTTGCTCTATGTAGCGTTTTCGGGGGCCTGTTTGGGGGGCTTCCTGGTGTTTGTGGGTGAGTTTCGTGGTCTGGGAGAACTGCTGGCTATATATACTTTACTTTGCAAGAGGTTTGAAGCAAATCCATGGTGGCAGAGGGGAGTTAGGGCCTAGCTGCAGAGCGCGCGCGGAGTGATTTGGGAAATTTGTGAAAAATTGACTAAGTCCCCATTTTTGTACTTTTGCTCTTTGGCTGTTTGGGGGTCTTCTACTCGTTTTCTCCTGGGTTGACGGCTCTGGGGCCATTGCTGGGAAGCTCTAATACCGGATAAAAGTGTTTTGGACCAAATCCCAGGCGGAAATTTTTTTGTGTTTTTGATGACTTGCTTGCCTTTGAGGTGCTCTTAGGGGGGCTTCCTGGTGTTTGTGGGTGAGTTTCGTGGTCTGGGAGCACTGCTGGGACACTCTAATCTTGATTGCATTTGCTTTTCAGGAAATCCGTCGTGGCAACCCCGACTTATGGCCTAGCTACGCAGTGCGTTTGGACCGAAGGCCCAGAAATATTGCAAGTATGAGATTTTGCTTTTGGCCTGTTTGGGGGTGTTATGCTTCTTGGCGGGTGGGTTGGCGGGTCTTGGGGCATTCCTGGGAAGGTCTAATACCGGGTAGAAGTGGTTGGGACAAAATCCTCGCGGAAAAGCCTTTTTGGCACTTTTTGTAACTTAGGGTTCGTTAGAGTTAGCCCTAGCAGCAGGATTGCATGTGTTTCGGGGTGTTCTAGATTTTTCCAACTGAGTTCTGGCGTCTTAGAGCACTCGTGAGAATGTGTAATTTTGGTTGCAAGTCATTTGAAGAAAATCCATGGTGGGAAAGGGGGGATTTGGCATAGTTAAAGAAAGCCTTTGCCACTATTCTTAACTTAGGGTTCGTTAGGGTTAGCAGTATTTCTATTGCATGTGTTTGAGTGGGGGGGATTTCGAGTCTTGGAGCGATGCTGGCTATGGCTACTTTTGCTTGGTTGCTTGCAAGTGGTTTGAATGCAATCCACGGTGGGTAAGGGGTAATTAGGAAGGGGGTACTTCGGCCTACTTTTACTTTCAAAGTAAGTTTTGTCACCAGTTTTCTGCTAGGCCTCGTTTTTTGAGATTTGATTGGGGGTCTTCTACATTTTTGCGACTGGCTTTAGTAAGGGTCTGGGTGGGAGCACTGCTAGGAAGATCTAATTTTGTTCTAAAACACAGTTTACAGTACACCTAGCTTGAGGGGCAAGATCCGCTACATTAATTTGCCCATACTTATTTATCCTTCAAAAGGTGACTCAGAGTACGCACTTTCAAAAATATTGTACTGTCTACTAGGAAAATCAAATTGTGACTTTTTGCACTCCACAGCCTACATACCTTATATTTATTTATCAGTGGTGTTGTAATATTATATCACTTCCTGTTTTTCGTTGAATAATTACAGGCCGGGTTTCAGTCTCTGCAATGGGGAAAAAAGGATGGAGTCAGGCTTCACAGTAGCGAGCCACAATTCAGCATCAGGCAGGCAGTGGACAGGGTGTCTTCTGGTGACCAACATCGATGGACGAAGCGTCGGCTGCAATGGAGGAGTGCCGCTAATAGGAGGATTTTTTTTCTGCAGGCAACTTACTTACCACTTCCAACAGGACCACTACAACCACATAGATACAGTATCCCTTGCCTTTTTCTCTGACTGTGACTGCATTTCTTGGATCTCTCTCTGCTTCTAAATTGATCCCTTAACACATCACTTAGTCCACTCCACTATCACATTAGCACCACACATAGTCATTTGTAAGTGCTCCTACGTAATTCGCAAGTCGCAGCACGCCCCAGGCCGTAGAGGACTGGGATGGCCCCAATGATGAAGCATGTCACCAAGGGGCAACCCTGGTGAGTGAGGGGACACCTAGAAAACAAGCAATTTCTCCTTTTCTATCTACTATACCTTCCAGACCAACCCCACTGAGTGTTGTTGTGAATGGATTTATAGTGACCAGCAAGGCTCTCGGGTATCTGGCTAAGTACAGAGACCTTATGTTGAATATCGTTATCAATAATTCCACACAGGCCCTGTACTGTCGCATTCTTTCTTCCACAGTTGTCGAATGTACTACTTACTTTTCACTGACATGCATGCAGTAGTGCATGCACTTTCAAAGATTGATGGATAGGTTTGTACCCAAAGAATTGTTTATGTTCCATTGTTTGTCTATGCTGTGCTTTTTTTTACAGGGTGTCTTCTGGTGACCAACATCGATGGACGAAGCGCGGCTGCAATGGAGGAGTGCCGCTAAAAGGAGGATGTTTTTTCTGCAGGCAACTTACTTACCACTTCCAACAGGACCACTACAACCACATAGATACAGTATCCCTTGCCTTTTTCTCTGACTGTGACTGCATTTCTTGGATCTCTCTCTGCTTCTAAATTGATCCCTTAACACATCACTTAGTCCACTCCACTATCACATCTGCACCACACATAGTCATTTGTAAGTGCTCCTACGTAATTCGCAAGTCGCAGCACGCCCCAGGCCGTAGAGGACTGGGATGGCCCCAATGATGAAGCATGTCACCAAGGGGCAACCCTGGTGAGTGAGGGGACACCTAGAAAAAAAGCAATTTCTCTTTTTCTATCTACTATACCTTCCAGACCAACCCCATTGAGTGTTGTTGTGAATGGATTTATAGTGACCAGCAAGGCTCTCAGGTATCTGGCTACAGAGACCTTATGTTGAATATAGTTATCAATATTTCCACCCACGCCCTGTACTGTCGCATTCTTTCTTCCACAGTTGTCGAAAGTACTACTTACTTTTAACTGACATGCATGCAGTAGTGTATGCACTTTCAAAGATTGATGGATAGGTTTGTACCCAAAGATTTGTTTATGTTCACAATTGTTTGTCCATGCTGTGCTACTTTTTCTTGTCTCCCAAAACCTTTCCCAAAAACCCCCGTACCCATCCATTTTTCAAACCCTAACCCTCTTCCCCCGGGCTGTGTGGTTTTGATTGATGTGTGACTAAATTACAGCAATAAATCCACACACTTGCTGGGGAGGATAAGGTGATAGCAACAGGCTGGTGAAGAAATCCGAGGATATATTCTTACTCTGCTTGACAAAGAACCATTGCTAATGTGAAAGAACTTCAACCGAATTAGTAGTTATACATTACCATTTGTTAGGCTACAATGAGGCACTGTTCTACTGTACTTCTGTCACCTGCTATATTCTCAGTTGTACCGTTGAATTGCTCAGGAGGACAAACCAGATTTCATTTTCTTTTTTTTCATAGGCATGCAACTGCCACTGTGTCACACCACTAGTACCACCGCTATGAGGAAATTTTATCCGACCAAGATTGCCAACCTTATTCGCTGTTTCCCGTGGAGCCAGCCCTGGGTCTAGCCCTACTTTCAAACACAAATTACAGGTAAGATAAGCGTTTGGTGGTTTGGGGGTATAATGGAGTATTAGTACGAGAGACGAGAGACTGAAGGTAGTACTACTAAAGTCCTAGGACTCTTGGATTCACTTCACTTAGTCTGTGAGAGGCACTTAGTGTTGAAAACATTTGGGCATTTACACTTAAAGGAAGAAAATGGAACTAAACTTTCAGGAAAACAAAGTCACTGTTAAACCCCCACCCGCCAGGCAAGCAGTAAGAAACGGGTATGCTCAGATAAAGTTTGAAAAAGTATATTTATATCCCTAACAAAATAATCTCCCGCAAGACCCTCCCTAACCCCAACGATTGTCCTTCAAAAGTCCCCAAAAACCCAACCCCCAATTCCCACCCCCCAAAAGTCTCTAAAAAAGGGGCAAGGGACACTATGGGTGGATGCTGTCAACTTTTTGGGCCAGGGCATCATGCTCCTGGCGGAGCAAGGCGTGCTCTACGCGGAGCCCCTCCAACTGGTTGGAAAAGTGGTGGAGCTCCTGCTGGAGGCGGGACACCATCAGGGTACTGCGGCGCAGGCGTGCCTTCAATGCCTTGTAGGTGCAACGGCTGTGAGAGGAAGCTGTAGCTGTTGTCCTTGCTACTCGGCGGTAGCGTTTGGCTTTGGCAGCCCGGCTCAGTCTGGGTGGACCACTGTGCTGGGTGGCACTGGCAGCCCGTGGGGGAACGGAGGCCGATGCAGATGACGTAGTTGTTGTGGTCGACTGCACACTTTCTTCGTCCTCCAGGGCCACCAGCCGCCGATATTCGGCCACAGTGGCATCGATCCGCCGTTGCCGGGCCGCTCTAGCCAGCTCCTTCCTCCTTGTTCGTTTGGAAGGAGAACCTATATGAAGAAAGAAAGACATAGTCTGTAACCAATGCTCTTTAAGATTAACTCAATCATTCAGCAGAAATTTTTGTTGCACTACAACTAGCAACTTGCAAACGCATTACATAACTATTGAGGCCAGTATCTATCTAACCTCACACTTCTTCATCCTTGCTCTAACATTAGTGGGAGTTTAAGGAACAAATTCTACGAGCACTATGGACTTCCATTGGAGTCGACTATGAAAGTACACCAGTCTTATTCTTCTTCTTGTCTCTTGTTTTGGAAAATTGGTACGTTATCTTCTGCAAGCCGGCATAATGGCAGCGCAGTAAACTTGCACCCGAGAAAAAGAGACGCACGCCATGAGGAGTGACCTAGACTTGCGTTGCGTTACTGTACCTGTCCAGTACATGCAGGTGGTGAAGCTCTTACTTTTCTATTTTGGGTGGCACTGAGAATACTCTGTTACAACTCAAGGGCTACTGCTTAATTAATTTAACTTTCACCCTACAGTGGAAATGAGTACTAGAAATGGAAAATTGAAGAAGATAAATAATCTGATTATCTATCACTTCACATGGGATGTTTTTGCTTATATATGGGATGACTTTAGGTGCTTTGCTTTTTATTAAGTGACCAGTGATACATCCACACATGAATGACTGAGTACTACTAAACTTATTAAGAGAGGTAGGGAGTGGCCACCGTAATAACCGGATCTATGCAGTGCTTGCAATACAAACTACTGCTACTATTGATGGTAGTATTTGGACAAAATTAAAAGTTCTTTTCCTTGCCTTTCCTACACTGGAACGGACGTGCGGGTGCAGTGTTACATGCTCTTCAAAGTTACACTTAGTTCATCCACTGACCGTCTACTCTCTCTAGATCATGGGTACTCACAAACTTTCTCTCAGGGGCTACATTTACAGTGTAGTTTGGGGCCGAGGGCCGCACTGATGGGGGCGGAGTCAGAGGGGGCGGGGCTAAAGCAAAACGATAACTTGTGACCATGAGGTTGCACACAGGTCCCTGCAGCAGATGCCCTCATCCACTGAGCCACCAGACCCAGCATTTACATACATCTCTCTCCCTCCTGCTCTCCCTCCTGCCCTTCCGCTCCATCTCTCTCTCCCTCCTGCCCTCCCTCTCCCTCCCCCTCTGTCATGTCACTGTGTGTGTGTCTATCAGTGTCAGCCTTCAGCCCGGGTTGAGACCGCTTCCTCAACGCGCACACACAGACAACAACACCAAAGTACTTAACAGGTCTTTAAAAGACCATTAACATATTATTGAGGCTTTGTTTGTTGTAGCGCCCCTGCTTCTCCACCCTGACAATCACTGCTTGCCCGGCCCCACAGAGCAGAGGCTTTGTTCTATTTCACCTCTTTGTGGCCTTGCATCTCCACTCTGCTCTGTGGGGGCCGGGGGAGCAGTGATTGTCAGAGTGGAGATGCAGGGGCGCTAACAGGTGAAATACAAAAAAGCCTCTGCTCTGTGGGGGCCGGGGGAGCAGTGATTGTCTGCAAGGTCTGGGCACCGCCAAGGAAGGCTTGCCGGGCCACCACCGGCCCGCGGGCCGTACTATGAGTACCCCTGCTCTAGATACACATATGCTATCTAAGAGTCAGATAGTAGCATGATCCAGGTATATGGACACATACAGTTTCTGTGTCACCCACCCAGGCTGTTGTCCTTCCACCCATCATTGCTTCATCATTCACCCAGCCATGCATCTCATATTCTTGCCTTCCCAGCTAGTCTTCAATCTCAATAAGTAAGGAATATATAAGAGCTTACCTCTGGCCGCCACCACCACCGTCTCAACTCTCACAGCCGCTGCCTCCTCCCCTGAAGAATCGCCCTCCGCCTCTGTGTCGAGCACCACCACCTTCACACTGGCCCCGCCACCAGATGTTCCACCTACAAAGTACATTTAAGAATGTTAGAATAAAGCACTCACTAGTCTTTGGTCTGGGAATGAAGACATGTGAAAACAATGTAATTTGTGACTGTCTACGTTAAAGTTAAAAAAAATGTCCCTTTTTCCAGGGAAGGTTGTCTTGCTGCACTTTTTGGCACAACTGATGAAGGCTGTTTTTTTAACACGCACCATTTTTCTCCACACAGACAGAAGATGGACTTCTAACAACAAGAGCAAGTTGAAACGAGGTGAGAGCTCGGCTCGACCACAAGAAATGTCTTCAATTAATCGTCAGCACTAACCACTTTTCCATTATCAGTTAAACGTTTAGTTTTATTATGACTTCATTTTAATAAATGTGTTTACTTTTAATAAAGCTTTTAAACTTAAATACAATCTGTGTTTTCTGGTCCAGACTAGAGTGACTGAGCGAAAGGTTTTGCAATTTTTGCAAGCATGAGTCCAGATAGAACACTTCAAAAGACATTATGGACAATCCCAGAGGACTGCACTAAGTTGATAGAGCTATTGCTGACTAGAATCATGGGAGTTTCGCCAACCGTGCAATCTTAGTTAGCTACACAGACAGACTAATAAGAATAATCTAGTAATACCACAGGGAGTCATAGTAGAGGCAGGATAAGAATTTAGATACAGTCTACAAGAAGAGCAAAGACAATTTTGAAAAAAGTCAAATGAGGAACGCTAGGAAAAATAGGTACTAGTCTAAAATGAAAACTTACTGGGGCCAGCAGAGGAGCCCTCGCCTGCCCGATCCTGGCCCTGTTGAACAGCATCCGCCGCCTGCTGCTCCTGTGTCCTCCTCTCGCCCCTGGGGGGAGCTGACGTACAACATGAAAGAAAGAACAGAAAACATGGATGATTGTTGCTTGTCAATGTCAACCAAATCAAACATTTCAAAAGAACAATAACAAAATATTTCCGCGAAATTATATTGATTAGGGTTAGTTTTCATTTATTTGCGGACCTGTGACTTCGAAAGTCACGTAACTCACTAAACAAAGTACTGAAACGTTCACCTAGGACTGGCAGGCAGCAGTCCGCAGGCAAGACGCAAAGTGACAGACAAACTCCATTGTGATTTCAGTCAGATCAGTGACAACACTAACAGTTGCCTGCTACATTACCAGTCATTTAAATAGTCAAACTATCAATCCACCGCCACTATTTTTCTTATTGTCAGGGGTACAAAGGAAGGGGCAGATTTAAGCCCCTTGCGGCTCTTTTGCGCCGTTCTTGCGTGACTTTTGTGACGCAGCAGCTAAACAAAAAAGGGCGCCATGGTGCGGCGTATAATATTATAACAACGTGACGCATTTGGGAGATGCATCCCGTTATAAAGCCCTGCGCCATAAGGGGGCGTTCCGGCGCAAGGGAGGGCATTCCTGCGCTGGAACACATCCTAATAGTGTCTGAGGGAAATCTACAAAATTTCAATCAGTCACCTTTAGGACAATGATGCGTCACACAATCCCTGCACCTGCTTGAAGCAGACGTACGGCTTGACCCAGCATTGGGGAGATAGGGTACCCCAGAGCATTGCTGGAGCTGCGCCATCGTTGTGACGCAACTCCAGCAGTAAAGCTTCGGTGACGTTTTGGGCCCATGGTGCGCCGCATTGCAAATACGGCGCACCATGTTTGGTGGTGGTAGCGGGCCGCACAATTAATGGCGCATCCCTGCTACTTTGCAGGGATGCGACGGTAATTGCAATTCTGCCCCTTAGGGGCATACTTACTTACGTGTTCTGGCGCATCTCCAGAGATGCGCCAGATCAAATGCGTCACGCAAAACTACCCTTGCGACACGGCAGATGCGCCTCATTTACAATGCGGCGCGCCCTGGCGCAAGGGTAGGCACTTGCGTGACGCATCTCGTCACGTAAGAGCGGCGCATCGCTGGAGTCACGTCGCCAACGCAATGCAACTCCAGTAATGCTCAGGGCCACCCAATACTTAACATGCTGTGTCAGTCCTTTAGCCTGCTTCGAGCAGACATAAGGAATTGAATTGAGGTAGCAGCGTCGCAGAAGTGCCTGCGTTAAATCTTGTAGATTTCACGCAGGCAATTTTGCGAGGCGCACAGCCGGCGGACCGCCCACCCTGCGTACTAGGAACGCACCAATTGTGGTGCAGGCCCATGGCTTTATAACGTGACGCATCTCCCTAGATGCGTCATGCTGTAAATGACTCGCAGGGATGCAGCACGTTTACGCCGCTGTTGCGTCACGCAAGGCAACGTAAACGTGGCGCAAGGGGCTTGTAAATGTAATCTGCCCCCTAGTGTCTAGCATTACGCAGTTCTGTAAAGTACACTCATACATAATAGTTACTCAGGCCAATGAGACCACGAAATAGAAAACAAATAAGCATAGTAGCAACGCCACTGAGAAGGAGAGCAGTGCACCTGAAATGCACAGAAGATTTTGAAATATAATTTAACTACAATGTAATCGTCATCAGCGGCATTATTGGCTTGCTCCATGTAAATAACAAATATTTGCAATACAACAACACAGAGCAGGAGAAAACATCATAGTAGTGAGTGATTAAATGGCTAATACTACTCACCAAGCCCGGGGATCTCCAAGCCGAGCTGGTCCAGCAGGTTGCGCTCGCGGTCCAGGAGGTCCGTCCAGCGATGGGTGACCTGGCTGTAGGTGCGCTGGACCCCGTAGAGGTGGGATATGGCCCAGCACACCTTCTCCCACCGCTTCCGGCGCTCCCGCATGTTGTAGCCGCCGGCCGCGATCCTGCCGCCTCCCGCGATGGTCCTGGGCAGGCGGCGCTGGACGAAGTAGACCAGCGCGCCCACTTCCTCCGGGCTGAATATCTCCCGTCGCGTCACCTGCTCCCCCCTCAATCTCCCGCATGCTGTCCTGGCACTGGGTCCAGCACTACTCCCCGCCGCCGCTGCGGCCCTCAAGAGCCTGGGCAGCTTCACGGCGCCTGGCTTGACCATGGTCTGGGCAGGTAAGGTAGGAAGAAGTAGAAAAAGAAGTAGAAAATTAAGAAAGAATAGGATAGGGAAGAAGAAAAGAAAAGAGTTTAAAAAAGTAGTTTAAAAGTAAAGAAAAATAGCAGAAAAGACAAAAATATACAGCTAGGAAAAGAGAGGGATAGATAAGAAGCAAAATCGTTAAAAAAAACTGAAAACAAGCAAAGGATGGCAAAGATACCAAGAGGATTAAACACCATGCCCAGACACAGGAAATGAATGAAAAACAAGATGGCCGGCGCCCGTTCACGAGCGCGAAAGTAAGTTCGCGCGAGATTTTCCTCGCGATCTCGTGCGAACCTCTAGATTTCCCGCGCGATCTCGTGCGAACCTCTACTCGCAATGCGCTTACTGCGCGAGATTATACATAGCGGGCGGAAACGGAAATACGTCACGCAAACAAAATGGCCGCGCCCGTACTCGACCTTGGGGTAAATTCGCGTGTTGCGCTGCAAGCGGCTTGCGAATACTGCAAAAAAACTCGCGAAACAACAAGCCGCAAACAAATAAAATGCTCATTCGCACGAATTGGCGGCTTCCGCGGTCGGTTTCGCACGACGCCGCGCCCCGCGAATAGCGCGAAAAAAACGAAAAACGATTTCAGCAAAAGCAAAAGCAATGAGCAGGTGCAAAAGGTCAACCTCATGATTTGTAACGATTCTTTGTAGTGCTTCCTGAGGGGGCCCTCCAGAATTCGGTTGCCTGCTTGCAACTATTGTGTGACCCTGCTCTGACCTTAACTGTATGCCACAAAGGTCCTGATTTACAGCTAAAGGAGCAGACAAGCAGGTGCCAGGCTGGAACTTGAAATTCTTTCAGTGACACATTAATTAGCCCCTAATTCATTATTGTCAGTTGGGGCAGGGCAGGTGTTGTTAATAAACTAACCCCAAATTAATTCATGTCAGTTCAAGCAGGGCAGGTGGGCTTGCTTTTCCCCCCCATCTTCTACAGTGATGATGAACCAGAGGGTGGCATTGATGTAACAGAGGGTGGCATGGGTCAAAGAGAGGGTGCCAGTGGTGAAACAGAGGGTGCTGGGAGGCTGTGATGATGAACCAGACGTAGAAACAACATAGTCGCGACCGTTGCGAGCCGACAAGTAAGTTCGCAATTGCGAACTAGTACCAAATCCTCGCGAACTGGCAGAAACAATTGCGAACACACAAAAAAAAAAAATCCGCAAATTCGCGGGAATTCGCGGATTTTGCGGATTGCGAGTTCGCAAATCCGCAAAATTCGCGAACGCGAGATCCGCAAAATTCGCCCATGCTTAATTGAGCTCAAAGAGTTTTCCACAGTTGATTACTTTAGTAGTCCCAGGACTAGATCTTAGATTCAGTCCTGGGGTCTAAGCTGAAACCATGTTAGCAAAAACTTTATAGTTACCGTAGTGAATTTTCATGAATATAAAGCTGTTTTAAAAGTTCACACTTCGAAACTTTTCAAAGGAAATCTGACAATGTTATTCAATGGGAGAAAATTCAGGTTGCGGGTAAAGTACGATTGTGTTACTTTTGTAACCCAGCACTGGTCTCCTAGGGCCAGCACTGGGGTCTTAACTCAAAACAGGTAGGTCATTGCGTTTCAGTATTTCGTGTGATTTTCAAAGAATATTTCAAGTTTTCAAAAGTAGCCACTTTGAAGAAATTTCATAGAAAAGCAGACAATGGGTTCCTATGGAGAAAATACAGATTACTAGTAACCCCGCTAGGGATTACTTTTGAAGTTCAGTACTGGGCTGACAGGTACAGCACTGGCTTCTCCCCTGATCACAGGTGAGTACTTCAGAATTCAGATTTCGGCTGATTTTATGTGAATATTTTCAGATTTCAAAACTTCACACTTAGAAAGTTTTTGAGTCAAAATGAGTCAATGTTATCCAAGGGCAGGTAAGTAAATTACCGGTTTCCAGGTGAGTACTTGGTTAGTGAAGTTGAGGTTCTGGGCATAGACTCAGGGGTTCCCCAGGGTCAGGTAACTACAGTTAGTTCAATCCCCGCGGCACAGGGGCGGCCGGGTGCAGAGGTAGGTAGGCCCAATGATATCCAAAGAGGGAAGGGGGGCCGTTGGTTGGTGGCTGCTGGCTAGCAGGCCACGTGGCTGTGGGGGCTGGGCTCCCAGGCATTTGCTAAGGGCAAGGTGGGAAATAGGATAGGACGCAGGGGTCACAGCCAGCGGCACTCGGGCGACTGGCTGCAGGGTGCTTTTGAGCCATCGGGCACTCAATGTTATCCGATGGGAAAGGTCAAAGAGGAACAAAGGCTGCAGGCTAGGGGACGCAGGCTCTCCAGGGGCGACCAGCACTTTGAGAGGTAAGTTGGGATCTTGGAGCACAGGTAGGTACCCCAAAGGCACGGGGGGCTGTAGGGCACAAGGTGCAGGGGTGTCTTTGGGTGTCGGTAAAGCTTACCGTCGGCTGGTCGCGGTTGGGTTGTTCCACTGGTTCTGAGTCTGCAGGCGTCGGCTGGTTCATCGAGGAGGTCTTTAGGCAGTGGAATTCGGGTCCCAGTTGCCAGGGGGACGTTCGTGTGGTCTTGGTTCAGTTAGGCACAGCCCAGGCTCGGCGGGTGCAGAGTCGGCTGGTCCGGAGCTTCCTGGTTGGCACCAGGTGGATTGTTGCAGCAGAGCCTCTGCTGATGGGAGTCCCAGTCTTCAAGAGGGTCAAGGCAGGCAGGTCCTCCGGGTGTCCCAAGGTTGCTGTCCGCAGGAGTGGCCAGGATTAAGCAGGAGCAGGTTCCAAGATCGACAGGCTGGTAGGGCTGGGGAAAGTCAGTTGTTGTCGTCCTGTTGTTAGCAGCTGCTCGGCGGGTCTTCTTCTTCTTGATCTTCTTTATTCTTTTTGTATCGGGATCTGAGGAAGGAAGGTTCAGGGAGCCCCTAAATACTGAATTTAGTGGCGTTACAGGTAGAGCAAAAACAGGGACAATGGGTCACTGCCCTGGGGTGGGTACAACCCCTAGCCTGCTCCTCTCCTGTGGGAGGGGGGCAGGAGACTAGCTGTAATAGGGCAGGGCTCCCCATCTTCAAGCTGGCCGGAGCCCGGGGTCGTGCTTCACCTCGTCTCCCCCACCTGAGTGGTGGGGTTGGCACAGGCTGGTACCCCCCTACCTTCCTGACGTAGTTTTTCCCGCCAGAGTGGGGGGCAGGACTGGTGGGGGCTGGTTGCTGGGTACGGCAAATGGTCTGGAGAAGCTCACAGAGGTGGCATGCCTTTGAAGCTTTCCCCTGCCCATCCTGGGGGAGGAGACCTAGCACCTCACCCAGGATGTGCATTGTTGCAGGCCCAGGAGAACAGGGGCTCTCCTACCCAGGGGTCCAGCAACATGTTGTTGTGTGGCAGCCTCTGCATCCACTCAGCCAGACGTGGATTATAGGTTAGGGTTTCAGAGGGCATCTCTAAGATGCCCTCTTGTGCATTTTACATTAAATCCCACACTGGCATCAGTGCGGGTTTAATGTGCTGAGAAGTTTGATACCAAACTTGTCAGTCTTTAGTGGAGCCATTATGGTGCTGTGGAGTTCGTAATGCCAACCTCCCAGCACCAAATACTCTTAATGACATCACTGCACTTACAGTGCCCAGGAATGGCCCTGGGCACTGTAGGGGCACAGGGCTCATGCACCTGTGCCCACACCTCTGGCATAGGGCACCTAGCCTGAGGGGTGACTGAAGTATGCCAGGGCAGTCGGTTCTGTGGGCATGGCATACAGGGATGTGTGCCATGTTGACTCTGGTTTTAGTTCTGTACTCAGGCATTCAGCCTGCAAAGGCAGTGTGTGGGTGCCAGGGTACAGGGCCCCTGATGGTGGCCCAATAAGTGCTACAGCCCTCAGGGGTCTTCTCTGGTCACCATGCCCTGGGTACTTAGGGTACCAACTACTAGGGGCTGACAGGTAGCCATAGATGCCAATTGGGTTTTGTTTCAGTACAGTTTTAGGGAAGGAACACAGGCCCGGGGTACCTGGTTGGCAGGAGCCCAGGGCACACTCAGTCAAAGCACATTAGCAATTCAGAAAAAAGTGGGGGCATACCAAATTAAGAAAGATGGCGCTTTATCACATATGGTCACAAAAACTCAATCTCTCGGAGACTGTACAGCTCAGTGAGCTGAACTACAGGCTTTCAAGATGGCGCTTGAAAATACTGATCGCAAATTCCCCACACTCATAGTGTGCGATTTTTATTACTGCGTTCAATCTTACAACGAATACTTGCAGAACTAGGTTCAAAACGGTTTCAAAGACGCAAAAGTTGAGCATGAATTGCTTTGGGAAGAAGTATTTCTATTATAGAAACAACTACAAAAGACTCACCTGATCCATACACTGAGTCATCAGCCTGATGGCGTTCACGTTGCAGGGAATTAATTGGCTGATGAAGCCGTGATGGCAGCTGTGCAAACGGCTTCCGTAGCTGCAATCACTTGTTCAAAAACAAAAATAGTGGGTGAAACAATGCTAGCTGTCAATGCCACAAGCAAAGGCAGCGGAGCGGCGTTACCTATAAACTATCCAGTTGAATATTCATACATAATTGATGACAATTCTGTTCCTTTTGCTTGAATCCCTGGAGTGGGGGATAGTGTATTTCCAAACAGGAATCAGAAAGGTTCTTTGATTCAAGAAGCACATATGGGAGAGGGTCTGATACATCAAGGGATCTCAAAATCTCTACTAGAATTAAAAGAGATGTACTGGTGGCCAGGGATGAATGCCCATATTTAAGAATTTAGAATTAATTGGGATGTCTGTAAGTATGGGCAAATTTTACAGGTTCGCGGTCCGCAAATTCACACGAATTGGCAAACAAATCCGTGGTTTCCAATCTCCAGTGACCATGTGTGTCTGTAACTGTGCCACTGCGCCGGAAGGTGCCAAGGTCCCTCGAGTGAGCTGTCCTTCATAGTGAGGAAAGGACGGGAAGACGTTGCATACCCTAGTGTGTGTGTGGCGGGGCCAAACAGGCGGCGCTTCTATGTGAGTTCACATGCCTCTTGTTTATAAAAGGTCAGAGACAGATCAGAGCAGCAGATGAGAAGAAAGCAGCCTCCTGGTCACAGGAAGTACACAGGGATTGCGCTCGAGAAACTTGTGGCTGCAAAGACCTCCATCAAGTATTACATATAATTGTAGGCGGTAGATATCGGGAGGAAGCACACCTGGATCGTGCTCACTAGTTGTTTGGGCTGATTATATTGTGCAACTGAATTTGAACTTCAACTTGGGCACCTGCTTATATCTGTAAGTGCTTCCTGTTGAGGTTTAATTTTTGTGACAGGAGCATCGTGCCAGAATGAATCCTGCCTGCTTATTTATCCACGAAGATGCCATCGTGTTGTGCTATACCTCTCCTCAACTGGAGTACTTTCTACTGGCTAATCAGTAAGTGCTACCTCGTTGGGTAAATGTCTAGTGCTTTTCCTACACTGTAGCTGTGTAATGGGCCAGAAGAGTTGCCTCCAGTGACCACGTGTGTCTGTAACTTTGCCACCGCACCGAAAGGCGCCGAGGTCCCTCGAGTGAGCTGCCCATCATAGTGAGGAAAGGGTGGGAAGACGTTGCATACCCAAGTGTATGTGTGTGGTGGGGCCAAACGGGCGGGGCTTCTATGCAAGTTCACATGTCTCTTGTTTATAAAGGGTCAGCAACCGATCAGAGCAGCAGATGAGAAGAAAGCAGCCTCCTGGTCACAATAAGTACAAAAGGATTGCGCTCGAGAAACTCGTGGATGCAAAGACCTCCATCAAGGATTACATCTAATTGTAGGCGGTAGATATGGGGAGGAAGCCCACCTGGACCTTGCTCACTAGTTGTGTGGGCTGATTATAATGCGTGACTGAATTTGAGCTTCATCTCAGGCACCTGCTTATATCTGTAAGTCCTTCCTGTGGAGGTTTAATTTTTGTGACAGGAGCGTCGTGCCAGAATGAATCCTGCCTGCATATTTATCCACGAAGACGTCACCATGTTGTGCCATACCTCTACTCTACCTCAACTGGAGTACTTTCTACTGGCTAATCAAGTGCTACCTCGTTGGGTAAAAGTATTGTGCTTTTGCTAAACTACAGCTGCGTAAAGGGCCAGAAGAGTTGTTTCCAGTGACCACGTGTGTCTGTAACTTTGTCACTATGCCGAAAGGCGCCAAGGTCCCTCGAGTGAGCTGTCCATCATAGTGAGGAGAGGGTGGGAAGACGTTGCATACCCTAGTGTGTGTGTGTGGCGGGGCCAAACGGGCGCGGCTTCTATGCGAGTTCACATGTCTCTTGTTTATAAAGGATCAGCGACCGATCAGAGCAGCGGATGAGAAGAAAGCAGCCTCCTGGTCACAGGAAGTACACTGGGATTGCGCTCGAGAAACTCGGGGAGGCAAAGACCTCCATCAAAGATTACATCTAATTGTAGGCGGTAGATATGGGGAAGAATAACACCTGCCTAGCCTAGACTGTGCTCACTAGTTGTTTGGGCTGAATATTTGAGTTTCAACTCGGGCATGTGCAAAAAAATCCACATGCAAGCGAATTTGAGAATTTTTCCGCAATTTCCCAAGATTCACGGATCGCGAAACTGCTGAAAACTTGCAAATTCAGTGAGCAGAACGGATTTTAAGCCCATACTTAGATGTCTGCTACATAAATCATAGCTTAGAGTGTCTCCAGATACCTGGATACAGCCCAGTACAGACACCATTGTTAGATAGCAATAGACTATCCATGCTCAAACGTCCCTATGGACAAAAGCAGTCCCACAAATATTAGGACAAGATTCGTTTGGATGTGGCCTCAGCGCTCGGCTGACGCCCGAACTTTTGTTAAAGATTTGCGAGTCTTTATCGGTACATGAAATGAAATGAAATGAAATGAAATGAATGAAATGAAATAAGGTATTTATAGAGCGCACGGTGGCCAAACGGCTTCCTGGCGCTGAGAGCTCTACTGAACAGAACAGACAGGGCCAAGGAAGTTAGCAGGGATAGGCCTGGGCAAACAAGAATGTTTTAAGCGCTTTGAGGGAAGTGTGAAAAAATGGGAATAGAACGCATAGAGAGGGGGAGGGAGTTCCAGAACCGGGGGGCAAGGACAGAGAATCTGGTTCCACCAGTGCGGGATTTACGAAAGCGGGGAACAGTGAGGAGGGCAGAGGTAGATGAGCGGAGGGTACGGGCAGGGGTGTGAGTGGAGATCAAAGAGTAGATGAACGCCGGAGCAGAGCGATCAACAGCCCGAAAGACTAGACACCCTAGTTTAAACAGGGATCTCTGTAGAACGGAGAGCCAGTGAAGAGATTTGAGGACAGGAGTGATATGGTGAGTTTTAGGAAAATGAAAAATAAGTCGGGCAGCCTGATTTTGGATTGCTTGGAGACGACGGGTTTTGTAGGCAGGGATACCCACGAACAAGCTATTTCCATAATCAAGGCGGGAAGTGATGAGGGCCGAAATATTAATTTTGAGGGAATCAAGGGGAAAAAAACGGGAAATTTTACGAATCAAACGGAGGGAAAAAAAGCAAGAAGACACTACAGAACTGACCTGGCCGTGCATTGACAGGTCATGGCTGACCTTAATGCCCAGCGTTTTAACGGAAGGAACAGGGGTAGGAGGGGGACCAAAAATAGGGGGCCAAAAAGCAGAGGACCAGGGGCTGGATGAGCCACCCGTCAAGACAAGCTCAGTCTTGTCTGGATTGAGCTAGAGGTGATTGGCGCTCATCCACCCGGAAATGAAAACCAGAGTGGAGCGAAAAAAAGATAAGGAGTGAGAAGAGGAAGAAATATCAAAGACGAGCTGGAGGTCATCTGCGTAGTTGTACACAGAGACCCCCAGATCGAGAAGAGAAACAATAAGCGGGCGAATATAAAGATTGAAAAGAAGGGGGGAGAGAGAGGAACCTTGGGGAACCCCACAGGACACCGGGAGAGGGGAGGCAAAGAAACCGGAGAGGTGAACAGCTTGTGAGCGTCCTGAAAGAAAGGACGTAATCCAGGAAAGAGCGGAGCCCCGGATGCCCGCTGCGCTGACGCGGTCAAGAAGGATGGTATGATCGACCGTGTCAAACGCAGCGGATAAATTCAGGAGAACCAGAGCTTGAGGGGAGTTGGTGTCGGCCTTGGCTTTCAACTCATCGAGAACCGCAAGCACCACTGACTCAGTCGAGTGGCCCGAGCGGAACCCTGCTTGGTGGGAAGCAAGGAGATGGTTCTGCTCAATATAAGAGGAAAGACAGGAGGTGACATAACTTTCGAGGATTTTGGCAAGATAAGGAAGAAGAGAAATAGGTCTGAAATTAGAAGGGAGGGAAGAATCAAGACCAAGGGCCTCATTTATGAGGCCCCTTGCGCCATTGGAACTTTACTTTTCATGAAGTTCCGTGGCGCAGAATCCTGCATGGTATTTATCAGGCAGCAGTACGCCAGTTTTTGTGGCGTATTGCTGCCTGATAAATATCAGTCCCTTTAACGCAGTGTTCTGCGTTAAAGGGGCGTGCAATGGGTGTTGCTGGGGGCGTTCCCAGCAACATCCATGGCCTTTTGACACTGCCCCAGATTTACGAGAAATCGTAACTCTGAAGCAGTGCCAAAAGCTTACGCCTCCCCAAGGGAGGCGCAACAGGGAGAAATGTTTCTATTTCTCCTCGTATTTCCTTTTTCTATGTGTGCTGCATTCTGCAGCACACATAGAAAGAGGAAAAGCCTCTAGTGATTATTTTTGTACAGAAAGTTTTCCCTTCCCGGCACCCTTGCACCATTGTGCAAAGGTGCCTGCGCTGGCGCAGGCAGCCCATTGTGCGCCAGCGCAGGGGAAAAGTACAGGAATGCGCCGTATCTTATAGATACGGCGCATTTCTGCCCTTTTCTTTTGCCGTAGGGAAGCGCGGCAGGAAGGCCTGCTGCGCTTCCCTACGGCAAAAAGTCATAAATGAGGCCCCAGGTTTTTTGAGGATGGGAAAAACAATCGCAGATTTAAATGAGGAGGGGACCAAGCCATTTGAAAGGGAAGCATTAAGAAAGGAAAGAGGAGTAGTGGGGCAAGAGGTAAAGAGAGTTCTCAGCACGCGGGCAGGGGCACAATCAGCAGGGGAGCCAGACTTGATTTTTGTAAGAAGAGCTAGAAAGGAATCCAAGGAAATACAAGGGAAGGAAGCAAAGGAAGAATTAGACACAAGAGGGGCCGGATGAAGGGAGGGAAAGGGAGTGGTAGGAATGTTGGATTTAATTTTAGCGATCTTCTCGATGAAGAAGTCGTTTAAAGAAGAACAGAGGGCCTGGGAAGGGATAAGCTTGGGGCAGACACGATCAGAGGTGGCCAGATTAGTGACCAAGGAAAAGATCTCTTTAGATTTATTAGCGGATAATGCTACCTGCTCAGAGAAATACTTGGTCTTGGACACAAGGATAGCTTTCTTGTAGTCATAAAGAAGACGTTTATATTTGGCCTTGAGATCAGGGCAATAACTGCGGTGCCAAAGACACTCAGAGCATCTGAGTTCCAGTTTAAGGACCTTGAGTTCAGAGTTGAACCATCTATGGGCCTCATGTGGGCGAATAGACTTGACTATTTTAAGAGGGGCAACTAGATCACAACCAGAAGATAACCAATTGCTGACTGCGACGGCCTGAAGGTCGAGGGGAAGGCCGTTGAGGTCAGGAAGGGAGGATGCCAGGGAGAGGGAAAGGGAAGGGAGGTCCACGCGGTTCCAGCTGCGTGCAAAGATGTTCTTGGGGTGAGAGGATTTGTGAAGGGAACCAAGATTAATAGTGAAGAAAATAAGAGAGTGGTCAGACCAGGTGCAAGGAAGGATACTAGGGGGAGAGACAATGTCCTGAGATGACCAAACTTGGTCCAATGTATGACCAAGATTATGGGTGGGAGCAGAAACGTGAGACAGGAGGATAAGACACGAGAGGGTGGCCGTGAAGTCCTTGGATGCCAGGTCTTCCCTGGGGTCACCAGGCCAGTAATTGAAGTCTCCCAGCAGGAGAACCGAGGAGTTGTTAACTACTAGGGTAGCAAGGAGTTCCTGCAGGGAGGCCACAAACAAAGGCATACTCAGGGGGGGGCGGTACACAAGGACAACTGTCAGAGGGGCGGGAAGATTAGTGGAACGGGCAACCAAAGAATCCACTCCAGCTATGGAAGATTGAGGGAGAAGCTGGAATTGGAGACTGGCCCGAGCAATCATGGCAACGCCGCCTCCGATCCTGCCGTCAGGGCGATCAGCCCGGAGGGCGTAGTAGGAATCGGGGAGGATGGCCAGGATATCGGGGAGTGAAGCCTCTGAGAACCAAGTTTCTGTTAAAAACAGAATGTCAGGGGAATCGGAGGTAAGAAGGTTAAATAATTGCAGTTGATGCTTGACTGCCGAGCGAGTGTTAAGGAGGCAGGCAGAGGCAATGTAAGAAGGAGAAGGTGTGATGGTAGAAAGCGTAGGATCCTGAGAGGGCAAGGAAGGAATAGCTCGTGGGGAAGTGGCACGGTCAGGATGGGGGGCATAGATACCTAGGGAAGTGAGATGCTGCGTGAGGGGATGGGGAAGGGGCACATCAGCAGAATAGGAGAGAAGTTGCGCAGAGAAGAATGCGATTAAAGAGGCAGGGGCTGTGGCCCCTGGTCCCGGCCCATCGCGGACGGGCGCAGACGGGCTTAACTTAGGCGCAACTTCGGCGCGCCTTCGTCGCGCCCGCTGCGCTCGTCCGCTGCGCGGCCGGGATAGGAGAGCCATAAAGTAGGCCACCGGAAGTAGTAGGGGCGTGGCAGGGGGTGGAGGGACAGAGGAGCTGCCCCACCAACCACAGAGCAGCCCAAGATGGTGGCCACGCCCGTCCCCGCCCCAGTGACCTGCCCGTCAGAGGGGGGAGAACGATCAGCGTGGGGCGCTCTGGCAGCGGGAGCCAAGGGGATGAAGTGGCGACAAGGGGTGCGCGATGTCCAGAGCGCAGCCCCAGAACAGGAGGAGGTAAAGTTTTTAAAAGAGTCTTTCCAGTTAAAAACACAAAGTTGCGCCACACCAGGTAGCGTTGTTGCTCCCGGCGAAGCCTGAGGAGATCTGATCGTCAGTGAAAGCTGGGGCGGGACTCAGCCAGTCCGGAAGAAATTGCCAGGGGGGGAGGGACAGAGGAGCTGCCCCACCAACCACAGAGCAGCCCAAGATGGTGGCCACGCCCGTCCCCGCCCCAGTGACCTGCCCGTCAGAGGGGGGAGAACGATCAGCGTGGGGCGCTCTGGCAGCGGGAGCCAAGGGGATGAAGTGGCGACAAGGGGTGCGCGATGTCCAGAGCGCAGCCCCAGAACAGGAGGAGGTAAAGTTTTTAAAAGAGTCTTTCCAGTTAAAAACACAAAGTTGCGCCACACCAGGTAGCGTTGTTGCTCCCGGCGAAGCCTGAGGAGATCTGATCGTCAGTGAAAGCTGGGGCGGGACTCAGCCAGTCCGGAAGAAATTGCCAGGGGGGGAGGGACAGAGGAGCTGCCCCACCAACCACAGAGCAGCCCAAGATGGTGGCCACGCCCGTCCCCGCCCCAGTGACAGGCCCGTCAGAGGGGGGAGAACGATCAGCGTGGGGCGCTATGGCAGCGGGAGCCAAGGGGATGAAGTGGCGGCAAGGGGTGCGCGATGTCCAGAGCGCAGCCCCAGAACAGGAGGAGGTAAAGTTTTTAAAAGAGTCTTTCCAGTTAAAAACACAAAGTTGCGCCACACCAGGGAGCGTTGTTGCTCCCGGCGAAGCCTCGGGAGATCTGATCGTCAGTGAAAGCCGGGGCGGGACTCAGCCAGTCCGGAAGAAATTGCCAGGGCGGGAGGGACAGAGGAGCTGGCCCACCAACCACAGAGCAGCTCAAGATGGTGGCCACGCCCGTCCCCGCCCCAGTGACCTGCCTGTCAGAGGGGGGAGAACGATCAGCGTGGGGCGCTCTGGCAGCGGGAGCCAAGGGGATGAAGTGGCGGCAAGGGGTGCGCGATGTCCAGAGCGCAGACCCAGAACAGGAGGAGGTAAAGTTTTTAAAAGAGTCTTTCCAGTTAAAAACACGAAGTTGCGCCACACCAGGTAGCGTTGTTGCTCCCGGCGAAGCCTCGGGAGATCTGATCGTCAGTGAAAGCTGGGGCGGGACTCAGCCAGTCCGGAAGAAATTGCCAGGGGGGGAGGGACAGAGGAGCTGCCCCACCAACCACAGAGCAGCCCAAGATGGTGGCCACGCCCGTCCCCGCCCCAGTGACCTGCCCCTCAGAAGGGGGAGAACGATCAGCGTGGGGCGCTCTGGCAGCGGGAGCCAAGGGGATGAAGTGGCGGCAAGGGGTGCGCGATGTCCAGAGCGCAGCCCCAGAACAGGAGGAGGTAAAGTTTTTAAAAGAGTCTTTCCAGTTAAAAACATGAAGTTGCGCCACACCAGGTAGCGTTTTTGCTCCCGGCGAAGCCTCGGGAGATCTGATCGTCAGTGAAAGCTGAAAGCATACACAATCAGCATGCTACATTCTGACCAGGGTCCTGCTTTTAGCTCTGGAGCTCACAAGGAGGCCATGGCCTGTTTGGGCCTTGCATTGCGGTACTCAAGTCCATTCCATCCTGAGGGAAATTTGGTTGTGGAAAGAAAAAACCCTGACATAAAGCAATCTATAACATCTAGGGTATTGGGTTCAGGTGACGGGTGGGTCAAACATCTAATAAGTGTCCAACGTAGTCTTTATAACCTGCCAAGAAATTCTCTAGGTGGAATCACTCCATATGAAATCCTTTTTGGTACTAGAATGATGATTGAAGACCTCAATCATCATACTTCAGTGGTAGAACAAAAACCATTTGATATCAAAGACCGTTTGGCTGTTTTGCAGGGTGTAAATGAAACAAGAAGAAAACTAAGCAACACATTACAAAAGCCAACGACCACTGAAGAAAAACCACTTGTCCCAGCAAGACCTGTCTGGATTCCATAGATTGGGGTTCTGGTAAGAGAGAAAATAGCGGATAAGAAGGAATTTGGGCCTTCTTACAGAAAACCAGTACCTGTACTAGCAGTCCACGGATCAAGAACAGTTTTACTGCCGCCCCTTGCTGGAAGAAAGGCAAACTCGAGAGATTACCATTAACCATTTCTGAGAAACCAGCCGTTGAATGGATAATACATGGCACCATCACAATACCAGTGACGATTTTCCATTTTCAGTATTGCTTAAAACTCATACCAGCAGGCCTATATAAAAGGTTGGGTGAAGAGTACATAAAGTCGGCCTGGGATTTACCATACACACACAAATGTTGGAGTGGGGAAAAGGAGGTATTTCTCAGTAGTAAAAATTGCAAACCAGATTGAGCGGTACACTTCTATGTCAGGGCATTAATTTGCATGAAGCCTGTGATGGTTCTTCAAACAACTTATCGTGCCACCTGCAGGGTTCCCCAGCAGCAGTGATAGATCCAATTTTTAGGCAGCTTTCTAATGGGACCTACATAATGTTGAATGATCACAGCTGTTGTGGAATGATGCCAGGAATAGCCTATCTCGTTAGTGTGTCAGCCAGGGTCACTTGCTGTATGCTAGTATTGTTTCCAAAAACTAGGACAGACGGGGAGTCACCACTATGGCCTTCACTGAACATCTCTTCTATACGAATTGATACTTTAAGGAGAATGAAAGCCATTCTTTTACAAAAAACTTGCCCACTGACATTGTCCAGAGAGATATATGATCTGCAAAATGCAAGGTTCTCTGTGGAGATACATGCCTTATTATCAGCAAACTGCCCCATACATTTTGTAGAAATGTTAGATCATATCTTAAACATGTCTGATACCAGTGGTATTGTACATGTATTTAAGACGATTATTTCGGGACTGTCAGCACACTTTGAAGCAGTCCTAGGTATTTTTCCTAACTTCGTGCACTCTGTGTTCGTTGGCCTGCCTCTCGTCTTGAGACTCGTAGGAGGGATAGTATTTTTATTCCTCCTGCTCCGTTATGGCAAGTCCAGTCACCAGCTATATCCAGATTACCATGGAGAACACTCTTCTGGCAATGCAGTATCGTGAACAAATAACACAGATTCTTGACTTTGCTCTTTTGAGAGATCTGAATACCACATGGGTCCTGTCATTCAGACCAATCAGGGAAGATTGCATCTTACCTGTTCTACGATGCCTGCTTTGTGGAGAGAAATGCATGTTAGATATCTGTCTAACACTTCCATCAGCACTGCCAACGGATATTGACGCTTTGCTTGGTTCGGTAACGGCTCATGCATTGTGTTGCCCCCTACGGCTACCAATCCTGATGACGGCATTCATTGAGGTCTCACCAGCAATTCCAGCTGAGGGTGAGATACGTGGACCAACAGGCATACAGGTACCATCTACTGCGAACATTGGTAATGTGACTGACGCTGGAGGCGATGTTTCTCATCTGGGTACGATTTATCTACTTAATGAAGTGGTTCAACTTTCACCTACTGTGGGAGACGATTTCTTTGCCAGCTTAGAAGATTTAATGTTTTCTCCTGACACCGAGAATAACTTTTGAATTTAGCACACAGCGTTCTATCAACTCTGAATTAGACCTTCGCTTTTTCAAAAGAAAAACTTCTAACTTCCGACCTCTATTTTTCTACGATTTGATTTGACTTTTTTCCAAAACTGAATTTTGGCACAAAGCAATCTGCTTAAAGAAGATCTTTTCTTAGAGAACAAGAATTCTTTGAATACTTCCTAGAGAAAATATTTACCTAATCCACAAACCAAATTATTTTATATATCCGGCTATTTTTTTTCTGTATTAGGAGACATTTCATAAATATATTTTCGTGATTCATTCAGGTAGCATTTCCAATATCATATTATATGCTTACAGTGAAATCATTGCCTTTAAATGCGTACTGTACAAATGCTCATTTTATGTGTACAACCATTTTCAAATGCATTTTTCGTATTTTTGGGTGGGATTGTAAACACATGCTTTAGATATGTTTTAATGCTTAGATTTAGTAATGTTGAACATAATAAATTGGAGAGGGTGTTGTATAGCATTTTAGGACCCTAGTGTATTTTCCCGATTCATGCCCTTATATAGGTATGAATCACCATATATTATATATATAGGCATAGAAATCATAACGGTATTTAGACATAGCTCATGCAGTCCAAATACGGCATGGCTACTTCCACTAGTTCCAAAAATCCACAATGATATCTTAGAAAACTCGGCTTTAGCAGTTAGGGGCTTCCCTTTGCTTCAATATTAATTTGTCCAAGAACTCATGGAGTTTTCTAAGAACTGAGACTCTTTGATGATGTTATTTTGCCCACCTTTACATCAAACTCGGCTCCTTCAAGGTATAAATATACCCACACTTGCCCAAGCAAACACAGTGGTTTGGAGCAGTTCGACTATCTACTTGCCCGACGCATCCTCCTACAGCAAGTGCCAAAGGAAGCCGACCCTCCACAAGACGCACTAAGAGACATGCTGTCTTTTCTCTTGCTGAGAAATCCAGCTCCAGTGTTTCCAAGCTCCCCTTGCGGGGTGTTGGGAAATGGAGTCCTGAGACAGACCTTCTTCATTCTAAACCAAGGTACGGAGCTGATTAGAGCCTAAGAGAAATCTTGGATGGATTCTTGGCAAAAGAATGCTAAGCTTAGGCTACACCTCACTTACATCTTCCCTCGTACTAGACTTAGGTTAGGTACATCGGGGTAGGTGTATTTTAGAAGCACCAGCTGAGTACTTTTAGTCTCTATTTATTTATGTATGTATTTTATGGCTTAGAAACCATACCATGCTTTTACAGTATTATATATATATTATAATACTCTTCCTGCTGTACGCACTATACGTTACAGCCAGTATTACGATTGTAGCAGTTCATTTCTTCTGCATGAGAAAGAAGACTGTTCAATAAATACTTTTATTGAAAACGCCCGTCTCTCTATTTCTCTGCACCTCTGGTGAAACAAAGCATGCACGAATGACTGAGTAAAATATCTATTGTTTCCACGACTCTGAAGATCATTTTCATCTTGGGGAAACAAAGTTGTCAAGTTTATGCGGTTGTCAGAAACTAAATCCATTCTTGTGAACTCGAGAAAGTTTCTAGTGACCTCTGAGCTAGCTGGCACTCACATTTAAGTCTAATATATTCGATAGAGACCTAGTAGATATAAGTCCTACGTCACATCTATAGGATATATTATACAAATGCGCAGAGCCTATTGGGAATATAGGAACTACCCTACAGCCTTTGAGCTCGGTCAAGGTGCATCCATGTTGCTATGCACTTTTCTTTGTTTCTATTCTTTTCATAGTGCATTTTACCGAAAGACGCATGGGATTTGCAGGCCTGTCGCTGGATTTTGTTGCTTTTTGTACCACGATTGGCCTTATCGCAGTATTTTTTGCGTTTGCATTTCGAATTTTTGTGGCGTGGCATTGGTTTTAACGTGGTCAGTTGATGCATTATCTGAGGACTATCGCATGGAGGCGCTGTGATGAGAATGCTTTCTTATCACAGCATACTTTTGCTGTGATAGACGGCGATGTTAGGAGTTTGCTTTGAGTTACTTTTGGGATGGTTATCACACGTTCTTGAGAATATGCGCCATTGTGTCAAGATCACAAACTAGACAAGAAAGGAGGCGGTCTTGCTTTTATAATTAAAAACTTTGAATAATGTGTATGTATTTCCAGCTGCAACTCCACACTGCAAGTAAAAAACAAAGGGGATTCATATTTTGGGTGGGCAGTCACCCACCTCAAGCATTAATAAAACTAACTTCTCAGGGTAAAATCCAAAGCAACTAAACTAACCTGATCTCAACCCCATTGTAGCTATGGCACCGAGCAGATAGATTCAAGTTAGAGCAATGTATAAAGTATTTATGCAGTATCAAAAGAGTAATAAAGTCAAAACAACAAAGAATAAAAAGTCCAAACTGAATGTGAACACTAGAGTAGATTTTGGTAAAAAAGAATGTCTTCATAATATCAACAATCTAACAAGGAGAACAAAAGATATAACTTGATGACGTTTTAAGTGAAAATAGCTCCAAGGAGCACTAGTTTATGGCCAAAGTAGACCAGAAGCTACGCACACTTTTGGGCAAAGCAAGATGGATACCGAGGGCGTATACAACAAAAGAGACATCCCGGTTAAGAATTATATATTCTGATTTAGGGCCTATGTTAGAGTTTGACAGATGGATATCCCATCTGCTTAATTACAAGTACTATAGGATATAATGCAGTTTAAGATAGGGACGTGGAATATCGGCCATGTTTGTGATGAAATAACTTATCTACTAAGATCTAAATCAGGCTCTTAGATTCCAAAATGTCCGGAAAGATCACATTTAACAGCTTAGATTGTTCCTTCTGGATAAGGCAGTATGCTGTGTTTGATAAGGGCCATAGAACTGACATTTTTTTTTGTTGAGGGCCCACTGACAGGATTTGCCGCTGCGGAAAAGATCAAAGTGGGAGGAATCTGTTTCGTTAGGCCAGCAAGATTGCACCTTTTCTGGATCGACTCTGATGGTTGGTGACAGTCCTCCAGCAGCTTGCAGTCAGAATGTTTTCTAAACATCCAAATTTTGCAGGTGTAACTCCCTTTTCTTCAACTCTTTACCAAAAGGTACCATGCTTCACAGGAGGGTCTTAGGGCTGTTAGGGCATTTCAGTAAAGGTGATAAAATAGGTCCTGTGCTGACCAAGTTGAGAATGGCCACCTATTGACCCAGTTGAGAATGGCTAACTGGACAATCAGGAAAATGTTGTTCTTAAGCTTGTTGTGATCCTATAGGATACCTGCTATTAGAAACAGGATTAGCGGCAGTCCTCCAAAGATGCTTCCGAATATGGAGTGTATGAAGTTTTGTATAACTCCAAGTACCGTCTGAAAGGTGCTTAGCAGTCCGTAACCTATGCTCTTAAAAGTAGGTGGACAATGCCAGTCATATCAGACATGTTAAATATGCGATTTACTATTTCTACTTAATGGAAAGGGCAGTGTGTATGGATTAGTGCCTGTATCTGAGCTGAAGACCTTGTGATCTCGAGATCAAAAGTCTCTCGAGTGGAGGTTATGGGCATAGAGTACTGTAAAAGCATGGCTTTCATTCTGCCTAGAGTATAATCCGAATTAAAGAAACATTCAGTGAAGGCCATAATGGTGCATCCCTGAATGTATGTGTTGGTGGAAACAATACTTGAACACAACAAGTAACCCTGCAGCACAAGGTTACCAGATATGCGATGCCCGGGAGCATTCCACAACAGCCTTGACTGTTCAGCATCAAGTACCTCCCATTTGAAAGTATCCCAAATGCTTGAGTAATCTCGGCAGCTGGGGCATCCCTCAGATGACAGGACAAGTTTGCAATGGAACCATTACAAGCCCCGTGCAGTAGAATGTCCTGACATATGAGCGATCCACTTAAAGCGCTCCCACAGTTTGTACCACTGAGAAACACTTCTCGATCCCCACTCCGGCATCCAAACCTGTATGGCAATTCCCAAGATTCCTTAATGTATTCCTTACCCATTTTTTCATATTTGCTTGCCTGCTTTTGTTCAATGCTTTTGTTTGTCTGCCCTGGCCTACAGGTGAAAGCGGGCTTAAATAGCCGTGGCTGTCCCTGGTTCCTGGGGAGTAGATCCCTGTATGTCCCTCGCATGCCACCGGGGAGCGACTGCGCCGCTTGGGGTCCCTGGCAGGGGGAGCAGCACGGCCAGGTGCGGAGGCATTGACCAGCACAAGGAGAGCCCGCCTGTCCCTGGAGACTGCGCCCGGGAGAGACCCCAACTGTGACATGCCTGCTGCTGGGTGCAAGCGGTAACCGGGGCCCACGGTGAGTGGCGGGCCATGCATGATGCGGATGGCAGCAGGCGACGCGCGATCGGACCTCGACTTGATGGCGCTGCGAATTCCCTGGGCCCCGCTCCCTGAAGAACTGTCGGCGCGTTAATGCCATCGAGGTACCGCCGCACCATGAGAGGCCCCCTAGTGTGAGACAAATGCTGAAGGGGGTGCGATCCCATGCTGGTCCTGACACCTCCCCCCTAAGATTGAAGGATGGACTGTATATGTCTGGGTGAGCCCTCGGTTCCCGGTGGACAGAGGGACTAGGCTTCTACGGATATCTGCGAAGGGCCTTGGAAGAGTGATCAGGGGGGTCCGGACTGAGACAGTTCTTTCTCCCCCCCCCCCCACTTATGGTAGAGTGTGACTTCGTGCAGGCTACCTGCTTTATTTAACCCCCCCAACTGCTGGGCCTGCCATTTTGATGTGAGGGGTCTGCACCTACTGGAGGAACTTAGGAGGTGCTCTTTGTCGATATGCACCATGGCACTTTGTAAGGCAGGATACAAGGGCGGGCCATAATCAGTGCTCCTGTGTGACAACTTTGCTGCACCACTAGATATACCGGCTGTGGCTGTCCATGGTTCCTGGGGAGTACATCACTGTCTGTCCCTCGCATGCCACCGGGGAGCGGCTGTGCCGCATGGGGGATCCCCAGCGGGGGGAGCAGCACGGCCGGGTGCTGAGGCACTGACCTGCACGAGGAGAGCCTGACTGTCCCTGGAGACTGCGCCCGGCAGAGACCCCAACTGTGACATGCCTGCTGCTGGGTGCAAGCAGTAACCAGGGTCCACGGTGAGTGGCGGGCCCGTGCATGATGCGGATGGCGGCGGGCGATGCGCAATCAGCCTACGACTGGATGGCGCTTCAAATCCCCCAGCCCTGGCCCCCTGAAGAACTGTCCGCGCGTTCGTGCCATTGAGGTACCACCGCACCATGAGGGGCCCCCTGGTGTGACGCAGTGGAGAAGGGAGCGGAGTAGAGGTCGGGGCATGGCGACGAGGCGGTAAGCCCCTCCGGGAGATAGAGAGAAGAATGCTGAAGGGGTGTGATCCCATGCTGGCCCTGACACTTCCACCCCTGAGATTGAAGGATGGACTGTATATGTCTGGGTGAGCCCTCGGTCCCCGGTAGCTGACACGGTCAAAGAACATGGACAATATATCATGGACCTTACATTCAAGGTTGCAGACCACTCGGCTACTATCCAAGAGCTACAAAAACCGATGGCAATGCTCCTAGATCGGGTGGAGGATGCGGAGGGCAGGAACAGACGCAATAATATATGCATTATTGGCTTGCCAAAACGAAGCAAAGGGGGTAGGGCAGCAGAGTTTATGTAGCAATGGTTCAGAGACCACACAGCCCCTGAGGGAGTCTCCCCCTACTTCTGTGTTGAAAGGGCCCATAGGATCCCGACTGGACAGCCCAGAACTGGGGTAACCCCCGCCCCCTGATAGTTAAAATCCTAAATTACAGAGACCGCAATATCCTGCTCCAGAAGGCGAGAGAAAAGTCGATCATACACTTTGAGAACCAAATATATCATTATACCCTGACTACACAGTTTTAGTACAGAGGCAGAGATCGTCTTATCAAACCGTAAAGAAAAAACTTCAGAAGGCACAACTTAAATATGCTTTGTTATATCCTCTCTGGTTATTCACGACAAAAAGACTCACTTCTTCGAAAGCCCGGCGGATGACGAGGAGTGGATAGAAGTAATGTGTATTTGTTCTAGCCAACTCAGCCACTCTGACCTTTCTTCACAGGAATCAGGTAGACTTCCGAAACGGACCCCGCATCGATCCCAGAAGCCCAACAGGAACAACGGAGGCGCTGTCCCCTCACGCGAACAACAACAGAGCTATCAGTAAGGAACCATTGCTATCACCGGAGCCTTCCGGGAAGACCCCAACAAACTCCACACGGATTCGGAGGATAGTATGCTACACTCAGACTCTGAGCATAGCATAACTCTTTTCGCCAAGATCACACCTCAGGCCGCTGATGAGATAATTGACAACTGATTGAGGATGTGGTGCTTACTCAATTCAGAGACCTGCCCTGCAATGCTAACCTACTGATGGGATGGACCCTACACCCTGGAGCCTGTCATATCCTTCTCTATTTCCTCCTACATTTGGGTTGTGTGCATGTTATTATTCTGTTTTATACAGTTTCCTAATATTACTGCTTGAAATATAGGATGCCACACTATTGGTTGTATTGCTTTATAAATTGTGAATGCGGTTACACATTTGTGGGGGCTCTGGAATTGTCCTTCCTACAGTCGGCGGTGATGGGAACACTGTTCTCTGACACACCTGGTTACAACATCCCTCCCCCATGGGAGGGGTCCTGTAGAGCCGTCGGAGCCTGGACCTTTGTATGAACAGGACCCCGTTTATCGACAGCTACCCCCCTATTAGAATATGCACCGTTATCTGTTAGTTTTGGCGCCGTGCCAAGTTCTGTTGAGGTTTTGGGAAAAGGGTACTCCTGGCCAGCTCTGATATATTGCCACACATGTGGGGGAGCCTTACACTATACACCGCAGCATGCTCAGGACTGTTCACACTGCAGGGTATTATAATTTATTGACCTGGAACGTACGAGGGTTGGGGGAAATTTAGAAACTGCATCGCATTCATGCTTATCTCCTAAGGTATAGGACACAGATTGCATTCCTCCAGGAATCTCATCTGACTGAGTCTGAAACTCAGAAAATGCACAGGAAATGGAGGGGACAGATTTACTCTACAAATTATTCTGCTTTTGCTAGGGGCACCACTATTTGGGTACGCCACGGAGTCCCCTTTTTGGAACTTGAACGCCGGGTAGATGACCAAGGGCGATATATTCTGGTGAAAGGCACATTAGATGGCTCTTTGGTGGTCCTTGGCAGTGTTTACAATCCTAATTTTGAACAGGAGTGTTTTCTACACCGTTTAGGAACTTCAGTAGTGGATTGGGATGGTATGCCTTGGGTCTGGGAGGGGATTGGAATGCTGTGTTAGATACTGCCCTGGATAGGTCACCCCTTCATGGTACGAGGGCTAGCAAGTTGGCTGAACAATTCACAACTTGGGCTATGGGGAGGTCACTCTCCAACACATGGCGAAGCCTCGACACTACGCACAGGGAATATTCTTTTTACTCTTCAGTGCACAGTCTCCACACCAGGATTGATTAATTCCTATGTTCCAGATCCATTACCACCCAGACTCAAAAATCCGCTTATTTTGCAAAAACCTTCTTCGACCATTGCCTCTTGCAGTTCACACTCAGCTGGGGTTAGGTGCCCACCCCGGTGCCCACCTGGAGGCTGCAATCCGCAGTTACTAGAAGATGCTCCCTTTTGCACAACACTTTCTAACACTATCACTAACTACTTAGCCAAAAACTGAAACACGACCTCCTCTAATTTAATTGAGTGGGACGCTCTGAAGGTGGTGGTTAGGGGTGCTGCGATAGGGCAGTAGGTAGGGGCCACACAGGAGATACATCAACGCTTAAAGGATGTAGAACACCGTTTGGATGTTCTAGAGCAGGAGGCAGTGTCTGATCCGACCAATCGAGAGGAGTTGCAGGCCGCTCATATAGACCATGCAGACACATTAGAGACATTACCTACTATAGACTTTAGAGTATTCCTTCAACGGAAACACACGGAGGCTGATAGGTCTGGAGCGCTGCTGGCCCATATAGTGAGGGATAGACCAGATCCACCGACTATAACTAGTATCTGTACACCTGAGGGATACATGGTACACACGCAAAGTGAAATAAATAATGCCTTTTACCCTCACCTTGAAGAGATTTATGGACCTCCGGCTCCTGTGCAAGACCACTCTATCGAACAGTTTTTACAAGGTCTCCCCTTTCCGGTAGTCTCCGATGCTATGCGCAAAGACATGGATGGCCCAGTGACCCAGCAGGAGATCTGAGCCACGATCAAGGGTCTGAATCTTAACAAAACGCCTGGCCGAGATGGATTCCAGGTGGAGTTTTACCACACCTATGGCCCCAACACTGGAATCGATGTACAAGGTTGCCTTTGAGACAGGTCACCTGCCGACCTCTACTATGCAAGCTCTGGTCACATCGATACCTAAACCGGGGCGGGATAGCACCGAGCTGGCTAACTATAGACCCCTCTCTTTGCTAGCCACGGAATATAACATTTTAAGTAAGGCTCTGGCCAACCGTATACAACCATTTCTCAATACACTCATACAAGGGGACCATTGCCGGTTCCTGCCGAACCGGAGCACTTCCCTTAATACCAGACGGTTACACTAAGTAATGACGGCTACTCCCTCTATGTACCCATCAGCAGGATGCATAGCGCTGGACCTTAGGCAGGCCTTTGACTCACTCTCTTGGGACTTTATGTTTGCAATGCTGCAGTGGTTGGGGTTCTCAGATATGTACCTGAAATGGGTGCGCCTATTGTATACATCTCCCACGGCCAGGGCACGCACTGGCCAGTACATATCAAAACAATACACTATTCACAGGGGTACACGACAAGGGTGCCCGCTATCTCCCCATACTATTTGTGCTGGTGCTAGAACCCTTAGCCGTAGCTTTGCGAGGCTCAGCGACCCGGCTCGGCATCCCTATTGATGGAGCGGACCACTTGTTATCCATATATGCGGATGACGTGCTTTTGTTTCTACGGAATCTGACAGCTGATAATGCCCCGCTCCCTGATGTATTGGCCACTTTTGCATGCCTATCAGGCCTCGCTATAAATCCTGAGAAGTCGATAGCCTACTTCTTAAAGGAAATACCATACAATCCTTAACTTACAATTAGGTGACTATGCACTGCCAGTGGCCTCTGACACCTTTAAATATCTAGGTATCCGTGTCTACAGATGGCAGGCAGATCTGATTGAAGGCAACATAGGGCGATCTATGACGGCTATTCGCGCCAGCGTGGCCTCCTGGTCCTCTCTACCGTTGTCGTGATGGGTCGAATCGCACTATCGAAAATGGTGATGTTGCCTCGCCTTTTATATCATTTCGTAAACTTGCCTGTGATACTCCCACATTCCATTTTTAACTCCCTAAATACAATACTGGTGAACCTCATCTAGGGCACTGGCCGCAGTCGCATAGGCCTGTGGAACCAACAGCTGGGGACGCGAAATGGCAGCCTGGGGGTCCCTGACTTCCGAAGTTAATATTATGCCAGTCAACTTCAGTAGCTCTCCTTCTGGATGGCAGGGAGAAGTCTGCAGGAGATTGGATTTACGCCTCAAAGGTTGGACCACGGCAAACTACACTCTTTATTGTTACCAAAGGCCAAGATTCCTATATATAGCCCCCCCCCCCTCTTAAGGAGGAAGGCACTGTCTTACACCTCTGCAGCGATCCCTTACGCCCTTTACATCCCCATCCTGGGGCTCCCTACACCACAGGGTAGTCTCACAAGGGCCAGGATACGGGATTGGACGGATAGTGGAGTGGAAGATATTGGTGCGTTCTTCGGAGACGGTATTTTACTTGATTATAACTCCTTTGTGAGGGCTATGGGCGCACCCCCTCATCTACACTTATTACACACCACAGTGACACATTACATTAGGAACACATGGGCCCCGCAACAGACTGAACCTCCCCAGCATGAAGTAGTACAACTCTTATACTATAATGGCCCTGGGGGCATCTGGTGCGGTGGCTGTATGCTGCTGTCCGAGCGCCTGCAGTGATCACGCTCACCTCTTTGAGAGCACAATGGTCCGGGGATATGGATGTTGAACTCACCGATAAGGCTTGGAAATGTATGTTAGAACACTCTAGGAAGGTATCGTGTAATGCGAAACTGAAGTTCATCCAATCGAGGATTCTTCATAGATCATACCTTACTCCTAAGAGGATTCATCGCATGTTCCCGGACTCCCCTCAGTGCTGCCCCCGCTGCAGAGGCGAAGAGGCAGATTTCCCACTCATGTTATGGTCTTGCCCCTGTCTCCGAGCCTACTGGGTCGGTGTGTTCCACACACTAAATACAGTCACACTATTACCGGTCCCCACTGACGCCTTGAACAGCCTCATGGGTCTTCGAAAGCGCTCTGGGGTACAGAAGGTCCGGCTAAGATTTCTAGACTTAGCTCTCATATTGGCAGTGCGAGCCCTCACCATGAGGTAGAAATCTCCCAGATGTCCCGCGATTACTGTTTGGCAAGCTGACCTGCTTCAGTGGGGAAAAGCGGAGGGCTCCACTCTTCGCAGAGAGGAAGAAAGGGGGCTGAGAAAACACCCTATCTTGCTGGAAGGGGAGGCTATGCTGATTGAGCTGGAATCAATGGTCTTAGTACCCCCGCAGGATACCCCGCCTCCATAGCACAAGCTGCCGCCTGGTAATTCCGCCACCTCAGACTCTATGATATGCGCCGCCCTTTATATCTCAAGGAAGCTACAGCCTGTAGTGTGTGCTGTTTATGATGTGTCACCCTAGTTTAATTCAAGGTGGAGAGCAGAGCTGGTCAGGGGTGGGTGGGCTAGGGAGGGGGGAGGTAGGTTTCTATGGGTTTATTATCGTTCAACAGAAACGTGTATGGCTTTGTGTATGACGAATCCTATTTCGAGTCTTCTTATTTCAAGCTGCCAGAGGTTTTATTTGAGATTGTGATTGTTGGAAATGCAACTTCCATTGAATGAATACACAGTACCCGTATGCAGCATATGCGATGCCATTGCTTCCCAGAGGAAGAGACTGCTTCGCTGCAAGTTTACGGTATTGTATGTGATCATGGAGTCAGCAATAAAGTCTGTGAACTGTCCTTTGGCGCTTCACCCACTTCTTTCTCACACTCCACCTCTGCCTTTTTCCCTACTTCTCTCAATCTTCTCTACTTCTCTTGCTTATGTTCCAGGCATAAATCCCTTACCTCAGTGTCTCTCTACAATGCCAATAACTATCACTTTAAAAATATGGGAGACCTATTGCATTTCCAAAGCTTGTTTTAGTGTATTTTTGAAATGTTTGGTTGTCAACCGTGCACTGGGCTACTTTTGGTAAGATATGGGTTTGGTTTTACCTTCCTTGTAAGAGATATTGTTTTTTTGGGCTGGTGAAAATCATTGACGGTGTTACTATAAGGTTATGAATTCCAACAGTACGCTAACATGGTTACAAACCAGTTATGAGACATGTTTAACACTGCAGAGCTCTTCCACAATCTCGTCAACTCTGGCCATGGTGAGTCCAGCCCTGCTGTGAAGGCGCATCAATGTCTGGAGCGGTGAGCGAGGCATATTGAGCAAAATCAGGTATGATACCTACTACAATTTGTAAGAAGAGTGTACCTGGAGGCCAGCCTAAACCAAGGTCCCTTTCCCGCCTTAAACCGCCCACTCACATCTAATGGCCCTCCAATGGAGCCCTGGGTATACAAACCAGCGGGAGATATGGCTTTTAGTTTAGTGAACTTTCATATTCTTAACTACATTGTTAAGCAAAGAAAAGGGTGAAGGTTGTGGAAGGCCATTCCTCTGGCACGGGTTGAATATTGGTCAAAGCACAAAAGGGACCGCATTTAAAGCAGACAACCCAACTGTTCTCAATCTGTCTTTCACACATCGGCACTGGCTCTACCCGATATATTTTTTATTTAGTCATGCATTTTTAAATAGTGCAAACTTTACTCAAAGGTGTTAGAGCACTTTGCAGCAGAGGGAATTAAATTACATAAGAAATCTTTGTAGCATGAAAATAGGTAAAACGACTTACAGGTACTCGTGGTGAAAGTTGCAATTGAACAAGTTACCGATACATTCAAAAATTACAAAAGGTGGTGCGAATAGGGTTATACAAGAATAGAATACATATTGATAAAATTGAGCTGTCATAAGTGTCTTGTGGCAATCAGGGTCATGACCTGGGATGAGGCGAATTATTGATAGAAGTATCTTTGGAAAAGAAGAGTTTTAAGATCTATTTTGAAAATCCAGAAAGAAGCGGTGATGAGAAGGATTGGAGGTAACGAGTTCCACATTCTGGGCGCATTGCCTGAGAAGTATTGCACCATACATTTTCCCTTTTAAAGGTCTGGAGCAGCCTAATATTTTGAACAAAATTAATGCCAACGCTAAGGTGCAGGGGTCAACAGGGGAGTGCCATAGGAGCCCCCTCAGCCTCCAACCAGAGGTGGTGCACCCAACGGGGCCCTGCTGGGGGCTCCCAAAGATACTTTCAATGTCAGGCAGACCAGCATGGAAACCATGAAGGGAACCATCAGTGTAATTTCAAGGGCTGAATGGCCCTCCCTTCAGATTACTTGCAGCATTCGACGGGCAGACAGGCTCCCAAAGACTCGGACGCAAGCCTGAATGACCGGTGTTAGGCCTAGCACCATTGGCGTGGGTCTCCCTTCCATTTTCTTGCTGTTGCCTCCTGTATTTTTGCTGGTGTTAGATGCTTTGGGCACTGTGCCACTGCTATTCAGTGCCAAAGTACAAGTGTTTCCCATGGTAAATTGATGTATTGGATTAGTGAGTCCATGGTAGGCTTATTTGGTTTACTTGTCAGACCCTAGTACAGTGCATCCTGTGTGCCCAGGTCCGGCAAATCAAATACTGCTGGTGGGCTTGCAGCACTGATCGTGCCACCCACAGAGGCAGCTTGTAAACTTTGGCTCGGGCCCGCGATTGCAAAGCCTGTGTGCAGTCTGGCACTGCAATGTCGTCTTGGCAAGTGCACACACTTGCAGGATATAAACCTTCCATTTTTTCATATTGATCACCCCTAAGGTAGGCCCCCGGGCAGGCTGCATTGTATGTAAAAGGAACAACACGCCCTGATGTGTGTGGCATGTCTTAATAGTGAATTGCAGCCAATTTTTCTTTCCCCTATTTCAAGGATATCCGTCCCAATAGACCAGAATGGCAGCTTGATTATATCACCTTATAATCCTAACTGACCCAGGGAACATGGTAGAAAAACAAACTTAGTATGCCTGAACTCAGAATAATAAAATACATCTTCTAGTAAAATTGGTTTTAACATTCTGTGTTTGAAAATACCACTTTTAGAAAGTAGGTCTTTTTTACCTAACCATCTATCCTGCCTCTGTTAGGTTGTGTATTGCATGTCTGGTTTGTGAGTGACAGTGCATGGGGTGGCTCCAGGAGTCAGGGTTAGTCAGCATTAGGCTGAATAGACCTATCTGCATTGGGAGTGGTCTTGAATAGGGCTGTGCCTGCCTTCCACAATGCTGGCTCCACCTCCTGTGGTGCCTCTGATGACCCTGACTGACACTGACAAAGGAAGAAGTTGTACACAGGCAGAATGCACGCAGAACTGGTTTGGACTAGGTACAGACACTCTCTACCTTCAGAGACAAAGGATATGTGTGTATAAGAAGGAGCCCCAGGCCCCAAATGTGAGAAGTTAGCCTGGCATATGATGTCCACGAGGTCTAGTGGACACTTTGAACCAGTCTAATCGACCCTTATTGATGGTGGTTGTAAAGTCAACCTTATAGAAAGCTATCCTAGTGGTAGCATGGACCAGCAGTCAATAGGCTAAGACTTCAGAGAGCATGTGAAGCTGGTTATTTTACCAATTATAATCCCTTGAATACCAAATGAAAGGACACCACACAAGGTATATATCAAATATATATGTATTTATTCTAAACACAACCCCTCTGCACTCTTTATGAGGTCAGAGGTCAAAGCACAATACAAGTTACTTAATTAGCATAGGATAAGTTGCACAAATACAGTTTTGCCCTAGGGGCCTCACAAACCATACACTAAAATAGAGGTATAAGAACCACATGAGAAATAGAAAGTAGGCCTAGGGCCTAGGGAATCGCTGGGGCTACACTAAACAACCAAAGGTTAGGAAGTGGGAGGCCCACGGGAGACCAGTGCAGTGTCTAAACACAGCCGCGAGTTACCGTTGACTTTCTATGGGAAATGTAGAAGTTACAAAGTTACTGTTTAAGGGCACTTCTGGATGGACTACGACACAACCCCTTTAGACTAGGACACTT
Source organism: Lissotriton vulgaris (assembly GCF_964263255.1). Lineage (NCBI taxonomy): Eukaryota > Metazoa > Chordata > Amphibia > Caudata > Salamandridae > Lissotriton > Lissotriton vulgaris. The sequence goes on along the minus strand of NW_028255083.1, from coordinate 176,627 downwards.
CGAGAGTCAAGACCCACGGGAGCACCGGAGTACTCATGTACCTCACCCAGGGAAGCCGGGTGCATAGGTGCCTTTTAGTGTCGGGTCTCGTCGTCATTTTCAATGGAGATTTGCAAAGAAGTGCCGCAGGAGACCAAAGGAAAAGTGTCCGGGTGGATCCAAGGGTGGATCGAAGACCTGAAGAACCTGTAAGCAGAAGCGACAAATTCTGGGTTAATAGTCAGTGACCAGGAAGGAACCAGAAAGAAACCAGGCGATGTAGCGATGATCTCAGGTGAAGAGGTGAAGCTTGTCTCTGCAGCCACGAGGTCCAGGAGGTGTCGAATACAAACAGGAGCTGGATTCGAGCTGTCCCGTGAAGGATCTAGTTGACTGCGGTGTTGGTATCCGGATTGGACCCAACAAGCCTTGGCAAACGAAATCCAAGCAGGAGATGAAGATTGGCTTCAGTGCAGGCCAATGTTCAAGGACGCTCTGCGGCGCATTTTCGCCGTCACAGCTTTGTCCAAGCGGCAGATAATGAACTGCCTAACTTAAAACAAGGCAACACTGACCTGCTTCATTATATCACAACCTTTAACATATTTGTCATCGAAGCTCGCTGGCCTGAGACCAAAAAGATATCCGTGTTCTACAGTGGTTTGCGTGACGATCTAAAGGACCTGATTTCCCAGATGTCCGATTTTTGGGAATAAACCTGTATAGGCCATGTGTGGTAAGAGTTGCCCTGTTCTAAAATGAAATGTCACGAAATGGTGTGCAGGAAATATTCCCCCATGTTAGAAATGTACCTAACTGAAATGTTCTGTAAATAAAATGGATGCCATGGCCATGGGTTTTGCCACCGGACTGCCGTAGGTCAGCGGTCTAGATACTATTGCCCAGCCACCCCTAGCTTTTGGAGGGAAGCCCTCTACTCTACTGTCCCCAGGGCCCCTGACAAAGGAGCCCCCCCCCCAGGTCCCTGACACTGTGGGAGACCGAGAACCCCACCAGCGCCGTGCGAAAGAAGCCCCAGGAGGTGAGGAGTGTGCCCCTGGGGCTGGCTGTGGAACTGTTCACCCCCTTGTGAGGTGTGCCTGCCAGACGCTGTGCTGCAAAAGCGCTGTTGTGGGGAGGTTGGTGCCCCCAAGGAAGCTGTGGCCCCTTTGAAATCACTGGGCTGTGAAGAGCTGCCTGTGAAGCGCCGCCGGGGGAGGATTATGTCCCGAGGAACTGCTGCTTGCTGAAGTGCTGTGAGGCCCTGAGTGCTCTAAATTGACAAGCATCCCCCCCCTGCCACTGAAAGCGCTGTGTCTGTGTGGCCTGAGGGAACGGTATCGACTTGACAGCGCCGAGGGAGCCTACCCCTCGTTTTGGCGCGTGCCGCAAAATAAATAATTAAACAAGAGGGTGCCTACCCTCGTTTCCTGCGTTGCCAAGGAGACCCCTGCTGTTGTGGGCATCGTTGCGGCGGCCCCCGGTACCAGAAGAGGGACGCCAGAGCAAAGAGGGGGACCGCGCCAGGCCCTGAAGCCGTCCGGCCCCAAGTCACGTGACGAGGGAGACGCGACGTCACAAGCCCGCCCCCCCAGTCGCCGCGCGGGGATTGGCTGCCGGCCGGGCAGCCCGAGGGAGAGGGAGTCCTGCCATCGGTGGGGCCGGAAGAGGCTCCCGGAGGAACCCGGGTGACGCCGCCGTGAAGAGAGAGAGGAGGGCAGGAGCCGACCCCGTCTCCGTCGGTAGAGGAGTGCCCCGAGTTTTGTGGCCAGAGCCCGGAGAGGGGGGGCCTCGAGGCACATTGCCGGTGCCTGTCCCCTCCGCCTCAAGGCCCTGGTGAAGTCTGGTGAGGGCCTGGATGAAATCTGGGGAAGCGCTGCTGCTGCCGGCGGGGCCCTCCTGAGCTGAAGTGAGCCCCGCCCGCCCCAGCCGACCGCAAGACTGCCCCAAGGAGAGCCCGAGGAGGCTGACAGAAGCCCCGGGTCCCCGTGGGAGAGAGGGTGACCCGGGTGAGGATTTACGCTGTTGGCAAGGCTCTAATGAGGTAGAGGAGAGCCCCGCTGTGCCCACTGCGACAGAGCAAGAGGGAGGGGGTGTTGAGGCAGTGTCGTTGCCTGCCCCTGGGACAAAGGAGAACCCGGCCAGGACATCGGGAGCCCAGTGAGTGTGGGCTCGACTGTGGGGGGTGTGTTGGGGCATATGGACGGTGCCCGCCCCAGCACCAAACTAACTTTCCAGGTGCCCCATCTGGCAGCGGGCACCTGCAACGTTGGGCCCCAGCAGATGGTTCCAGTTGTAGAGGGCTCGATATCTAAGCCCATTGGATTTTCCGCAGGGTTTTTGATGCCCCGTGAGTTAGGGCCAAGCCTTATGCTAGAGCAGGGTGCCTAGCTTACTGCGTCCCCTGCCCAGGATAGGGGATGTCTGGTGGCTAATGACGGATGCCAATGTATATTGATGTTTCACGGCTGTTGGTTGATCTTACGCTGATTCCAGGCCGTTATACAAATAAGGATGTGAGGCTTCTGTGGATGTTATTTACCTGCCTAGGTGAGCCTAATGGACGCAGTGGTGAGGCGCTCAATGGGTCAGATGTCCACTGTGAGGGTGATTTTGTAGATAAGGCTTTTGTGCCCACAGGGCAGGTGAATGCGACTTTTCCTTTTCAGGTGTGTGCCCGATGTGCCCCAGTGCTGGCCAGATATGCTATTACGGGCCCCATGTTATGCACCATAGGTTGTTGTTTCTCCTAAGGTGCTTAGGTGAAAGGAGTTCCTGCCTGACTTGATATTCCAGGCCCATTGTTAGGCTCCATGCTCTTGAGGGAGCCTTGATGTTTTTATTACAGGTGCTTCTGCCCCCTGAGGTTAGGCCTGGCTCTTAGGTTACTGTTTTACGCTAATGGTGTTGCCAACGTACTGCCTGACGTTTGTGTGCAGGGTTGGGGGCTGGAGAGATTTAGGCCCACAGGTGGATGATGGAGCAAACCTTGATGTGCCTTTTATTGCAGGTGTCCTGCTCCTATGCCCGCCTAACGTGTTATTCCAGGCCCCTGGTTACGCCGTGTTGGAGTTATAGTGCATGGTGTGTAATTATGCTAATGTTGTGTTTTGCAATTACAGCCTACTAATAAGGATTAGAGCCTGAGTTGGCCCTGCCATATTGACCACAGGTTTAATGTCAATTTAATCACATTCTTGTCATTTCAGCCACGGACTCATGGACTCCACTATTTCCCCCATTGTCCCCTTGTAACTAATCCCCCCTGATATACTTGGCTCTGGCGCCAATTGGCGCCCTTTAAAATTACCATTGTTTTGCATTTTTTGCCTTGCAGGTTGGAGATATACTAAACTACTTCTTTTTCCAACCAGAGGTAGTGTGTTTTCTCTCTTTTGTGGTGTGCCTGGTGTGTTGTCTGTCGGTACTGCGTGAGTGCTTCGCATGTCCTCCGTAGTTTGACATGCCCGCTCTGCTCCAAGCTGCCCCCCCTGGAGATTTGGTAACCCCATTTCTTACACCGATACTCCGGATGAGATAGGTCCGTTCAATGATCTGGTGGTCAAGGTAAACTACAGAATACCAGAGCGACAGAATGAGAGGAGAAAAGGAGGCGAAAACTGATTCCTGTCAGTGAAATAGAAGACCAAAGAGGAGCCCAACCCTTCTGGAGACGTGCCAGAACCTATGCAGATAGGCGGTACAAGAGGTCCTCTAATAAACGAAGAACAAGAGAAAAGAAGGAGACAGAACCAATGTCTCTAATGCGGAAAGAATGTGCATTTCATTAGGGAATGCCCTGTAAGGCCCTCCTGAGCGAGAGGAAGAAGGCCGTTTGCACTACCTATCTCCAAGCAGGACAAGCCGGGAAATGGGGAAACCCAGTAGGTAGCGGAGTCCAGCTACTGGGTTCTTCATTCAATAAATTGACAACCCCTGCCTTTTTCGGTGACAGCCACCACCTGGGCGGGGAAGTGGTGCTACAAGCCGCGACAAGGCAGGCATGTCAGGTATCCACCATTCTTGATTCAGGCGCTACTGGCAATTTCATTGAAACCCAGTATATGGAGAAGCTGGGTATAACCACAGTGAAAAAAAACAAACACGAAACCGTAAAAGCAGCCGATGGTACTGGTGTCACCTCAGGTCTTATACGGCACCAAACTGAGGACCTGTGCATGAGGTTCACGAACAGCCACTTTGAAACCATCGCCTTTGACGTCATCGATGCCCCCCAGTTCGGGGTCTTTCGGGCTTACCTTGGCTGGTGTGCCACAACCCACGGATAAACTGGGCATCTGGTATCCTGGTTCTGGATTATTCCCACTGCAACACCTCCTGTTATGAGTCTCTTGATTACTCTAGTATGCACTCTGTGCAGGCTCACACCTTATCCTTGACCAGAACTTCGCAAGAGTACACAAGATGGGGTTCCTTCAGTATACCGTGACCAGACGGCTGTGTTCGACAAGAAAGGAGCCAATACCCTTCCTCCGCACCGTCCATTCGACTGCAGGATAGATCGGATTCCGGGTTCCATGCTTCCTTGCAGCCGGATTTACTCCCTTACGAATAGGAAAACGAGCATCTTCACTCCTACCTGGATGAGTGCCTACAGAATGGATTTATACGCCATTGCTGGTCCCCTGTGTCCTCTCCTCTTTTTTTTGTGTCTAAGAAGGAAGGGGATCTTAGAACATGTATTGACTTTAGGGCCATAAATGCCATCACCATCAAAAACAGGTAGCCCTTCCGCTGATCTCCAACCTACTGGACCAGGTGAAAGACGCCTCCATCTTCACCAAACTGGATCTTCGGGGAGCATACCATTTTGTCAGAGTCCGAAAGGGTGACGAATGGAAAACAGCTTTCTGAACCAAATATGGTCTCTACGAGTATCAAGTCATGCAATGCCCCCGCAGCGTTCCAGTTTTTCACCGATGAAGTATTACGGGACTTCATCGATATATACTGTATAGTGTATATCGACGACATATTAATCTATTCCAAGACCATGACTGGTCATGTTCATCATGTACATACTGTCCTTCAACAGCTGGAACGGAACGGATTGTACGTGAAACTGGAAAAAAGCATCTTTCATACCGAATCCGTTAAGTTCCTGGGACATATCCAGATGGATACCAAGAAGGTGGAAGCCATCCTGCGCTGGCCGTCTTCCACCACAGTAGAGCATATACAGAAGTTTTTGGGTTTTGCCAATTACTACTGTTGCCTTATCACAGGCTTCTCCAGGATAGTCACCCCCATAACTCGCTTGCTTCGAAAAGGGGTGCTTTTCTGCTGGGATGACAAGGAGAACACGCCTTTCAGGAACTGAAACTGAAATTTACTACAGCCCCTGTTCTGATGCATCCCGACTCTGACCTACCATTCACTGTGGAAGCTGATGCCTCACAAGACACTCTCGGAGGCGTGTTGTTGCAAAGAGATGCTGAGACAGGTCTTCTGCAACCAGTAGCATTCTAATCCAGGAAACTCCTGCCTGCCGAGCGCAACTACACCATCTCTGACCGGGACCTATTGGTTATAAAGACAGCATTCGAAGAGTGGCGCCATTACCTAAAAGACGCCAAACATCCCGGGATGATATACAAGGACCACCAAAACCTTCAGTTTCATCACTCAGCCCGTGCCCTCACGTCTAGGCAATTGCGTTGGATGCTATTGTTTAATGAGTACGATTTCCGCATCACCTACCGACCAGGGAAAGAGAATGCCAAAGCGGATGCATTATCTCGCTTGGAGGACACCAATGACTCGGTTGGTACCACTGACCTCTTGCCTATCATACCTGAACAATGTTTTCAGGGTGCTGTGCAGACTTCTGAGTTTCTCTCCCTTCTCCATGATGATATCACACAGATCGATCCGTCTACAGAGACAGCTAACCACAAAGGTGTAATGGCACAGGATGGGTTCCTGTGTAAAGAAGACACATACCACCTTCCTCTGGTAGCGCGACAACAGCAGGCACTGCACATGTGTCATGACCATGTTCTGTCTAATCACCCGGGCTATCACAAAACGGTGGACCTTTGAAAGAGACAATTCTGGTGGCCCATATTGGAGGAAGACACCAAGGACTACATAGCGCAATGTGCGACGTGTGTCAAGGGCAAGAACTTGACCGGACCATCGGTTGGGCTGCTACGCCTGATACCCGTCCCTCCGTAGCCTTGGCACACCATCTCCATGGATTTCGTCGTGGAGTTAACAACCACCACATCAGGTTATACTACTATCCTCACTATAGTGGATCACCTCACTAAGATGGCTCATTTTGTCCTGCTGAAAAAACTACCCTCGGCTGTCGAACTAGCAGTAGTTTTCCTACAGAATGTGGTGAGGTTACATGGCATACCATCGGTGGTGATAACAGACAGGGGTACGCAGTTTGTGTCCCATTTCTGGACTGACGTGTGTACTACTATGGAATTGGATGTTCGTTCGTCATCAGCATATCACCCACAGACCGACGGCCAAGCAGAAAAGACAAACCATACCATGGAACAAAATCTACGTTGCTTACTTCTGTCTGTGGAAAAGGAATGTTCAGACATGTTATGGATGGTGGAGTACGCCTATAATAACAAGCATTCTGCCATCGGAATGTCTCCCTTCTATTGCCTCCAGGGTAAGCCCCCTAGAACCATGCCATGGATGGAGCCACGGACCAGCCAATTACCCACGGTTCAAGAGTACCATGCAAAACTATGTGCACTCTGGCAACAAGCCCATGTTCGAGTTAGCCATGGCCAAAGAGTACTACAAACAACACGCTGATGGCAAAAGGAAACCGGAACCGGCCTATAAGAAGGGGGATAAGGTGTGACTTTCCATTCGGAACCAAAACGTTTTACGGTTCCAAAAAGCTAATGCCCCGCTTCATGGGACCATATGTTATTGAAAAGGTGATCAACCGTGTGTCCATGAAGCTCTCCCTTTCCCCTTTGATGAAAGTACACCCCGTTTTCCATGTCTCCCTCCTGCGTCCTGTTCACCCTTCGTGTGTCGTGTCCTCCCCTCCTGCTCCGGTTCCTGTGGAGGATCACGTTGAGTATGAGGTTAGGGCTATACTTGGTTCTCGTCGTACCCGGGGCAGACTCTTTTACCTGGTTGACTGGAATGGCTATGGTCCTGAGGAGAGGTCCTGGGAGCACCTGTCCCATGGTTGCCACGCTTCCCGTTTGGTGCACGCCTTTCATGTCCTTCACCCCCTCAGTCCTCGCCCGGCCACCCCTGTGTAGGTCTGCTATGTGGGTGGGGGTTTCTGTTTTGAGTGGGGGCGCTGTCATGGTTCTTGGTCCATCCCCCCGCGCTTGCCTGTTGCCAGTGTGTGCCTTCACTCGTGTGGGACGCAGCCTTCCTCACTTCCGGCCTCGGCACGTTAGCTGTGCAGCCTATGGCCGGAAGTGCTGTTGCATCATCAGAGCTTCTGGGGAAGACCGCTTATCAGATGCGGCTTCTCCTGGTACCGGCGCTTCCTATCCTATTCAACTGCCTTTTTCCTGTTGGCCGTGTTCTGTCCCCGATAGCGCAGGAGCGCTAGCAACGGTATCCTGTTCCCAGCTTTAGCCACTGTTATTCCACTTCGGGTTCCCAGCCGCTCCAAAGCATCATTCAGCTTCTGGGCTGAATGATCCCGGTTGAGTAGTGCGCTATACAAATGACGAGATTGATTGATTGATGGGCTCCGTCTCCTCAGGTACATTGGAGATTACGCTACTTGTGCATTGTGCGCAGGAGCGTTTCTGGGGATGTTGTTCACTAGCGCAGGAACACTTTCTATTTCTTTTGCACAGTAGCGCAGGAGCGCTTTCTATTTCCTTTGCACAGTAGCGCAGGAGCTATTTCTGTTTCCTTTGCACAGTAGCGCAGGAGCGCTTTCTGTTTCCTTTGCACAGTAGCGCAGGGGCGCTTTCTGTTTCCTTTGCACAGTAGCGCAAGAGCGCTTTCTATTTCCTTTGCACAGTAGTGCAGGGGCACTTTCTGTTTCCTTTGCACAGTAGTGCAGGAGCGCTTTCTATTTCCTTTGCACAGTAGTGCAGGAGCGCTTTCTCATTTTTCCATGTAAATTAGCGCAGGAGCGCTTTCTAGAGTTTATGGTTCTATAGCGCAAGAGCACTTTATAATTTCTTTTGTGCATTTGCACACGTGCGCTTCTGGATTTCTTTTTGACATGCAATAAAGAAGCCTTTCATAACTGCCTTTGTACTTGACGCAGGAGCGCCTTTGGGTTTCCTTGGTATACAGCGCAGGCGCGCTTGAGTCTTTACAAAACTTTTCAGTTCCTGTTTCCTTTAGATGGTAGCAGGCAGCTATGACTTCATAGGAGGTAGGCTGTTTCTCACAAGTGTGTATGTTTGGGAGTGGTTCCAGGTGTAATTATTGTTGGTAATCAGTGTTCGCTTATATTCCTGTCCAGCTGGTGCCAAAGGTCCATCCAAGCAGAAGGACGTCCACCACTACCCACCCGACACCATCCTGATCCTTTATTCTTGGCTACCATCCTCACTCCCTTACTTCTCCTGGTTTGTTCCTTATCCAGAGTAGGATAGGGTTGGTGTGCGGGCGATAGCTCGTGTCGTCTCTGCGAGAACTCTCCACGAGAAACAGGTACTTGTGGGGAACCTGACACTTGGATAGCAGGGTCCCAGGCCAACTAAATCGAAAACCAGCAAAACAATAGGCCAAATGTGGGGGTAACCATATAGTCAGATATCCACCTTCCTACACAACCCCCCCAGCCCCCAAACAAAAGGAGATAAGGCTATCCTTGTCCAGGTAAGCCTATATTAACGAAATAGCTATATAAGGAAATACCTGCACTAGCATGGTTCCCCCCTGTCTTATGGTACACTAAGCAATCCCTCACCCTAAGGGTATCAGAGGGTCTCCACCATAGGGAATCTCTACATGTGGTGTGTTTTGGCAAAGTAAAAGGCTGGTGCTGGGATGGTGTACTGAAGTGAGGCCCTAATAAGGTTGGGCACGGATTCCTCCAATCACTATCCACCATGCATGCCTTTCTTTCCATGACTGAGTTACACTGTGCTCTCAGGGTCAGCCTCTGGCCAACTACAGCTGGAGTTTGGGTCCCTTTGGTTGGACTACTGGAGGGACAGGTCAGGTTTGGGGCCACTGGGTGCCAGGTTTGCAGGTGCCCAACAGAGTCCATCTGGGGGAGGTTCCTACCCAAGGGAAAGAGAGGTCCCTCAGAGGTTTGAGGAATTTTCACCTGGCTAGGGCTAATAGACTGGGTACCTCTAATCTGCTGATGGGGGTTCCTCTGGAAAGGGGGCCCTTTGGGGCCACTGGCCTCCATGACCTTTACAGCCCTGGGCTGACTGAGGCAGGGTAGAGAGGGGCAGGTTGCCTCTTCCAGACTGGGAACCACCTTGGAAGGGTCCACTGACATAACGGGCTTTGCCAGGCCAGGCCTGACTACCTCTGGGGCAGTTCCTTCACAAGGGGTAGGGTCAGTTCCCTGAGGAGGCTGACCCTCACCTAATGTCTGGTGGGAGGGAGACTTTTCTTCCTCCACAATGCTCTCTGTCTGAGTGGAGTGATCCATAGTTTCAGGATTCACAACACAAAAATCGGTTTGGGTTTGGGCTGTGACCATCAACGCCCTACTAACCTTTTCAGGAAGGCCTATCCTTTTGGAATGGGCCTGTTGCTCTACCTCAGCCCAGGCTGAGATCTCCAGATCATTGCCCAGTAAGCAATCTACAGGCCATTACATTTCAGCAAGCTGGGTCGTCAAATCTTTAATGCCTCCTCCACTTCTGGCCTAGCACGCTTTTATAAAATAGTTAGCAGTGGTCTTGTGACTTCCTTTGAGAAAATATTTGGAGTCATCCCTGCTTTTTTTCATTCTATATTTTCAAGCCTGTTTGGTGGCTTCCCTGTTTTGCCAGCATTGGATGCAAGTGTTCTGATGATATTTTGTTTTATTAAACATGGATGCCCGTCCTGCATTTGAAGCCGAACAGCCCCTCCTGCCACTGTTTCGCAACCGGATGTTTGATTACTATGGCACACTGCCGCTTGAGACTTTAAGCACAGCATTTGGATTATTGTTTCGGTTTTCCTATTTCACATGTGTCCAGCCTATGTTCCATTGCCTGAGCTGAGATTTCGACTGGGCCATTGATTTGTGTCTCTGCAAGCCGCTGTCTCCTGACATCGATTTTAATCACCTGATGAGTCCCATAGTTGCTCACGAGTTGATTTGTTCTGGCGAAAGCATTATGGCCTTGGCAGCGATGCATGGACTAATGGGTCATTGGGACATACTCGTGGCAGCGCATGAGTTCTTGGCACAGAGCTTTCTTGAGAACCCACTGAGTTGATCTCTGATAATGCTAGAGGATCCAGTGCTGGAGGAGCACGTATGTTATTTCCCACTAATAAATTGGATGGCTGAGTTGTTTTCGGATGATGACAGTGATTTCATGCTGGAGGCTGTGGCTGCATATTTTGCAAATTCAGTCCTATCCTGAGAAGCCTTCGGAACTTTTGCTAATAGCAAGTTCCTGATTGCATTGTTTTTTGGGTCATTTTTGAGTACAACTTTTTTTTTCTCTTCTCAAACCCCAGGCCTATTGACTTGAGTGAAAGTATGCCTTGAATTGAAAAGTTTGGAACTTTTTAGTTTGACCGCTGTAAGGCCATCGCATCTGCTTTTGGAAATTACCTTAGCTCATTATTATTGAACTCTGCTTTCATTTTACGCCCCTATTCTGATCTAACCTTACCTTATCTTGTCGGTGCTCGGATCATTGGGGGGGGTGTCATATAGCTACTTCTTTTCTATATACTGTGTTAAGTTAGCATGAGCTTATTAAATGTTTAAACGCCATTTTTCCTTTTGCTTCATTTTGCACATGACACATAATTGTGTTTTTAGCTTTCAACCTAGAAGAGCGTTGTCATTTACTTGAGAATAATATGTTATTACTCTGATATCAGCTTTGCTTGGTACACTGTCTGCACAGTGAGTGCTGAAACCTCCAAGGATAACTCGACACAGTGTTGTTGTGAGGTCTGATCTTCGCACCTTCCTAGACATAACACAAATGCAGCTGCTGCCAAAATCTGGCTTTAAGTGGGTTTTATATTGCTTTGCTGAGAACACACGTAACACACTTGATGGTGCTTTGTATGCAGAGAGCTGGTGGAAGATGATGTGATCCTCTACCACTGTGATTTTGAGGTATGGGCCCGCCCTGCTAAAACCCAAAAGAGACCTTCATCGATATAATATACTATGCTAATTAGGGAGAGTGAGAAATAGGTGTTGTTATTTCCTATTCATTTCAGCATCTTAGTATGCTGTCACCATTCGCTTTCTATGAACTAGTAACTATGCTGATAACTTTGTTTCTTATAATATGTTTGCTTGTATTATATAAGATACTGCGTTTCAGAACCCTGCATTAGTAAATAGATATTTCAAATATGCATGTGTCCTCATTTATTCCATGTTCAGGTTTGAAATGATTATATAGCGAAAGAGTGTTCATGTGTTTCACGATACCTGAGGTATTCTGAGTTCATGTTCGGTCTGTCTAAACATTGGGAGTTTGTTATGACCAATGAGACACTGTAGCTAGCTCGGTAAGGGGATTTTGGGAACTGAGGTGAGTTTTGGGCCATCCTAATTCACTGAGGTTCCAAATCTCTATGCACAGTTCTGTAGGAGAACGGAATTCCCGCTACACCCCGCCCCCCCGCATTCGCCGCGCGGGGATTAGCTGCTGGCCGGGAAGCCCGAGGGAGAGGGAGTCATGCCGTCGGTGGGACCAAAAGAGGCTCCCGGAGGAACCCAGGTGACATCGCCGTGAAGAGAGAGCGGAGGGCGGGAGCTGACCCTGTCTTCGTCGGTAGAGGAGTGCCCCGAGTGTTGCGATTAGAGCCCAGAGAGGGGGGCCTCGAGGCACATTGCCGGTGCCTGCCCTGTCCGCCTTGAAGCCCAGGTGAACTCTGGTGATGGCCTGGGTGAAACCTGGGGAAGTGCTGCTGCTGCCAGCGGGGCCCTAATGAGCTGAAGAGAGCCCCGCGCGCCCCAGATGGCCGCAAGACTGCCCCAAGGAGAGCCCGAGGAGGCTGACAGAAGCCCCGGGTCCCCGTGGGAGAGAGGATGACCCAGGTGAGGAGTTAAGTGGTTGGCGAGGCTCTCATGAGGAAGAGGAGAGCCCCGCTGTGCCCACCGCTACAGAGCAAGCGGGAGGGGGTATTGAGGCAGTGTCAGTGCCTGCCCCTAGTACTAAGGAGAACTCCGCCAGGACATCAGGAGCCCAGCTCGACTGTAGGGGGTGTGTTAGGGCATATGGACGTGCCCACCCCCAGGACCAGACTAACTTTGCAGGTGCCCCATCTAGTAGTGGGCACCTGCAACGTTGGGCCTCAGCAGACGTTGCCAGTTGTAGAAGGCTTGATATCTAAGCCCATTGGGTTCTTCGCAGGGTTTTTGATGCCCCATGAGTTAGGGCCAAGCCTTATGCTAGAGCTGGGTGCCTCGCTTACTGCGTGTCCTGCCCAGGATTGGGGATGTCTGGTGGCTAATGACGGACGCCAATGTATATAGATGTTTCACTCCTGTTGGTAGGTCTTACGCTGATTCCAGGCCGTTATACAAATAAGGTTGTGGGGCTTCTGCGGATGGTATTTACCTGCCTAGGTGAGCCTAATGTACGCAGTGGTGAGGCAGTAAATGGGTCAGATGTCCACTGTGAGGGTGATTTTGTAGATAAGGGTTTTGTGCCCACAGGGCAGGTGAATGTGACTTTTCCTTTACAGGTGTGTCCCCGATTTGCCCCTGTGCTGGCCAGATATGCTATTCCGGGCCCCATGTTATGCACCATAGGTTGTTGTTTCCCCTAAGGTGCTTAGGTGAAAGGAGTTCCTGCCTGACTTGATATTCCAGGCCCATTGTTAGGCTCCATGCTATTGAGGGAGCCTTGATGTTTTCATTACAGGTGCTCCTGTCCCTTGAGGTTAGGCCTGGCTCTTAGGTTACTGTTTTACGCTAGTGGTGTTGCCAACGTACTGCCTGACATTTGTGTGCAGGGTTGGGGGCTGGAGAGATTTAGGCCCACAGGTGGATGATGGAGTAAACCTTGATATGCCTTTTATTGCAGCTACCCCTATGCCGGCCTGACGTGTTATTCCAGGCCCCTGCTTACGCTGTGTTGGAGTTATAGTGAATGGTGTGTACTTATGCTAATGTTGTGTTTTGCAATTACAGCCTACTACTAAGGATTAGAGCCTGAGTTGGCCCCGCCATATTGACCCCAGGTTTAATGTCAATTTAATCTCATTCTTGTCATTTCAGCCACGGACTCATGGACTCAACCATTTCCCTCATTGTCCCCTTGTAAATAATACCCCCTGATATACTTGGCTCTGGTGCCAATTGGCGCCCTGTTGTGATCACCACTGTTTTGCATTTTTTGCCTTGCAGGTTGGAGACATACTAAACTACTTGTTTTTCCAACCAGAGGCGGTGTCTTGTCCCCCCCTGGAGATTTGGTAACCCCGTTTCTTACACCGATACTCCGGACGAGATAGGTCCTTTCATTGATCTGATGGTTAAGGTAATCTACAGAGTACCAGAGCGATGGAATGAGAGGAGCAAAGGAGGCAAAAACTGATTCCTGTCAGTGAAAGAGAAGACCAAAGAGGAGCCCAACCTTTCTCGAGATGTGCCCGAACCTATGCAGATAGGCGGTACAAGAGGTCTTCTAATAAACGAAGAATGAGAGAAAAGAAGGAGACAGAACCAATGTCTCTCTTGCAGAAAGAATGTGCTTTCCATTAGGGAATGCCCTGTAAGGCCCACCCGAGCGAGTGGAAGAAGGCCGTTTGCACTACCTATCTCCAAGCAGGACAAGCCGGGAAACGGGGAAACCCAGTAGGTAGCGGAGTCCAGCTACTGGGTTTTTCATTTAATAAATTGACGACCCCTGCCTTTTTCGGTGGCAGCCACCACCTGGACGTGGAAGTGGTGCTACGAGCCGCGACAGGGCAGGCACTACTGGCAATTTCATTGAAACCCAGTATATGGAGAAGCTGGGTATAGCCACAGTGAACCAAACCAAACCCGAAACCGTAAAAGCAGCCGATGGTACTGACCTCACCTCAGGTCTTATACAGCACCAAACCGAGGAACTGTGCATGAGGTGCATGAGGTTCACGAACAGCCACGTTGAAACCATCGCCTTTGACGTCATCAATGCCCCCAGTTTAGGGTTATTTTGGGCTTACCTTGGCTTGTGCGCCACAACCCACGGATAAACTGGGCATCCGCTATCCTGGTTCTGGATTCTTCCTACTGCAACACCTCCTGTTATGAGTCTCTTGATTACTCTAGTATGCGCTCGGTGCAGGCTCACACCTTATCCTTGACCAGAACTGGCAAGAGTCCACAAGATGGGGTTCCTTGAGTATACCGTGACCAGGTGGTGGTGTTCAACAAGAAAGAAGCCGATACCCTTCCTCCGCACTGTCCATTCGACTGCAGGATAGATCGGATTCCGGGTTCCACGCTTCCTTGCAGCCGGATTTACTCCCTTACCGAAAAGGAAAACGAGCATCTTCACTCCTTTCTGGATGAGTACCTACAGAATGGATTCATACACCATTCTCGGTCCCCTGTGTCCTCTCCTCTTTTTTTGTGTCTAAGAAGGAAGGGGATCTTAAAACATGTATTGACTTTAGGGCCATGAACGCCATCACCATCAAAAACAGGTTCTCCTTCCGCTGATCTCCAACCTACTGGACCAGGTGAAAGACGCCTCCATCTTCACTAAACTGGATCTTCAGGGAGCATACCATCTTGTCAGAGTCCAAAAGGGTGACAAATGGAAAACAACTTTCCGAACCAAATATGGTCTCAACGAGTATCAAATCATGCCTTTCGAACTCTGCAATGCCCCTGCGGCGTTCCAGTTTTTCATCGATGAAGTATTACGGTAAAGCATATACAGAGGTTTTGGGTTTTGCCAATTACTACCGTCACTTTACCACAGGCTTCTCCAGGATAGTCACCCCCATAACTCCCTTGCTTGGCAAAGGGGCGCTTTTCTGTTGGGATGACAAGGAGAACACGCCTTTCAGGAACTGAAACAGAAATTCACTACAGCCCCTGTTTTGAGGCATCTCGACTCTGACCTACCTTTCACTGTGGAAGCTGATGCCTCACAAGACGCTCTGGAACGCGTGTTGTCGCAAAGAGATGCTGAGACAGGTCTTCTGCTACCAGTAGCATTCTACTCCAGGAAACACCTGCCTGCCGAGCGCAACTACACCATCTCTGACCGGGAGCTATTGGCTATAAAGACAGCATTCGAAGAGTGGCGCCGTTACCTAAAAGACGCCAAACATCGCGGGATGATATACACGGACCACCGAAACCTTCAGTTTCTTCACTCAGCCCGTGCCCTCACGTCTAGGCAATTGCATTGGATGCTATTGTTTAATGAGTACGATTTCCGCATCACCTACCGACCAGGGAGAGAGAATGTCAAAGCGGATGCAATATCTCGCCTGGAGGACACCGATGATTCGGTTGGTACCACTTACCTCTTGCCTATCATACCTGAACAATGTTTCCAGGGTGCTGTGCTGACTTCTGAGTTTCTCTCCCTTCTCCATGATGATATTACACAGATCGATCCGTCTACAGAGACAGCTAACCACAAAGGTGTAATGGCATGGGATGGGTTCCTGTATAAAGAAGACACATACTACCTTCCTCTGGTAGCGCGACAACAGCAGGCCCTGCACATGTGTCATGACCATGTTCTGTCTAATCACCCGGGCTATCACAAAACGGTGGACCTTTTAAAGAGAAAATTCTGGTGGCCCACATTGGAGGAAGACACCAAGGACTACATAGCACAATGTGCGACGTGTGTCAAGGGCAAGAACTTGACCGGACCATCGGTTGGGCTGCTACGCCTGATACCCGTCCCTCCGTAGCCTTGGCACACCATCTCCATGGATTTCGTCGTGGAGTTAACAACCACCACATCAGGTTATACTACTATCCTCACTATAGTGGATCACCTCACTAAGATGGCTCATTTTGTCCTGCTGAAAAAACTACCCTCGGCTGTCGAACTAGCAGTAGTTTTCCTACAGAATGTGGTGAGGTTACATGGCATACCATCGGTGGTGATAACAGACCGGGGTATGCAGTTTGTGTACCGTTTCTGGACTGAGGTGTGTACTGCTATGGAATTGGATGTTCGTTTGTCATCAGCATATCACCCACAGACCGACGGCCAAGCAGAAAAGACAAACCATACCATGAAACAATATCTACATTGTTTACTTCTGTCAGTGGAATAGGAATGGTCAGACTTGTTATGGATGGTGGAGTACGCGTATAATAAGAACAAGCATTCTGCCATCGGAATGTCTCCCTTCTATTGCCTCCAGGGAAAGCACCCTAGAACCAATGCCATGGATTGATCCACGGACCAGCCAATTACCCACGGTTCAAGAGTACCATGCAAAACTATGTGCACTCTGGCAACAAGCTCATGTTCGAGTTAGCCAAGGCCAAAGAGTACTTCAAACAACACTCTGATGGCGAAAGGAAACCAGAACCGGCCTATAAGAAGGGGGATAAGTTGTGGCTCTCCATTCGGAACCTAAACGTGCACGGTTCCAAAAAGCTATTGCCCCGCTTCGTGGGACCATATGTTATTGAAAAGGTGATCAACCATGTGTCCATGAAGCTCTCCCTTCCCCCTTTGATGAAAGTACACCCCGGTTTCCATGTCTCCCTCCTGCGTCCTGTTCACCCTTGGTGTGGCGTGTCCTCACCTCCTGCTCCGGTTCCTGTGGAAAATCACATTGAGTATGAGGTTAGGGCTATACTTGGTTCTCGTCGTACCCGGGGCAGACTCTTTTACCTGGTTGACTGGAAAGGCTATGGTCCAGAGGAGAGGTCCTGGGAGCCCATGTACCATGTTCGCCACGCTTCCCGTTTGGTGCACGCCTTTCATGTCCGTCACCCCCTCAGTCCTCGCCCGGCCACCCCTGTGTAGGTCTGCTGTGCGGGTGGGGGTTTCTGTTTTGAGCGGGGGGGCTGTCATGGTTCTTTGTCCACCCCCCCACGCTTGCCTGTTGCCAGTGTGTTACTTCACTCGCGTGGGACGCAGCCTTCCTCACTTCCGGCCTTGGCACGTTAGCGGTGCAGCCTATGGCCGGATGTGCTGTTGCGTCATCAGAGCTTCCGGGGAAGACCGCTTATCAGATGCTGCTTCTCCTGGTATCAGCGCTTTGTATCCTATTCAACTGCCTGTTTCCTGTTGGCCGTGTTCTGTCCCCGATAGCACAGGAGCGCTAGCAACAGTATCCTGTTCCCAGCTTCAGCCGCTGTTCTTCCACTTCGGGTTCCCAGCCGCTCCAGAGCGTCATTCAGCTTCTGGGCTCTGTCTCCTCAGGTACATAGAGATTACGATACTTGGGCATTGTGCGCAGAGCGTTTCTGGGGATGTTGTTCACTAGTGCAGGAACGCTTTCTATTTCTTTTGCGCAGTAGCGCAGGAGCGCTTTCTATTTCTTTTGCACAGGAGCGCTTTCTATTTCTTTTGCACAGTAGCGCAGGAGCGCTTTCTATTTCCTTTGCACAGTAGCGCAGGGGCGCTTTCTGTTTCCTTTGCACAGTACATTGGGCATTCGCTACATCATGAGCCACTTAGCTATCCACTAGGTTGTTAATGGTTGGACTCTGTCCTTGTCTCAGTTTTCTGACTGAACACAGACTTCTCAATTCTTGAAAAGTAAATGTGTCATATTTAGAAGGCACCCTAAGGTTGTCTTCTGGCAGAGGCCCACTAGGCCCTGCTTCCAAGGATATTTCTAGTGAGATGTGGTGTGTGCACCTACCTACATTACTTGTTTCCTACTAGAACCTCTCTAGGAGTTGTAGTCAGGGTGTGCTAAGCCCTTACCACCTACATCTGCTAAGTTCAGTAGAACGTATGTATTATAAGAACTGGATTTATATGTACCTATAGGTACCTTAATGTGATCTTTCAAATGATAGCTCAAGATTATATGGTAAAACAACAGCAAGCTCTTATCCCATCCGCTGCACACCAATGTGAGAAGTTAGCCTGGCATGGTGTTCACTAGTTCTAGTTGGCACTTTGCACCAGTCTAATCGACCCTTATTGATGGTGGTTGTCAAGTTATTATTATTATTATTATTATTATTATTTTATTTTATAAAGCGCGTAGTCACCCGTGAGTATCCCAGCGCTAAGATCCATACAACTGCGGGTCAGTGGGGGCAGAGGGGAGAGGTCAGAAATTAAGGAAAGAGATGAGTTTTCAACCGCTTCCTAAATCTGAGCTAGTCTGGTTCTGTTCTCAGGTCGTGGGGTAACAAGTCATCCTTATAGAAAGCTATCCTAGTGGTAGCATGGACCAGCAGTCAACAGGCTAAGACTTCAGAGAGCATGTGAAGCTGCTTGTTTTACCAATTATAATCCCTTGAACACCAAATGAAAGGATACCACACAAGGTATATATCAAATATATAATTATTTATTCTAAACACAACCCCTCTGCACTCTTTATGAGGTCAGAGGTAAAAGCACAATACAAGTTGCTTAATTAGCAATGCATACAATAAGTTGCACAAATACAGTTTTGCCCTAGGGGTCTCACAAACCATATACTAAAAAAGTGGTATAAGAACCCCGTCAAAAATAGAAAGTTGGCCTACGGCATAGGGAATCGCTGGGGCTAATCTAAACAATCAAAGGTTAGGAAGTAGGAGGCCCACGGGAGATGCGTGCAGTGTCTAAACACAGCCATGAGTTACCATTGACTTTCTGTGGGAAATATAGATAGTTACTGTTTAAGGGCACTTCCGGATGGACTACGACACAACCCCTTCAGACTAGGACACTTCGATAGTCAAGAGCCACGGGAGCACCGGAGTACTCCTGTTACCTCACCCAGCGAATTTGGGTGCATTTGGTGTCAGGTCTCATCGTCGTTTTCAATGGAGAACTGCAAAGAAGTGTTGCAGGCGACCAGAGGAAAAGTGTCCGGTGCATCCAAGGGTGGATCGAAGATCTGAAGAGCCTGAAAGCAGAAGGGACAGAGTCTGGGTCACTAGCCAGTGACCAGGAAGGAACCAGGAAGGAACCAGGCGATGTCATGATGATCTCAGGTGAAGAGGTGAAGCTTGTCTCTGCAGCCACAAGGTCCAGGAGGTGTTGACGACAACCAGGAGCTGGATATGAGCTGTCTTTCAAAGGATCTAGTTGACTGCGGTATTGGTATTCGATTTAAATCCAAGAACCCTTGGCAAACGCAATCCACGCAGGAGTTGGAGATTGGCTTCGGTGCAGACCAGCAAGGTCTGTGGTGCTTCTCCTTTGCAGGGAAGCTGGAGCAAACCTGGAGCAACCAGGAAAGCAGTTTAAGTTCAAAGAAAAGTCTTCAGGGGGCTCAATAGCCAACGGACTAGGAACTGGGAAGAAGAATCAAGCTGAAGTGCAAGAGCAGGTCCCACGTGGCACTCGTGGAGTGTGGAGGGCTGAGCTTCGGTGCAATTGGTGCTCGGGTCTGGGGCTTCTCGTACTCTAATGCACAACTGCGAGTAACCTCAGGAGTCGATGTAGTTAGCAAAATGTAGGACGTCCAGGAGTTCCGGTCCTACGTCTCTTGTGTCTGCTACGGGTCTTAGCTTGATTGGAGTCGTTGAGCAGGGTTATAGATGGCTGGAAGTCTGTGTCCTGTGTTGCAGAGTTTTGGAGTTTCAGCGAGAGCCTCCACAATGCAGACTGGCAAGTTACTGGTGGTGCCTGTTTGCACAGGGTGGTCACTCCTTGACCACAAGGGAGATGTATTCCATTGTCCAGTCAAAATGGAACATTGAAGGTCCAGGATTTGTGTTTCAAAGTTTCGTCCAGGGTAATCTAAAGTCCTGGGGACACAGCTCCTATACTTATACCAAGTTAAGGGGTGGAATTACCTGGGAGGTCCCTCCTATGGGTGGACCTGAGAAGGGAGACATTACGCCCCTTTCCCTTTGTCCAGTTTCATGCCAGAGTGGGGCTGGAGTGTCCCAGCAACTGGTTTGAACCAGGCTATGCATGGAGCACCTTGAGTGCCCCAGGCAGTGTCTGGAAAATACATTCTGAATGCAGCCCTCCCTGCCCCAATACACTACAGCCTGTCTGGGGAGGTGCTGGCACCTCCTTTGACAGGAAACCTATTGTCCAGGCCTCCCCTGCCGGAGTTTCGTCCAGCAGCAGGAGATCAGACTTGTGTCTGTGGCAGCAGGATCCATTTTGTGATGCTGAGGCTCTATTTAACTTTAACCAGGTTTACCAGTAACTTACATATCTTCTCCCTCTAAAAGGGTGGAAGGCTATCCCCGCCACCAGAACTGGTGGGGGGTTGGATTTCAAAGTGTTTGACATCTTATATGAGATGTTTTGATAAAGCCAAACCAAAGTAGGCATTAACCGCAAGGATTTTAATGCACTTAAGAGTGTATGGTATGGCTATATCATAGAACAGCTATAAGGAAATCCTTCTGAAACCTGAAGAGGGGCTCAGCTCATGCTAGGACACCCTCTCACAATAAACCAAGCACTCTGCCTCTAGGGTTGATAAGGCCTGCCATAGGAGTGACTTACAGGTGCATATGTGTCTATATATAAGGTAGATATAGGTATTGATTACAGGTTGATTACACCACCATACCCAGGCTGTGTGAACAGACCTGTGGTGTCAGTTTGGAGGGCCAGTCAGTGGTGGCATAATACTTGCTGCAGCCCCTGGTAGGCCTTGGATGCCCCTATGCCCTGGGTACCTATGGTACACTACACACAGGCTCACAAAGGTGACCCAGTAACCAATCTGGTATGTACCTAAAGTACGTGGAGTCCTTTTTATAGAGAAAGCAGATAGTCTGGGGCCCTGGATAGCAGGGTCCCAGGCCAACTAAGTCGAAAACGAGCAAAACACTAGGCAAAAAGTGGTGGTAACCATATAGCCAGATATCCACCTTCCTACACCAAGCCCCAGAACTTAAGATCAATTCTGGGAATCTAGACAACCCTTTGCCAAGGAGTAGAACCAAGGAAGCTGAAGGAGGAGACCACTGCTGTGCTGTGTTGTTGGGGTTGGCCTGCAGTAGTTACTTTATTGATAAGGAAAGGAGAAATTGAACTTTGTGTGCACTTTTACTATCTTGAGTAACATCTCCAAGGGCTTGTAGCTCAGTTTGCCTCCTGTTCTAAAGTCTCAGGGACACAAACACTTCACCACCAGCTCCCCATGAATTCCCTGGCTGGGAATACTACCTGCAGTGAGGTGCCTACTGTTGTTTGGGCCCTCTGAGAAGGCTGTGTGTCATTGGGTGTGTGATGCAACAAGGAGAAGAGTGTCGCCACCGCAGCAGTTGCCGTCGCATTGCCAAACAAACGTGCCGCTGCCACAGAGGTCGCCATGGCATCACCGGAAAAGCGTGTTGTAGGACCTGTCATGGCTCAGAAGTTACAGTGTTCACTGCACGGCCGTGGGGTGTACACGCATCGTATCCAACATTGTCACATTGCATCAAGGACACCATTTTGTTGCATTGCACCGGATCGTCCATTTGTAGTGTTTTCACTGTATTACTATATGTGTTCACAAATGCTTTTCACACTGCTTCTGAGCTAAACCTGTCTGCTCATGTCAAGCTACCAAAGGGGTGTAGCCCCCTATCTTGATTAAAAACAAGGGTCCATATTTGATTCTCCTTGTTTCTTCCTCATTCTGGATTACACATAGGAAGAGGTGATTGCCTTTTAGGATTGTAATGTGCTGGAAGGCCTTCCTGCAGACAAACATTCTTGCCTGTAATGTAGGTATCCTTGCACCATGGGGCAGGAGTGGTGCATTTGTATTAGGTTGCCTCAAGTACGGCAGCGCGGTTAGAGAGCTGTGCGCAGCAGTGTTGCTGCTGCCCTGTGTTGGGTGAACATGAAGTAAATATGCCCATCACTGTGCTGTCATGTTCTCTGTATTCCTGCTAATTCTTACAGTACTAAGGAGCTCTCTCTTCTATGACTGATCTCAATATAGTGGTATGCAACGGAGCAGGAGTAAGATTCGGTAGGACACATTGAAGCAGTGCATGAAGTGCCCTTCGACCTTCGAGTCTCTCTTGATGCGCTGCTGGGATCCATCCACCACAGCCTCTTCAACTCGCAGGGGCTTTTGATCTGCAAACATGCAGTTGAACCAGGGGCAACAGTAAAAAAACAGGACGCACACAGCAGGCTTCACATAAGGAAACAGGATGCGACGTCCTCTCTGGATCCGTCCACTGTGGCTATTGAGCTGCATACATGCTGTACATGTCACTGCACACCATGGCGGTCGGCAGAGAGCGTTATGTGGATCCCAAGGAGAACTGGGAGGGGTGCATAGTGTACCACAAATCTCCTTCATTTTCTTTAACTCCCCTAGTGAGGATGTATGACGTTACAACGCACACTTTTACAACACATACCTTTACAATGCATTTTTTACAACGCAACATCCATTACAACGCATTCCATCACAACGCATGCCATTACAACACATTTTTAAAAATTACCTTAACAACACATTCCATTACAACACATATTACCTTTACAATGCATACCATTACAACGCATACCATTACATTGCATGTATGGTAAGTATTGGATAGTGTAGGGGTAAAAATTTCTATTCTAACTCCAGGGGGGGGGCAACCGTAGGATAAGTGTTGGATAGTGTAAGGGTACTATGCGTTGTGATGGTATGCATTGTAATGGTATGCTTTGTAATGGTATGGGATGTAATGGATGTTGCGTTGTAAAAGTTTCGTTGTAATGGTAGTGCGTTGTAAAAGTTGCGTTGTAAAGGTTGTTTCCCTCAAGTGATAACTGCAGTTCCCTATCGAGAGGGAGCTGAGCTTATCTTCAGTAGCTCCATTGGACGAGCCGATGACCCAGTTCTTGCGGTTCTAGTCTGGTGACTTTGGGTTTACTTTCTTATCAAAACGCTCTTAATCTGAAAGTACTTTTGGGTAGCAGAACACCGCAAGACCTTGGTGGGGTTAGAAACACTTTCTCATCAACCGCTGGTTCAAAAGCATGTTGTATATGGAGCTATGCAGTACGTTGTAGAACATTGCTCATGCGGATTATTGTGATTAGCGAAGGGTTCAAGACGGATTGGAGCCTACTCCAAACGCAGTAGTGGAAATGAAATACATTGGAACTTGATACACCTATAATGAAATCGTACGGTGTGATTACCTTGGATTGTTTATTTATCTTTGCTACGGCGGGGCATGTCAAGCCTTTACCGGTGGCCGCTCCAGACCCCCCTGTTAAACTAAACGAACGGGTCGTTTTGCTATGTGTGCTTGCTTGACGACCCACTTTATAACCAGAGGAGTCATGCTTAGGTTTGATACATGATTCCCTTTGTTTCATCTTTGGATCCATAGTGGCTGCATTTCCTTTAGCCTAACCTGTTCATGAAAGTCACACCGTAGTTTCCTTTACAGGTAATATCGCCAGTCGTAGCATTCATAAAGAAAGACTCTTGTGTATCCTAAGGTTTGTGATTTGTACTGATTGAGGATTAATCTCGTTACATATTGTTACAGATCTTCCTCCCTGCTGTTCCCATCCTTTCCTTCCCTTCCTTGATCTCCCCATCGAGTCTGTGGTTTCGATCAGACCCTGTGGCTATCAGGAGGTGCAAAGCCTTGACAGTAAAACCACGTACCGAAAGGCATGCAGGACAGGCCACGCCCAGCACGGTTCACATAGGGAAACAGGATGTGACGTCCTCAACTGATTTAGAAACCAGGAAATGCTGAAGGTTTATTTCCTGGCACTGCTTCCTTTCAATATACATTTCACTTTAAGGGAGTTGGATAGCCCCTGGCATTAAGGACCAGGGAGGCCCGGATGTAGCTAATCCTCTAGGTATTCAAAATACACTTCCCTGCAATCATTAATTGTTGAGACAGACATGACCCACCCCCCTGAGAATGCCTAAAAAACGTTGAGAAATGCCTGGAGCCTCATCTAACACATACTGCCAATTCGGCATTAGTTTATTTTATTTCAGCCATTGAAGCGAGAGTCGTTAATTTTGTTAGTTTATATATCATTCTGGCAGAACAACAAAAGTGTGCTTAATGGCATATTCAACACCACGTATTATTCAGCAGCCTTGATCAATAATCAAGACTAGTTCTAAGGTAACAATCTAGGGGCCACCATCAGGACCTGGGGGAGCAAGGTGTTTACCACAAACTCAGAAAAGGAGCTGTTTTTTTAAAAGGTAGAGTATGTGTTCCAGATTTTTGTGCGTGCTGTTCTTAAGGTTAAATCCTTTAGTCGTTGATTCAAATTTTCATTCAACAAATGAGGTCGATCCAAGGTTCAGAAAGAGTATAACATTTTTATTGGTGCAAAATTGAACGAAGACAGCCTTCTGTCTTCGTTCAATTTTGCACCAATAACAATGTTATACTCTTTCTAAACCTTGGATCGATCTCATTTGTTGAATGAACATTTAACCTTAACAACAGTACTCACAAAAATCTGGAACACATACTCTACCTTTCAAAAAAACTGTTCTTTTCTAAAACTCTAAAAGGTCCAGAGTTTTTGAGTACGTTTCCTCCACAAAAACCTCTGTGAAAACAGATATAGTCCTGGAATCCTTGGACCTTCAATGAAATGAATGAAATGAAATGAATGAAATGAAATGAAATGAAAATAAATTTGTTAAGCGCGATTGCTGCCCAGGGGCGTCCAAGCGCTAAGTGAGACAAGACGTGACGAGGCACAGGAGTTAGAGCTCAGAGGATTTAGCAAATAGCAGTGTCTTCAATTTTTTCCGGAATGAGAGCAGGTCTGGGTTGGAGGGAAGTGAGAGGGGGAGAGTATTCCAGAGCTTAGCGGTGTTCAGCGAGAACAGTCTGCCCCCAGACCTGGCTCTCTTCACTCTGGGAACAACTGCCAGGAAAGCCTCAGATGAGCGAAGGTTCCTGTTTGGGTAGTAGGGGATGACAAGGTTGTTGTTGATAGCGGGTCCCGTCTTCCAAAAGGCCTGGTGCGCAATGCATAGCGCCTTAAATGCCACTCTGTGTTTTATTGGAAACCAGTGAAGACTTTTCAGTCCAGGTCTGGCTGACTGGGTTCGTGGAATCTGCAGCAGGGTGCATGCAGCGCAGTTTTGCACCACCTGCAGCTTCCGTAGAGTCATCTCATGTGCCCCTACATATAGGGCATTGTTTGAGTCCAGGCGAGACTGGATGAGGCCTTGAACTGCCACCTTCTTAGCTTCTAGAGGCAGAAGTGGGAGGACTTTCCTCAAGGTTCTGAGTATGCCAAAGCATGTGGCGGACAGCTTGGTGGCCTGGGTGGAGAAGGAAAGATTCTTATCCAGCCACACACCTAGGCTTTTGACGCTTTCCTTGGGGATGGGGGGAGCGCCCAGAGCTTGGGGCCACAGGGAAATGAAAGGTACTGGCGGGGCTGGGCCTAAGAGCATGAGCTCTGTTTTTCCTCCGTTCAATTTGAGAGAGGAGTTGGTCATCCACTCCTTGACGTCCTCTAGGCAGTTCAGCAAACCTCTCGGGGATTGCCTGATGTTCTCTTGGGTCAATGAAACCACTAACTGAGTATCGTCGGCGTACGACACGATTTTAATGCCGTACGGTTCGACGATCCCAGCCAGCGGTTTCATGTAGACATTAAATAGTACAGGGCTCAAAGAGGAGCCCTGTGGTACTCCACAACTAAGAGGTTTGCTGGTGGACACTGTGTCGCCATCGAAGATCTGAAAAGATCTATCGGACAGGAAAGAGTCGAACCACCTTAAAGCTTCGCCTGAGACTCCGATTTCCTGGAGACGGTTCAGCAGGGTGGCATAGCTGACCGTGTCGAAGGCGGCGCTTAGATCAAGGAGGATCACTGCCACTGATCCTCCCTGATCCAGAACCCTTCGAGATTCTTCGGCGACCGCTAATAAGGCGGTTTCGGTGCCGTGCTTCGGTCTGAAGCCTGTCTGGGACGTATCCAGTAGGGAGTGGTTTTCAATATACTGGACCAGCTGGACATTTATGTATTTCTCCAGCACCTTGCTAGCCCAAGGGAGGAGTGAGATGGGGCGGTAATTGGAGTGGTCCTTGGGGTCCAGGTTGGGTTTCTTCAATAGCGCCCGCACCATGGCATGCTTCCAAGCTGTGGGGACTGAGCATGCCGATATGGACGCGTTTAGAAGCTCCAAGATTACAGGCAGGGTGACTTCGTGTGCCTGCATCAGAACTTCTGGTGGGGCTGGATCGCGTGGGGAACCCGACTTGACTTGGCGTGCTATTTTGCCAAGAGAGTCGAGGTCCAGAGGGGGGAAGTGCTCCAGGGTTGGCTGGTCTGGGGAGAGCGGGGTTCTTGAATGGGAAGGATCAGTTGGCTCCGGGGATGTGATTGCTGTTGGAAAGGTGGAATACATTTTCAGGACTTTATTGTGGAAGAATTCCACGAGCTCATTGCACTGGTCCTGAGTTTTAATCTGAGGGGGGGCAGTAGTGACACTGGTACATTGATTAATTATTTTAAAAATTTCCTTGGGATTTGATTTGGCCTCCAGGATTTTGTCAGAGTAGTAGGTGGCCGGGGCCATCCTAACTCCTTCCCTGTAAGTTTTGATCGCCTCTTTGTAGGATGCCTTTTTTTCCGGGAGAAAGTCTAATCGCCAGGCTCTCTCTCGTTGCCTACAGCGGCGTTTTAGCTCTCTAAGAGAGTCAGAGAACCAGGGCGCTGATTTCTGCATTCTCTTGGAGGAGGATCTGCGGAGAGGAAGGATCTTATTTAATGAATTTGTGATCCAGCCTACATAGTTCCCATTTGCCACACTGGGGTCTGGGCAGGGGGGCGGGCGGGTGGAGTCCAGGTTGTGCATCCAGGATTCCAAGGGGAGTCTTGTCCAGTTCCTCCTGATTGTGACCTGTGGGGGCAGCTGGGGGACCTTGTACGTAACCCAGGTAAATGGGATCAAAAAGTGATCCGACCATGCCAGTCGTTATGAACAGAAAATGAGCTGAACTTCCAAAGGACAGGGGATAACATTACATTTTGGGTTGCAAGTAGCCCATTACCTGCCCCAATTGTGCCGAAGCTTATTGGAAGACTCTACAAGGGTGCGTTCAGTGCAAGGGCGTAAACACAAGCAATAACAAAGCAAAAGCCACACTTTGATCATGTTATGTGGTTTCTTGCAGCCAAATTTACTCACACGCCACTAGCTTTTAAGGGTTGCTTGTTTGGAGCTAAAAGGAACAGCAAAAAAGGGTTGAATTAGAACAGATGCAGGTGATTTTCGTCTAAACCGGTAGATTTTGGCCCCCTCTTCATTCCTTTTCCCATAGTAAGCGATGGTGTCCACGGTGAGCTGCTCTGACTGTGACAGTCTCTAGTCCTTCGGCAGAGGCAAAGAGCAAGTGTTACAGACTCTCAGACTCACTAATTGACTCTCTCCTTTCCTCTACCTCTCTACACAACACACAACACATTATACCATCTCATGATAACATGACACGCAATTCACCACACACGCTTCAGCGCCACATCATTCCACTACATGCAAACCAATAAAATAAAATCCACATAATTCAACTCCCTTTCATATCTCTTGATTCCACTTCACATAACAATCTGTTACATAATTCCACCCCAATCCAAACCATATATTTACAGTCAACACAACACAATTTAACTCCAGATAATTCCACTACACATAATTACACTCCAAGCTACATTTGAGACCACACATTATCACTCTACATCCACTTAAATCCTAATCAAAAATTAGACTCCACAAAATAAATTCAGCTTTTGCAAAATGCCACAAATAACCACCATATAATCCTACTCCACACCATTCCATATATTATCGCTGCAAACCATGCCACATTACACCACACAACACCACACAATTCTGCACCACACAACATAATTAAACTCCACATAATACCACTCAACACCACATAATTACACACCACATCACTACACTGTACTCAATACAAGATAAATGCCATCAACATATATATTTAATATATGCCAAATACCAGAAATCCACATAAATAATTCCACACCATAACACACAAGTTAAATAATCATACTTTCATTCAACTCCACACAGTTCCGTGCCACTCAATTCAGCTCTACACATTTGTAGTACACACCACATAATTCAACACCAAACCACATATATCAACTACACAATTCCACAGCTCACCACGTACCTCCCAACCATAACACAATTTTCCAAATCATGCTACAAAATTTAACATCACAGCACATAATTCAACTCCACAACTTTGCAAAACACATATACAATTTAGTTTAATTCCATCATTAAAAGAAGCCTTGTGGAAGCAATCAAAACAATAATATTACTATAAAGTACTGCGAGTGAATGTGACTGGTGTTCAATTAACATTCACCTTGAACACTGCTACTCTCACTTAACTCTTCTCCCTGAGGAGCTGTAAGGCTGTAAGGACGTTTTGGTGTTGCATGCCCCGGTAAGGCTAGGCGGAGGCCACACAGCTCAAGGTGATGGGTATATATCGCAAGGGAAAGAGAGCATAAGAGCTCGTGTGGCCACATAATTGTACTGTGGCATCCCTGCTCCTCATGTGAAGGGGTCGCTGTCGCTGTGTCGATAAGCTGCAGAATGGTGGTGGGGAGAGGTGGGCGGCATCGTTGGCGCTAATAGTGCTCGCTCGCCACTGAGCGCAATGCAAGGCTACGATATGCTGATAGCAAAGTAGAAATTTGCTTGATCATCATTGGATTTCCTGCTTACCCTCAAACACCTCTGTGCTCAATGACAACAAACCATCAGCTGAGCTGAGGAGGGGCCCTGAGCTCCTGCCATGTGGGGGACTCAACAATCTGACATCCCCGCTTACCCTGATATGACACTACAGGGGCCAGCAGTAGCAGGACACATTGAAGGGCCACACAGAGCCCCCGTCCCATGTGCAACACTACCACCAGCAGCGCACCCCCAGAGCAACTACCGATTTCCCACCAGCTCGACTGGACCCCAGTTTACGCTTCACTGCAACACTGTCCCATTTGGCACTCTACTTCCCTACCCCGCTCCCCAAAGGCCTTCCCGTGGGACCTTTTTGACCCCACCCACTGGATTCCCTCCATTTTACAGTTTTCCAGTGACCAGCCCCATTCTAAGTTGGCGGCCACTATGCGTTAGCTGATCTTTCCCCAATCTAACATGGAGCCCGCTCCTGCATCATTTGGAGACACGTGCCCCTCTTCCCATTACACTAGATTTCTGCCAATGACAGCGCTCCGTAACACCGCACGAGGACTGCCTGAAACACCCTCCCTTATACTTATCTTTATGCTCTTGTTTCCTTCCACTATATACCCATCACATTGAGCCGTGTGGCCTCCGCCTAGTCTTTTACTTACCTCGAGATGCATACGAGTTACTGATATATAACTCACATGTTTTTCCCTTTTACAAACTGTTCCAAGATGTGGGCTGGTCACTCACTCACTGTGACTCTATTGGCCGTGTCTTAGGTATCCTGCCACAGTTGGATGTTGCTTCACAGGTTCCTGTGACCTCTTACTCTCGCTGTTTTTTCCCCTATCGTCCCTCCAGGTTTTTGCCGGAAGGAAGATTTTGCTTGCAGCCCTGTCTCCCTTCTCTGGATGAGTGTCGTATCCATGTCATGGGGACGGTCCTCATGTTCACCCTCTCTAACACTTCAGAGTGGATTAAGATTCTTGTTCCCCGGTCCTGATGAAATGCTGCTCGTCCATCAGGAGAATCAGGGGTGAAACATGGTGACCTTTTGACCCACACTCACTTCTCACGCCACACTCAGGGCTGAAGCAGGGTTATTCCCCTGGCCAGCCACGACTCTCTGAGTCAGCTCTCAACCACAGCATCAGTGCCAGCGAATAAAGGTTCTTGGGACACTCCAAGCTGTTTCTAACTCACTTTTGACACCCACTCTACTCACTAGACGCTCGCCCCACTACCTCATTGTCTGGAGTCTCCTGGCTAACAACAGAGAAGACCTCCAGCAAAGGGCCTTTCTGCGGGGCCCGTCGGGCACTGCAGCGCCGGCCCGATGAGGAGCTGCTCGATGATGAAGCATGATACTTCTCGGGGTGTATGAGGGCCCGTAGGGCACTGCAGCACCGGGCGATGAGGAGCTGCCCGATGATGAAGCAGGATACTTCTCGGGGTGTATGAGGGCCCGTAGGGCACTGCAGCACCCGGCGATGAGGAGCTGCCCGATGATGAAGCAGGATACTTCTCGGGGTGTATGAGGGCCCGTAGGGCACTGCAGCACCGGGCGATGAGGAGCTGCCCGATGATGAAGCAGGATACTTCTCGGGGTGTATGAGGGCCCGTAGGGCACTGCAGCACCGGGCGATGAGGAGCTGCCCGATGATGAAGCATGATACTTCTCGGGGTGTATGAGGGCCCATAGGGCACTGCAGCACCGGGCGATGAGGAGCTGCCCGATGATGAAGCAGGATACTTCTCGGGGTGTATGAGGGCCCGTAGGGCACTGCAGCACCGGGCGATGAGGAGCTCCCCGATGATGAAGCAGGATACTTCTCGGGGTGTATGAGGGCCCGTAGGGCACTGCAGCACCAGGCGATGAGGAGCTGCCCCATGATGAAGCAGGATACTTCTCGGGGTGTATGAGGGCCCGTAGGGCACTGCAGCACCGGGCGATGAGGAGCTGCCCGATGATGAAGCAGGATACTTCTCGGGGTGTATGAGGCCCTTGATCCTTTTTGGGGCTTCTCCTTCCCCTTCATCCTTCTCTTACCCGTAATCCCGCCCCCTGTGATCTCCTCAATCATCTCCCCTCGAGCTGCGTTCCTTTTTATTCAATATTAGAGAAACGTCATGAAATGTAAAGCCTGATCTCAATTTGGGACCCTGTGAAATCGTGTATCCCTGAGATCGGCCGCTTGTGTCTTACCCTGCCCGGGCTGAGATAATTCTCCGGAGTCTGCCAAAGAGCAGGGGATACACCAGGCCCGGCTCCAGGAATATTTATTTGGGTGGGCCAAAGGTACATTTGGGTGGGCCACTGATGCCCCGATTTATCGCTTATATATCTAGCCAGGCCTGCTTCTGGGCCCTCCTTTCTCTCCTTAGTCTTACAAGGCACAGTAAAACTTACTCTTTTCAAAGTCTCTTTCTAAATGTTATCGCTCTCAAAAGTGCTTTTCTTCCATGTAATGTCCCTTTGATGGGAAGGGGAGGTTTCTAAGGTGGGAGTATCAAGCAAGTGACACAACTGGGGCTCCCTCTGTGCGAGCCTTCAGGGATAAACCCTCTCCATTACTACCTCCACCTGACCCCCGACTCTGCAGCACGCTCCCTTACAGGCTTGATTATCCACTTTTCCACCACCCCTCTCCATTACACCTTATTTCACAGTTGACCGTGTTCCCCAGCCCCATATCAGCCACCATTCAGTTCCACTTTCATTATTCTCAGTAAAAAACAATAGTAAAATCACCTTCAAACTTGAAACATTGAATATAGCAGTAAATGCAATTAGCATCCATGTTAAAGTATGCGCCACAGTTGTTCTAATCAGCCAGCTTTAGTGCCGGTGCAAAAGTCAATATGACCTCTTTTTTTGACCTCTTTCTCTGTAGATAACTGAACTACCACCCTCGAACAGTGCCCTTTATCTCTCCTTAGCCACTTTCCTGCATGGTCTCTGCCTCAGACTCCCCAACTACCACCCTCCACCAGTGCCCCTCATCTCTCCGTAGCTCCCCCACACCACATGACCTCCTCCTTGGATTCCCTCCTGCCACCCTCCACCAGCGCCCCTTATTGCTCCATAGTTCCCTGCACCCTGTGACCTCCTTCTCGGATTCCCTAACTGTCACCCTCCACAAGTGCCCCTCCTTTCTCTGTAGCCCCCCACCTCATGACCTCCTCCTCTGCTTCCCTCACTGCTCCCTCCACCAGCGCCCCTCGTCTCTCCGTAGTTCCCAACCTGTGACCTCCTCCTCGGACTCACTCACTGCCACCGTCCACTAGAGCCCCTCATCTCTCTGTAGTTCCTTCCCTCCACCCCATAAACTTCTCCCCGGCTTCCCTCACTGCCACCCTCTACCAGCGCCCCTCATCTCCCCGTAGCCCCCAACCCCGTGACCTCCTCCTCAGATTCCCTCACTGCCACCCTCTACCAGCGCCCCTCATCTCTCCGTAGCCCCCAACCCCGTGACCTCCTCCTCGGATTCTCTCACTGACACCCTCTACCAGCGCCCCTCATCTCTCCGTAGCCCCCATTCCCGTGACCTCCTCCTCGGACTCACTCATTGCCACCGTCCACTAGTGCCCCTCATCTCTCTGTAGTTCCCTCCCTCCACCTCATAAACTTCTCCCCGGCTTCCCTCACTGCCACTTTCTACCAGTGCCTCTCATCTCTCCATAGCCCCCAACCCCGTGACCTCCTCCTCGGATTCCCTCACTGCCACCCTCCACCAGCGCCCCTCATCTCTCCATAGCTCACAACCCTGTGACCTCCTCCTCGGATTTCCTCACTGCCACCCTCTACCAGCGCCCCTCATCTCTCCGTAGCCCACAACCCCGTGACCTCCTCCTCGGATTCCCTCACTTCCACCCTCTACCAGCGCCCCTCATCTCTCCGTAGCCCCCAACCCCATGACCCCCTACTTGGATTCCCTCACTGCCACCCCCCACTAGTGCCCCTCGACTCACCATTGCCCCTCTCTCATATCCATTCCATTTGTTGTATAGCGCTACTCATATCAGTGTGGGGTGTCACAGTACTTTACATAACCACACACATTATACAGAGACAATAAATCAGTCTACGGGGAATATCACATAAGACCATGAGGGGTATACAACCGTTACAACGCAACTTTTACAACGCACTACCATTACAACGCTACTTTTACAACGCAGGATCCATTACAACGCATGCCTTTACAACGCATGATATTACATAGCAGATGCTATTACAACGCATGCCATTACAACGTAAGTATAGGTAAGTATATAATTTTATTTTATATTTTATTTAACATTATTTAATTAATTTAATTAATATTAAAAATAAATAAATATATTAATTTATTTATTTTTATAAAATAAATTAAATATATTAATTTAAGTAATTTAAAAAAATAAGT
Source organism: Lissotriton vulgaris (assembly GCF_964263255.1). Taxonomy (NCBI): domain Eukaryota; kingdom Metazoa; phylum Chordata; class Amphibia; order Caudata; family Salamandridae; genus Lissotriton; species Lissotriton vulgaris. The sequence continues at coordinate 143,349 of NW_028255083.1, read as the reverse complement.
ATGAGTATAGGGAATTTTTAGGGTTCAGGGCTAGGTTTGGGTAATGGGGTACAGGGGTATTTTTAGGGTTCAGGGCTAGGTTTGAGTTATGGGGTACAGGGGTATATTTAGGGTTCAGGGCTAGGTTTGGGTTATGGGGTACAGGGGTATTTTTAGGGTTCAGGGCTAGGTTTGGGTTATGGAGTACAGGGGTATTTTTAGCGTTCAGGGCTAGATTTGGGTAATGGGGTACAGGGGTATTTTTAGGGTTCAGGGCTAGGTTTGGGTTATGGGGTAAAGGGGTATTTTTAGGGTTCAGGGCTAGGTTTGGGTTATGAGGTACAGGGGTATTTTTAGGGTTCAGGGCTAGGTTTGGGTTATGGGGTACAGGGGTATTTTAAGTTTTCAGTTTTTTAAAAAACGACTTTAAATAAATTAATTTAATTAAATTAATTTAATTTAATTAATTACAATTAAAAAAAAAAAGATATACTGACCTATACTTACGTTGTAATGGCATGCGTTGTAATAGCATCTGCTATGTAATGACATGCGTTGTAAAGGCATGCGTTGTAAAGGATCCTGCGTTGTAAAAATCGCGTTGTAATGGTACGCAATGTAAAAGTATGCGTTGTAACGTCATACATCCGGGATTACAAGGTGTAGAAATCACATGTCATCCATACTAGTAGGCAATTTATTTTACAAGGGTTTGGTCTGGGGAAGCACAAACTCAAGATTTAAAGAGTACTCCAGTGGTTGGGGGTTGGCTTTACTGATAAAAAGGTACAACTGCCCAAAAAAACTCTTTTTAGTAACATTAGAAAGTTGAAAGAATGTAGAAGCTCTAACCATATCACAATACAAACAAGCGAAGTTTGTATTCAGCTCCTTGATGACATTTCATAGGTCACTGTCCTATGTTAGGATAGTAACTTCTGGACTGCAAGTAACACAAGGATATCTGTGACAGAGGTAGTAACCCACTGAGCTATTCCCATAAAATTCAGTTTATCTGCATTCAAAAACTACCAAAAGACAAATGGTTGCTCTGCAGCAGTATCGTAAATCACCAGTTATCTGAACAGCTGTTAGTGTCGTTGTACGTCAGTGGCAAGTTCACTGCGAGGGCCAAGTCTCATGTTTGGGTGGGCCAGGCTCATGTTTGGGTGGGCCTGGCCCACCCGGCCCACCCTCTAGAACCGGGCCTGGGATATACGCTCCCAGATATTACACAACCTCGGGAAGGTTCAGGGAACCCGAGCCAGGGATGAAGAACAGAGACACCCTGGGCGTGGGGCGGGTGGAATGGACGTGAGGTCCTTGGAGTCACGCTTGTGTCTATTCATGTTGTGGCTTGCTGTATGGATGGGGGGGGGGGGGGGGGGTAAACAGCCTAGGGGAACAGTAGGGGGGTCTTCTGTCAGGACATTAAAGAATCGAAGGGTGTGTCCCTGTGAGCTCCGCCTCCTTTAGAATAAAGTAATTTTATCCACAAATCACAGTGTGTCCAGATTCATTCGCCTGCCGCCTGGCAGGGGGCGGTGCTTCCATTGGTGCATTAGGTGCAGTGGCACCGGGGCCGAGAGCCCCTAATTGTTGCTGTTTTCAAAAGTTCTAATAATGTTCAATGGCCGCATTTCCTTCCTTGCACCTGCTCCCAGGACACACTCTCTACGTCAGAGCTGCTGGTCACGATCAATCAATCAATCAGTGACACTTGTAAAGCGCGCTACATACCCGTAGGGTCTCAAGGAGCTGGGGGGGGGTGCCGCTACCGCTCGAACAGCCAGGTCTTCAGCTTCTTCCTGAAGGAGAGGTGGTCTTGGGTCAGGCGCAGGTCGGTCGGGAGGGAGTTCCAGGTCTTGGCGGCCAGGTAGGAGAAGGACCTTCCTCCTGTAGTCGCTCTTCGGATGCGGGGGACGGCGGCGAGGGCGTGGTTGGCTGATCGGAGGTGGCGTCTGGGAGCGTAGAAGTTGACTCTGCTGTTGAGGTAGCTCGGGCCTTGGTCGTGTAGGGCTTTGTGTGCGTGGGTGAGGAGGCGGAAGGTGATTCTTTTGTTGACGGGGAGCCAGTGAAGGTCTCTCAGATGTCCGGAGATGTGGCTGGTTCGTGGGCAAGAGGCTCCGATGGTGAACACTTCAGAGGGGGCCTCGTCTTCCGGCTCCCCCTTTCATCTTTCTCTCTCAGTGAGATGTTCTTGTTGAAACTCAATCACTCTCACCTCAGAAACATGAAAAGACACATTTGTTTAATTTGCTTTTAGATGAAACTATTTTTCTTTTTTATTGAACAGATTTACTATTTTCTGCAGTTAATACTCTTTTGACAATACAATGATTTTCTTTTGTTCAAGCTGGTAACCTCGTGCCCCCCAGAGATACAATAACAATCCCCCACCCCCCCCGCAGTCAGCCATCGAGCGATTACTTCAGAGTAACGTGCCTTTCGCGCCCAAGGCAGATGTACGGATAAACTTTCTCTGTAAAGTTGGCGGTGTGGGTGTAGATGTGCTGGCGGGTTGCAGCGTTGTAGAAGGACACCAGCCCCTCCTCGTAGTCCACTAACATACCCACGTAGATTAACATTTGAAACAAAGTGTGCACTCTCCCAGTTGCATCCTTTATGACAGCCAATGTGCCATCTGCTGTCAATGCCCAGATGCCCTCCTCGGGCGAACGTAGAATAGGGTCACTGGGACCTCTCTTCACCGAGGCGATGGCGACCCCCAGCTGCCAATAGCTTCTCCATTCGGGCACCGCCGTGAGCTGCCAGTACCACCTCCCCGCATTCACCCCCTTGGACCCCAGCACGCAGCCGTCTGTCTCAAGTCTGTCCGGACTTTGGGGGGCAACACCAGTGAGGGGGGAAGTCAGTTGCTTCCCGTCACTGCTGATGACGAGGCGTTTACCTGCAGTCTTCGGATCCACCGTCAGGGGCGCTGCGGAGACAGGGAGAGAGAGACAGAGGAGATCATGAGGTCACTCACCCAACTTCCCAATAGTGCAGATACCAATATATGAAAAGACCCTGACAATGACGTCACTGGAGAATCCCAAACTAACAGATGACATCACCTTCTGAGGTGTGAGAGACGGACAGAGGAGTGTAGAGCACAGTGCAGCAGGTGCAGTGACACCGGGCTTGACAGACTATGCTCATGGACTAGTGCACTCTGAGCAGAGGTACAGCTCTCAATGGTGCAGCAGGTGCAGTGACGCCAGGCCTGGCAGACGATGCTCATGGACTAGTGAACTCTGAACAGAGGCGCCTGGGACGACTCCTGGTGGCCCCCCGCCCTGGGCACCGCACCCAAACCAACTGACCATGCTCGAAACCTGGGGGTCATCCTGGACTCCTCCCTCTCCATGACCAGGCAAGTCAACAACGTCTCCTCGGCGTGCTTCAACATCCTACGCATGCTACGGAAGATCTTCTGGTGGATCCCCACCGAGACCAGGAAGACCGTCACCCAGGCCCTCGTCACCAGCCGACTGGACTACGGCAACGCCCTCTACGCCGGTACCACCGCCAAGCTCCAGAAGAGACTCCAGCGGATCCAGAACGCCTCAGCCAGACTCATCCTCGACATCCCACGAACCAGTCACATCTCCGGACATCTGAAAGACCTTCACTGGCTCCCCGTCAACAAAAGAATCACCTTCCGCCTCCTCACCCACGCACACAAAGCCCTACACGACCAAGGCCCGAGCTACCTCAACAGCCGAGTCAATTTCTACGCTCCCAAACGCCACCTCCGATCAGCCAACCACGCCCTCGCCGCCGTCCCCCGCATCCGAAGAGCGACTACAGGAGGAAGGTCCTTCTCCTACCTGGCCGCCAAGACCTGGAACTCCCTCCCTCCCGACCTGCGCCTGACCCAAGACCACCTCTCCTTCAGGAAGAAGCTGAAGACCTGGCTGTTCGAGCAGTAGCGGCACCCCCCCCCCCCCAGCGCCTTGAGACCCTACGGGTATGTAGCGCGCTTTATAAGTGTCAATGATTGATTGATTGGTCTCTCTGCATGTGCAGCAGGTGCAGTGACACCGGGCCTGACAGACTATGCTCATGGACTAGTGCACTCTGAGCAGAGGTACAGCTCTCAATGGTGCAGCAGGTGCAGTGGCGCCAGGCCTGGCAGACGATGCTCATGGACTAGTGAACTCTGAACAGAGGCGTATCTCTTCATGTGCAGCAGGTGCAGTGACACCGGGCCTGACAGACGATGCTCATGGACTAGTGCACTCTGAGCAGAGGCGTAGCTCTCAATGGTGCAGCAGGTGCAGTGGCACCGGGCCTGACAGATGATGCTCATGGACTAGTGCAGTCTGAGCAGAGGCACAGCTCTCAATGGTGCAGCAGGTGCAGTGACACCGGGCCTGACAGACGATGCTCATGACCTAGTGAACTCTGAACAGAGGTGTCTCTCTCCATGTGCAGCAGGTGCAGTGACACCGGGCCTGGCAGACGATGCTCATGGACTAGTGCACTCTGAGCAGAGGTGTCTCTCTTCATGTGCAGCAGGTGCAGTGACACCGGGCCTGGCAGACGATGCTCATGGACTAGTGAACTCTGAGCAGAGGCACAGCTCTCAATGGTGCAGCAGGTGCAGTGGCACCGGGCCTGGCTAGCGATGCACCTGGACTGGTAGACTGTAAGCAGAGGCGTCTCTCTGCATGTGCAGCAGGTGCAGTGACACAGGGTGTGGCTGGCAGTGCTCCTAGACTAATTCACTGCAAGCAGAGGCATCGCTCTCAATGGTGCAGCAGGTGCAGTGGCACCGGACCTGGCTAGCGATGCACCTGGACTGGTAGACTGTAAGCAGAGGCATCGCTCTCAGTGGTGCAGCAGGTGCAGTTGCACCGGCCTGACAGACGATTCTCATGGAACTGCTCCTTGGCACCGAGTAGCACAGCGACACTGCATATTTACCAAGCTAAATTTCATTCTGGGATTTGCATCACCATGTAACGCCTACTCGGTGCAAGAACGATGAAATACCTTGATAAATTCAACCCCGAGTCTTAACGTGAGCTCACGTTGTATCCTCAGTGTCCAGTAAGGCCCGAAGAACTAGTTCTGATGTGAGTAACATTTTTTAATGCAGACTACGGGTAGATCTGGGAACGCATCAAAATCCATTGATGTGGCATGGAAATGCCCATATGGAATGCCTCCCTGGCTTGGATTTGCGTGCAATGCTTTATTCCACATTCATGACCATGCAAGGTGTCCTTGGTGCAAGAACAATGCAACAAAGCGCGTAAATATGTATGTATGTATGTATGTATGAGGTCTTGTAAAGCGCACTGCTGCCCTGAGGCGTCCTGACGCCGTAGACTGCTGGGGAAACCGTCCTGGCTATCCCTGTGAGATGGTCCCTACTGGGTATCTCCAAGGTGAAACCAGGGGGAATGTGGGGGGCCGTTGTAGAGATGAGGCAAGCTAATGCCCAGAGTTGCCGAGTGTGATCCGAGGCACCGAGGTGAGAATTATGGAGTCCGCTGACCCTGGTTCACGACCCTGCCGCGTCGGGAATTGAACCCTGGTCCCGGGCCGTTCTCTGTTCTCTGCTTCGGGGTCTGCCGCCTCTATCCAGTGAGCCGCACCACTCCACTATGCCCCGTAGTTCTTGTGTGAGTAACCCTTCTTAAGGCAGACACAGTGCGGTATAGTCACTAATATTTTGCACGGTGTTTGTGTCACAAAAGTGATGCAAAATGCTTTTTCTTTATTTACTTTACGGCACAAAACCGTTTTTGTGCTGGAAAACTACTTGACAGTAACCCACAGCAGTTCATAGCGTTGCTTTGCATTACTTGATGCTATTGGGCTGTTCCATGGATGGTGCGTTGGGGTTCCTATGCATCGAACCATTATTTCTTATGCTAAAATCCTATTTTCAATATGAAGTAGACAAGGTCTTGTGTCAAAAGTAGTCAGTATCATGAATACGTGTTTTTATTTCTCCTTTCTTTTCCAGCTGTGCATGTGTGCTGCACGTGCAAAGTGGGAAAGGATTAAAGTTAGTGCAAGTGTAGTATTTTGTACTGGAAGGCGATCCTGTAGGCAGTGCCAGGCTGCCTGGTCGAGCACCAGCACCAGTGAGATGGGAGGAGAAGGAGTCTCCTTTTCTGTAAATATGGCCCCCTCCTGCTCTGACCTTTCCACTCAACACAGCACAGCATACGTGGGCGCTGCGTTGTGTGAGAATTGAGCGCATCTGGGCTAGTGTGTGTTGCTGTGGTGAGAAAGTGGTCACCCCCCCCTTCTGGCCTTCACACAGGTCTCTCTAGACAGGGAGCGTTTCTAATGTATCTGTTCTGTGATGTCACACTAGTTACATATGTGTGTGCACACTGCACAGGCAGAGAGCGGACTAAAGATATACATTCAAGGAAGCAAAACAACTTTAAAATGTACCTCTGAAGGCTGTTGGGTAAAAAACATAACTCTCTGCAAAGATAAAAGAGAAACATGGTAAAATATTTGTATACATTGTTCCTTGGTTATATGCAGGTAATATAAGCATTAATCATCCGCATTCCTATGGTCTCCCGCATCACTGCCCTTCCAATTAACTAGTGAACTCTGACCAGAGGCACAGCTCTCAATGGTGCAGCAGGTGCAGTGACACGGGGCCTGACAGACGATGCTTCTGAACTAGTGCACTCTGAGCAGAGGTACAGCTCTCAATGTATATACTATACTGTATTTATCATGTCTTCCTCTCATGTCTTCCTCTCATGCCCTCCTCTCATGTCTCCCTCTCATGCCCTCCTCTCATGCCCTCCTCTCATGTCTTCCTCTCATGTCTCCCTCTCATGCCCTCCTCTCATGCCCTCCTCTCATGTCTTCCTCTCATGTCCACCTCTCATGTCTTCCTCTCATGTCTTCCTCTCATGTCTTCCTCTCATGTCTTCCTCTCATGTCTTCCTCTCATGTCTTCCTCTCACGCCGTCCTCTCATGTCTTCCTCTCATGTCTTCCTCTCATGTATTCCTCTCATGCCCTCCTCTCATGTCTTCCTCTCATGCCCTCCTCTCATGTCTTCCTCTCATGCCCTCCTCTCATGTCTTCCTCTCATGCCCTCCTCTCATGCCCTCCTCTCATGTCTTCCTCTCATGCCCTCCTCTCATGCCCTCCTCTCATGCCTTTCTCTCATGTCTTCCTCTCATGCCCTCCTCTCATGCCTTTCTCTCATGTCTTCCTCTCATGCCCTCCTCTCATGTCTTCCTCTCATGCCCTCCTCTCATGTCTTCCTCTCAAGTCTCCCTCTCATGTCTTCCTCTCATGTCTTCCTCTCATGCCCTCATCTCATGTCTTTCTCTCATGTCTTCCTCTCATGCCCTCCTCTCATGTCTTCCTCTCAAGTCTCCCTCTCATGACTTCCTCTCATGTCTTCCTCTCATGTCTTCCTCTCATGTATTCCTCTCATGCCCTCCTCTCATGCCCTCCTCTCATGTCTTCCTCTCATGCCCTCCTCTCATGTCTTCCTCTCAAGTCTCCCTCTCATGTCTTCCTCTCATGTCTTCCTCTCATGTCTTCCTCTCATGTATTCCTCCCATGCCCTCCTCTCATGCCCTCCTCTCATGTCTTCCTCTCATGCCCTCCTCTCATGTGTTCCTCTCAAGTCTCCCTCTCATGTCTTCCTCTCATGTCTTCCTCTCATGTCTTCCTCTCATGTCTTCCTCTCATGTCTTCCTCTCATGTCTTCCTCTCATGCCCTCCTCTCATGTCTTCCTCTCATGCCCTCCTCTCATGTCTTCCTCTGATGCCCTCCTCTCATGCCCTCCTCTCATGTCTTCCTCTCATGCCCTCCTCTCATGCCCTCCTCTCATACCTTTCTCTCATGTCTTCCTCTCATGCCCTCCTCTCATGCCCTCCTCTCATGTCTTCCTCTCATGTCTTCCTCTCATGTCTTCCTCTCATGCCCTCCTCTCATGTCTTCCTCTCAAGTCTCCCTCTCATGTCTTTCTCTCATGTCTTCCTCTCATGCCCTCATCTCATGTCTTTCTCTCAAACCCTCCTCTCATGTCTTCCTCTCATTCCCTCCTCTCATGCCCTCCTCTCATGTCTTCCTCTCATGTCTTCCTCTCATGTCTTCCTCTCATGCCCTCCTCTCATGCCCTCCTCTCATGCCATCCTCTCATGTCTTCCTCTCATGTCTTCCTCTCATGTCTTCCTCTCATGTCTTCCTCTCATGTCTTCCTCTCATGCCCTCCTCTCATGTCTTCCTCTCATGCCCTCCTCTCACGTCTTCCTCTCATGCCCTCCTCTCATGCCCTCCTCTCATGTCTTCCTCTCATGTCTTCCTCTCATGTCTTCCTCTCATGCCCACCTCTCATGTCTTCCTCTCATGTCTTCCTCTCATGTCTTCCTCTCATGTCTTCCTCTCATGTCTTCCTCTCATGTGTTCCTCTCATGCCCTCCTCTCATGCCCTCCTCTCATGCCCTCCTCTCATGTCTTCCTCTCATGTCTTCCTCTCATGCCCTCCTCTCATGTCTTCCTCTCATGCCCTCCTCTCATGTCTCCCTCTCATGCCCTCCTCTCATGCCCTCCTCTCATGTCTTCCTCTCATGTCTTCCTCTCATGCCCTCCTCTCATGTCTTCCTCTCATGTCTTCCTCTCTCTCATGACCTCCTCTCATGTCTTCCTCTCATGTCTTCCTCTCAAGTCTTCCTCTCATGCCCTCCTCTCATGTCTTCCTCTCATGACTTCCTCTCATGTCTTCCTCTCATGCCCTCCTCTCATGTCTTCCTCTCATGCCCTCCTCTCATGTCTTCCTCTCATGCCCTCCTCTCATGCCCTCCTCTCATGTCTTCCTCTCATGCCCTCCTCTCATGCCCTCCTCTCATGCCTTTCTCTCATGTCTTCCTCTCATGCCCTCCTCTCATGCCCTTCTCTCATGTCTTCCTCTCATGCCCTCCTCTCATGCCTTTCTCTCATGTCTTCCTCTCATGCCCTCCTCTCATGCCCTCCTCTCATGCCCTCCTCTCATGTCTTCCTCTCACGTCTTCCTCTCATGTCTTCCTCTCATGCCCTCCTCTCATGTCTTCCTCTCATGCCCTCCTCTCATGTCTTCCTCTCATGTCTTCCTCTCATGCCCTCCTCTCATGCCCTCCTCTCATGTCTTCCTCTCATGCCCTCCTCTCATGTCTTCCTCTCATGCCCTCCTCTCATGTCTTCCTCTCATGTCTTCCTCTCATGCCCTCCTCTCATGCCCTCCTCTCATGTCTCCCTCTCATGCCCTCCTCTTCTCATGTCTTCCTCTCATGCCCTCCTCTCATGTCTTCCTCTCATGCCCTCCTCTAATGTCTTCCTCTCATGCCCTCCTCTCATGTCTTCCTCTCATGTGTTCCTCTCATGCCCTCCTCTCATGTCTTCCTCTCATGCCCTCCTCTCATGTCTTCCTCTCAAGTGTTCCTCTCATGTCTTCCTCTCATGCCCTCCTCTCATGTCTTCCTCCCATATCTTCCTCTCATGCCTTCCTCTCATGTCTTCCTCTCAAGTCTTCCTCTCATGTCTTCCTCTCATGCCCTCCTCTCATGCCCTTCTTTCATGTCTTCCTCACATGCCCTCCTCTCATGCCTTTCTCTCATGTCTTCCTCTCATGCCCTCCTCTCATGCCCTCCTCTCATGTCTTCCTCTCATGTCTTCCTCTCATGTCTTCCTCTCATGCCCTCCTCTCATGCCCTTCTCTCATGTCTTCCTTTCATGCCCTCCTCTCATGCCCTTCTCTCATGTCTTCCTCTCATGCCCTCCTCTCATGCCTTTCTCTCATGTCTTCCTCTCATGCCCTCCTCTCATGCCCTCCTCTCATGTCTTCCTCTCAAGTCTTCCTCTCATGTCTTCCTCTCATGCCCTCCTCTCATGCCCTTCTTTCATGTCTTTCTCTCATGTCTTCCTCTCATGCCCTCCTCTCATGCCCTCCTTTCATGTCTTCCTCTCAAGTCTTCCTCTCATGTCTTCCTCTCATGCCCTCCTCTCATGTCTTCCTCTCATGCCCTCCTCTCATGCCCTCCTCTCATGTCTTCCTCTCATGTCTTCCTCTCATGCCCTCCTCTCATGTCTTCCTCTCAAGTCTTCCTCTCATGTCTTCCTCTCATGCCCTCCTCTCATGTCTTCCTCTCATGTCTTCCTCTCATGTCTTCCTCTCATGCCCTCCTCTCATGCCCTCCTCTCATGTCTTCCTCTCATGTCTTCCTCTCATGTCTTTCTCTCATGCCCTCATCTCATTTCTTTCTCTCAAACCCTCCTCTCATGTCTTCCTCTCATTCCCTCCTCTCATGCCCTCCTCTCATGTCTTCCTCTCATGTCTTCATCTCATGTCTTCCTCTCATGTCTTCCCTTCATGTCTTCCTCTCATGCCCTCCTCTCATGTCTTCCTCTCATGCCCTCCTCTCATGTCTTCCTCTCATGCCCTCCTCTCATGCCCTCCTCTCATGTCTTCCTCTCATGTCTTCCTCTCATGTCTTCCTCTCATGCCCTCCTCTCATGTCTTCCTCTCATGCCCTCCTCTCATGTCTTGCTCTCATGCCCTCCTCTCATGTCTTCCTCCCATGCCCTCCTCTCATGTCTTCCTCTCATGCCCTCCTCTCATGCCCTCCTCTCATGTCTTCCTCTCATGTCTTCCTCTCATGTCTTCCTCTCATGCCTTCCTCTCATGTCTTCCTCTCATGTCTTCCTCTCATGCCCTCCTCTCATGTCTTCCTCTCATGCCCTCCTCTCATGGCTTCCTCTCATGCCCTCCTCTCATGTCTTCCTCTCATGCCCTCCTCTCATGCCCTCCTCTCATGTCTTCCTCTCATGTCTTCCTCTCATGCCCTCCTCTCATGTCTTCCTCTCATGCCCTCCTCTCATGTCTTGCTCTCATGCCCTCCTCTCATGTCTTCCTCTCATGCCCTCCTCTCATGTCTTCCTCTCATGTCTTCCTCTCATGTCTTCCTCTCATGTCTTCCTCTCATGCCTTCCTCTCATGTCTTCCTCTCATGTCTTCCTCTCATGCCCTCCTCTCATGCCCTCCTCTCATGTCTTCATCTCATGTCTTCCTCTCATGCCTTCCTCTCATTTCCTCCTCTCATGTCTTCCTCTCATGCCTTCCTCTCATGTCTTCCTCTCATGTCTTCCTCTCATGCCTTCCTCTCATGCCCTCCTCTCATGTCTTCCTCTCACGTCTTCCTCTCATGCCCTCCTCTCATGTCTTCCTCTCATGCCCTCCTCTAATGTCTTCCTCTCATGCCCTCCTCCCATGTCTTCCTCTCATGTCTTCCTCTCATGCCCTCCTCTAATGTCTTCCTCTCATGCCCTCCTCTCATGTCTTCCTCTCATGTCTTCCTCTCATGCCCTCCTCTCATGTCTTCCTCTCATGCCCTCCTCTCATGTCTTCCTCTCAAGTCTTCCTCTCATGTCTTCCTCTCATGCCCTCCTCTCATGTCTTCCTCTCATGTCTTCCTCTCATGCCCTCCTCCCATATCTTCCTCTCATGCCTTCCTCTCATGTCTTCCTCTCAAGTCTTCCTCTCATGTCTTCCTCTCATGCCCTCCTCTCATGCCCTTCTTTCATGTCTTCCTCTCATGCCCTCCTCTCATGCCTTTCTCTCATGTCTTCCTCTCATGCCCTCCTCTCATGCCCTCCTCTCATGTCTTCCTCTCATGTCTTCCTCTCATGTCTTCCTCTCATGCCCTCCTCTCATGCCCTTCTCTCATGTCTTCCTCTCATGCCCTCCTCTCATGCCTTTCTCTCATGTCTTCCTCTCATGCCCTCCTCTCATGCCCTCCTCTCATGTCTTCCTCTCAAGTCTTCCTCTCATGTCTTCCTCTCATGCCCTCCTCTCATGCCCTTCTCTCATGTCTACCTCTCATGCCCTCCTCTCATGCCTTTCTCTCATGTCTTCCTCTCATGCCCTCCTCTCATGCCCTCCTTTCATGTCTTCCTCTCAAGTCTTCCTCTCATGTCTTCCTCTCATGCCCTCCCATCATGTCTTCCTCTCATGCCCTCCTTTCATGCCCTCCTCTCATGTCTTCCTCTCATGTCTTCCTCTCATGCCCTCCTCTCATGTCTTCCTCTCAAGTCTTCCTCTCATGTCTTCCTCTCATGCCCTCCTCTCATGCCCTTCTCGTATGTCTTCCTCTCATGCCCTCCCCTCATGCCTTTCTCTCATGTCTTCCTCTCATGCCCTCCTCTCATGCCCTCCTCTCATGTCTTCCTCTCATGTCTTCCTCTCATGTCTTCCTCTCATGCCCTCCTCTCATGTCTTCCTCTCAAGTCTTCCTCTCATGTCTTCCTCTCATGCCCTCCTCTCATGTCTTCCTCTCATGTCTTCCTCTCATGTCTTCCTCTCATGTCTTCCTCTCATGCCCTCCTCTCATGCCCTCCTCTCATGTCTTCCTCTCATGTCTTCCTCTCATGTCTTTCTCTCATGCCCTCATCTCATGTCTTTCTCTCAAACCCTCCTCTCATGTCTTCCTCTCATTCCCTCCTCTCATGCCCTCCTCTCATGTCTTCCTCTCATGTCTTCCTCTCATGTCTTCCTCTCATGTCTTCCTCTCATGCCCTCCTCTCATGTCTTCCTCTCATGCCCTCCTCTCATGTCTTGCTCTCATGCCCTCCTCTCATGTCTTCCTCTCATGCCCTCCTCTCATGCCCTCCTCTCATGTCTTCCTCTCATGTCTTCCTCTCATGTCTTCCTCTCATGCCTTCCTCTCATCTCTTCCTCTCATGTCTTCCTCTCATGCCCTCCTCTCATGTCTTCCTCTCATGCCCTCCTCTCATGTCTTCCTCTCATGTCTTCCTCTCATGCCCTCCTCTCATGTCTTCATCTCATGTCTTCCTCTCATGCCTTCCTCTCATTTCCTCCTCTCATGTCTTCCTCTCATGTCTTCCTCTCATGTCTTCCTCTTATAACTTCCTCTCATGCCCTCCTCTCATGTTTTCCTCTCATGTCTTCCTCTCATGCCCTCCTCTCATGCCTTCCTCTCATGTCTTCCTCTCATGTCTTCCTCTTATGCCTTCCTCTCATGCCCTCCTCTCATGTCTTCCTCTCACGTCTTCCTCTCATGCCCTCCTCTCATGTCTTCCTCTCATGCCCTCCTCTAATGTATTCCTCTCATGCCCTCCTCTCATGTCTTCCTCTCATGCCCTCCTCTCATGTCTTCCTCTTATGTCTTCCTCTCATGCCCTCCTCTAATGTCTTCCTCTCATGCCCTCCTCTCATGTCTTCCTCTCATGCCCTCCTATCATGTCTTCCTCTTATGTCTTCCTCTCATGCCCTCCTCTCATGTCTTCCTCTCCTGCCCTCCTCTCATGTCTTCCTCTCATGTCTTCCTCTCACGCCCTCCTCTCATGTCTTCCTCTCATGCCCTCCTCTCATGTCTTCCTCTCATGTCTTCCTCTCATGCCCTCCTCTCATGTCTTCCTCTCATGCCCTCCTCTCATGTCTTCCTCTCATGCCCTCCTCCCATGTCTTCCTCTCATGTCTTCCTCTCATGTCTTCCTCTCATGCCCTCCTCTCATGTCTTCCTATCATGTCTTCCTCTCATGCCCTCCTCTCATGTCTTCCTCTCATGTCTTCCTCTCATGCCCTCCTTTCATGTCTTCCTCTCCTGTCTTCCTCTCATGTCTTCCTCTCATGCCCTCCTCTCATGTCTTCCTCCCATATCTTCCTCTCATGCCTTCCTCTCATGTCTTCCTCTCAAGTCTTCCTCTCATGTCTTCCTCTCATGCCCTCCTCTCATGCCCTTCTTTCATGTCTTCCTCTCATGCCCTCCTCTCATGCCTTTCTCTCATGTCTTCCTCTCATGCCCTCCTCTCATGCCCTCCTCTCATGTCTTCCTCTCATGTCTTCCTCTCATGTCTTCCTCTCATGCCCTCCTCTCATGCCCTTCTCTCATGTCTTCCTCTGCTGCCCTCCTCTCATGCCTTTCTCTCATGTCTTCCTCTCATGCCCTCCTCTCATGCCCTCCTCTCATGTCTTCCTCTCATGTCTTCCTCTCATGTCTTCCTCTCATGTCTTCCTCTCATGCCCTCCTCTCATGTCTTCCTCTCATGCCCTCCTCTCATGTCTTGCTCTCATGCCCTCCTCTCATGTCTTCCTCTCATGCCCTCCTCTCATGCCCTCCTCTCATGTCTTCCTCTCATGTCTTCCTCTCATGTCTTCCTCTCATGCCTTCCTCTCATCTCTTCCTCTCATGTCTTCCTCTCATGCCCTCCTCTCATGTCTTCCTCTCATGCCCTCCTCTCATGTCTTCCTCTCATGTCTTCCTCTCATGCCCTCCTCTCATGTCTTCATCTCATGTCTTCCTCTCATGCCTTCCTCTCATTTCCTCCTCTCATGTCTTCCTCTCATGTCTTCCTCTCATGTCTTCCTCTTATAACTTCCTCTCATGCCCTCCTCTCATGTTTTCCTCTCATGTCTTCCTCTCATGCCCTCCTCTCATGCCTTCCTCTCATGTCTTCCTCTCATGTCTTCCTCTTATGCCTTCCTCTCATGCCCTCCTCTCATGTCTTCCTCTCACGTCTTCCTCTCATGCCCTCCTCTCATGTCTTCCTCTCATGCCCTCCTCTAATGTATTCCTCTCATGCCCTCCTCTCATGTCTTCCTCTCATGCCCTCCTCTCATGTCTTCCTCTTATGTCTTCCTCTCATGCCCTCCTCTAATGTCTTCCTCTCATGCCCTCCTCTCATGTCTTCCTCTCATGCCCTCCTATCATGTCTTCCTCTTATGTCTTCCTCTCATGCCCTCCTCTCATGTCTTCCTCTCCTGCCCTCCTCTCATGTCTTCCTCTCATGTCTTCCTCTCACGCCCTCCTCTCATGTCTTCCTCTCATGCCCTCCTCTCATGTCTTCCTCTCATGTCTTCCTCTCATGCCCTCCTCTCATGTCTTCCTCTCATGCCCTCCTCTCATGTCTTCCTCTCATGCCCTCCTCCCATGTCTTCCTCTCATGTCTTCCTCTCATGTCTTCCTCTCATGCCCTCCTCTCATGTCTTCCTATCATGTCTTCCTCTCATGCCCTCCTCTCATGTCTTCCTCTCATGTCTTCCTCTCATGCCCTCCTCTCATGTCTTCCTCTCCTGTCTTCCTCTCATGTCTTCCTCTCATGCCCTCCTCTCATGTCTTCCTCCCATATCTTCCTCTCATGCCTTCCTCTCATGTCTTCCTCTCAAGTCTTCCTCTCATGTCTTCCTCTCATGCCCTCCTCTCATGCCCTTCTTTCATGTCTTCCTCTCATGCCCTCCTCTCATGCCTTTCTCTCATGTCTTCCTCTCATGCCCTCCTCTCATGCCCTCCTCTCATGTCTTCCTCTCATGTCTTCCTCTCATGTCTTCCTCTCATGCCCTCCTCTCATGCCCTTCTCTCATGTCTTCCTCTGCTGCCCTCCTCTCATGCCTTTCTCTCATGTCTTCCTCTCATGCCCTCCTCTCATGCCCTCCTCTCATGTCTTCCTCTCATGTCTTCCTCTCATGTCTTCCTCTCATGTCTTCCTCTCATGCCCTCCTCTCATGTCTTCCTCTCATGCCCTCCTCTCATGTCTTGCTCTCATGCCCTCCTCTCATGTCTTCCTCTCATGCCCTCCTCTCATGCCCTCCTCTCATGTCTTCCTCTCATGTCTTCCTCTCATGTCTTCCTCTCATGCCTTCCTCTCATCTCTTCCTCTCATGTCTTCCTCTCATGCCCTCCTCTCATGTCTTCCTCTCATGCCCTCCTCTCATGTCTTCCTCTCATGTCTTCCTCTCATGCCCTCCTCTCATGTCTTCATCTCATGTCTTCCTCTCATGCCTTCCTCTCATTTCCTCCTCTCATGTCTTCCTCTCATGTCTTCCTCTCATGTCTTCCTCTTATAACTTCCTCTCATGCCCTCCTCTCATGTTTTCCTCTCATGTCTTCCTCTCATGCCCTCCTCTCATGCCTTCCTCTCATGTCTTCCTCTCATGTCTTCCTCTTATGCCTTCCTCTCATGCCCTCCTCTCATGTCTTCCTCTCACGTCTTCCTCTCATGCCCTCCTCTCATGTCTTCCTCTCATGCCCTCCTCTAATGTATTCCTCTCATGCCCTCCTCTCATGTCTTCCTCTCATGCCCTCCTCTCATGTCTTCCTCTTATGTCTTCCTCTCATGCCCTCCTCTAATGTCTTCCTCTCATGCCCTCCTCTCATGTCTTCCTCTCATGCCCTCCTATCATGTCTTCCTCTTATGTCTTCCTCTCATGCCCTCCTCTCATGTCTTCCTCTCATGCCCTCCTCTCATGTCTTCCTCTCATGTCTTCCTCTCACGCCCTCCTCTCATGTCTTCCTCTCATGCCCTCCTCTCATGTCTTCCTCTCATGTCTTCCTCTCATGCCCTCCTCTCATGTCTTCCTCTCATGCCCTCCTCTCATGTCTTCCTCTCATGCCCTCCTCCCATGTCTTCCTCTCATGTCTTCCTCTCATGTCTTCCTCTCATGCCCTCCTCTCATGTCTTCCTATCATGTCTTCCTCTCATGCCCTCCTCTCATGTCTTCCTCTCATGTCTTCCTCTCATGCCCTCCTCTCATGTCTTCCTCTCCTGTCTTCCTCTCATGTCTTCCTCTCATGCCCTCCTCTCATGTCTTCCTCCCATATCTTCCTCTCATGCCTTCCTCTCATGTCTTCCTCTCAAGTCTTCCTCTCATGTCTTCCTCTCATGCCCTCCTCTCATGCCCTTCTTTCATGTCTTCCTCTCATGCCCTCCTCTCATGCCTTTCTCTCATGTCTTCCTCACATGCCCTCCTCTCATGCCCTCCTCTCATGTCTTCCTCTCATGTCTTCCTCTCATGTCTTCCTCTCATGCCCTCCTCTCATGCCCTTCTCTCATGTCTTCCTCTGCTGCCCTCCTCTCATGCCTTTCTCTCATGTCTTCCTCTCATGCCCTCCTCTCATGCCCTCCTCTCATGTCTTCCTCTCAAGTCTTCCTCTCATGCCTTCCTCTCATGCCCTCCTCTCATGCCCTTCTCTCATGTCTTCCTCTCATGCCCTCCTCTCATGCCTTTCTCTCATGTCTTCCTCTCATGCCCTCCTCTCATGCCCTCCTTTCATGTCTTCCTCTCAAGTCTTCCTCTCATGTCTTCCTCTCATGCCCTCCTCTCATGTCTTCCTCTCATGCCCTCCTCTCATGCCCTCCTCTCATGTCTTCCTCTCATGTCTTCCTCTAATGTCTTCCTCTCATGTCTTCCTCTCATGTCTTCCTCTCATGCCCTCCTCTCATGTCTTCCTCTCAAGTCTTCCTCTCATGTCTTCCTCTCATGCCCTCCTCTCATGTCTTCCTCTCATGTCTTCCTCTCATATCTTCCTCTCATGCCCTCCTCTCATGCCCTCCTCTCATGTCTTCCTCTCATGTCTTCCTCTCATGTCTTTCTCTCATGCCCTCATCTCATTTCTTTCTCTCAAACCCTCCTCTCATGTCTTCCTCTCATTCCCTCCTCTCATGCCCTCCTCTCATGTCTTCCTCTCATGTCTTCATCTCATGTCTTCCTCTCATGTCTTCCCTTCATGTCTTCCTCTCATGCCCTCCTCTCATGTCTTCCTCTCATGCCCTCCTCTCATGTCTTCCTCTCATGCCCTCCTCTCATGCCCTCCTCTCATGTCTTCCTCTCATGTCTTCCTCTCATGTCTTCCTCTCATGCCCTCCTCTCATGTCTTCCTCTCATGCCCTCCTCTCATGTCTTGCTCTCATGCCCTCCTCTCATGTCTTCCTCTCATGCCCGCCTCTCATGTCTTCCTCTCATGCCCTCCTCTCATGCCCTCCTCTCATGTCTTCCTCTCATGTCTTCCTCTCATGTCTTCCTCTCATGCCTTCCTCTCATGTATTCCTCTCATGTCTTCCTCTCATGCCCTCCTCTCATGTCTTCCTCTCATGCCCTCCTCTCATGTCTTCCTCCCATGTCTTCCTCTCATGCCCTCCTCTCATGTCTTCATCTCATGTCTTCCTCTCATGCCTTCCTCTCATTTCCTCCTCTCATGTCTTCCTCTCATGTCTTCCTCTCATGTCTTCCTCTTATAACTTCCTCTCATGCCCTCCTCTCATGTGTTCCTCTCATGTCTTCCTCTCATGCCCTCCTCTCATGCCTTCCTCTCATGTCTTCCTCTCATGTCTTCCTATCATGTCTTCCTCTCATGCCCTCCTCTCATGTCTTCCTCTCACGTCTTCCTCTCATGCCCTCCTCTCATGTCTTCCTCTCATGCCCTCCTCTAATGTCTTCCTCTCATGCCCTCCTCCCATGTCTTCCTCTCATGCCCTCCTCCCATGTCTTCCTCTTATGTCTTCCTCTCATGCCCTCCTCTAATGTCTTCCTCTCATGCCCTCCTCTCATGTCTTCCTCTCATGTCTTCCTCTCATGCCCTCCTCTCATGTCTTCCTCTCATGCCCTCCTCTCATGTCTTCCTCTCATGCCCTCCTCTCATGTCTTCCTCTCATGTCTTCCTCTCATGCCCTCCTCTCATGTCTTCCTCTCATGCCCTGCTCTCATGTCTTCCTCTCATGTCTTCCTCTCATGCCCTCCTCTCATGTCTTCCTCTCATGCCCTCCTCTAATGTCTTCCTCTCATGTCTTCCTCTCATGTCTTCCTCTCATGCCTTCCTCTCATCATGTCTTCCTCTCATGCCCCCCTCTCATGCCCTCCTCTCATGTCTTCCTCTCATGCCCTCCTCTCATGTCTTCCTCTTATGTCTTCCTCTCATGCCCTCCTCTCATGTCTTCCTCTCATGCCCTCCTCTCATTTCTTCCTCTCATGTCCTCCTCTCATGCCCTCCTCTCATGCCCTCCTCTCATGTCTTCCTCTCATGCCCTCCTCTCATGCCCTCCTCTCATGTCTTCCTCTCATGTCTTCCTCTCATGCCCTCCTCTCATGTCTTCCTATCATGTCTTCCTCTCATGCCCTCCTCTCATGTCTTCCTCTCATGTCTTCCTCTCATGCCCTCCTCTCATGTCTTCCTCTCCTGTCTTCCTCTCATGTCTTCATCTCATGCCCTCCTCTCATGTCTTCCTCTCATGTCTCCCTCTCATGCCCTCCTCTCATGTCTTCCTCTCATGCCCTCCTCTCATGTCTTCCTCTTATGTCTTCCTCTCATGCCCTCCTCTCATGTCTTCCTCTCATGGCCTCCTCTCATGTCTTCCTCTCATGTCCTCCTCTCATGTCTTCCTCTCATGTCTTCCTCTCATGCCCTCCTCTCATGTCTTCCTCTCATGCCCTCCTCTCATGTCTTCCTCTCATGTCCTCCTCTCATGTCTTCCTCTCATGTCTTCCTCTCATGCCCTCCTCTCATGTCTTCCTCTCATGTCTTCCTCTCACGTCTTCCTCTCATGCCTTCCTCTCATGTCTTCCTCTCATGTCTTCCTCTCATGTCTTTCTCTCATGTCTTCCTCTCATGCCTTCCTCTCATCATGTCTTCCTCTCATGCCCCCTCTCATGCCCTCCTCTCATGCCTTTCTCTCATGCCCTCCTCTCATGCCCTCCTCTCATGTCTTCCTCTCATGCCCTCCTCTCATGTCTTCCTCTTATGTCTTCCTCTCATGCCCTCCTCTCATGTCTTCCTCTCATGCCCTCCTCTCATGTCTTCCTCTCATGCCCTCCTCTCATTTCTTCCTCTCATGTCTTCCTCTCATGCCCTCCTCTCATGTCTTCCTATCATGTCTTCCTCTCATGCCCTCCTCTCATGTCTTCCTCTCATGCCCTCCTCTCATGTCTTCCTCTCCTGTCTTCCTCTCATGTCTTCCTCTCATGCCCTCCTCTAATGTCTTCCTCTCATGTCTTCCTCTCATGTCTTCCTCTCATGCCCTCCTCTCATGTCTTCCTCTCATGTCTTCCTCTCATGTCTTCCTCTCATGCCCTCCTCTCATGTCTTCCTCTCATGTCTTCCTCTCATGCCCTCCTCTCATGTCTACCTCTCATGCCCTCCTCTCATGTCTTCCTCTCATGCCTTCCTCTCATGCCCTCCTCTCATGCCATCCTCTCATGCCCTCCTCTCATGTCTTCCTCTCATGCCTTCCTCTCATGTCTTCCTCTCATGCCCTCCTCCTCTCATGTCCTTCTCTCATGCCCTCTTCTCATGTCTTCCTCTCATGCCCTCCTCTCATGTCTTCCTCTCATGCCTTCCTCTCATGCCCTCCTCTCATGCCCTCCTCTCATGCCCTCCTCTCATGTCTTCCTCTCATGTCTTCCTCTCATGCCCTCCTCTCATGCCCTCCTCTCATGTCTTCCTCTCATGCCCTCCTCTCATGCCCTCCTCTCATGTCTTACTCTCATGTCTTCCTCTCATGTCTTTATCTCATGCCCCCCTCTCATGTCTTCCTCTCATGTCTTCCTCTCATGCCCTCCTCTCATGCCCTCCTCTCATGTCTTCCTCTCATGTCTTCCTCTCATGCCCTCCTCTCATGTCTTCCTCTCATGCCCTCCTCTCATGTCTTCCTCTCATGTCTTCCTCTCATGTCTTCCTCTCATGTCTTCCTCTCATGTCTTTATCTCATGCCCTCCTCTCATGTCTTCCTCTCATGCCCTCCTCTCATGTCTTCCTCTCATGTCTTCCTCTCATGTCTTCCTCTCATGCCCTCCTCTCATGTCTTCCTCCCATGCCCTCCTCTCATGTCTTCCTCTCATGTCTTCCTCTCATGTCTTCCTCTCATGCCCTCCTCTCATGTCTTCCTCTCATGTCTTTATCTCATGCCCTCCTCTCATGTCTTCCTCTCATGTCTTCCTCTCATGTCTTCCTCTCTTGCCCTCCTCTCATGTCTTCCTCTCATGCCCTCCTCTCATGTCTTCCTCTCATGTCTTCCTCTCATGTCTTCCTCTCATGCCCTCCTCTCATGTCTTCCTCTCATGTCTTCCTCTCATGTCTTCCTCTCTTGCCCTCCTCTCATGTCTTCCTCTCATGCCCTCCTCTCATGTCTTCCTCTCATGTCTTCCTCTCATGTCTTCCTCTCTTGCCCTCCTCTCATGTCTTTCTCTCATGTCTTCCTCTCATGTCTTCCTCTCATGTCTTCCTCTCTTGCCCTCCTCTCATGTCTTCCTCTCATGCCCTCCTCTCATGTCTTCCTCTCATGTCTTCCTCTCATGTCTTCCTCTCTTGCCCTCCTCTCATGTCTTCCTCTCATGTCTTCCTCTCATGTCTTCCTCTCATGTCTTCCTCTCTTGCCCTCCTCTCATGTCTTCCTCTCATGCCCTCCTCTCATGTCTTCCTCTCATGTCTTCCTCTCATGCCCTCCTCTCATGCCCTCCTCTCATGTCTTCCTCTCATGTCTTCCTCTCATGTCTTCCTCTCATGCCCTCCTCTCATGCCCTCCTCTCATGCCCTCCTCTCATGTCTTCCTCTCATGCCCTCCTCTTATAACGCTCAATCTGGATATCAGGCCCTCAGGGGAGCAGGCCCCCCCTTCACACTGGCCCAACCTCCCGACTTGCCTGCTTGTGTGTGTTATAACGAGCAGGAGCGAAGATTGGGGCACAGGACAAACACATCTTTAGAGACCATGCCAGCTTCCGGTAATGTAAGGACATTCCCAGAATGCGTTAGTGCAACTCCTGATGACCGCCACTTGGCAGGGCATAGTGGGTGGACAACCCTACACCGCGGAGGCTGCGGGGCCTCCATTACTGCACTAGATATATCACAGTTTATACACACACGCCCTATGAACATTAGGCTTTCTTTAAGAGATGGCTGAAACCTGTTATTTTACCAATTCTGAGCGGTATTCTCACCGAGGTTACCAGGCACTACACGTTTCTGGGCCAGGATTGGGAATCACATGTTGGTCCTGGAATTACAGGACTTTGCTGCATAGGATTCTGCATACATTGTGTGACTCTGAAGGTGCGCCGAATACAGCCAAGCAGGCCCCAGTGCCAGGGCTCTGACCCTTAAAACATGTCTGCTCATTGTCTCACCCACAGTTGGGACCCAGGTCGTGCAGGACCTCTGAGTTAAAGTTAAAGTGTTTCTCGTGAACTGCAATACTTATTGTATAACCCAGAGTGGGACAAAGCCAAGCATGAATGCCAGCGGCAGAGCAGCTTTCACATGTATTTATTTTATTTGATGAGTTTTATATAGCGCTGGCTAGACCCAGAGATATCAGATGCTTTACATGAGGTTCTACACAAATGCTAAATTACATCAGTTACAAGTTACATCAGTTGCTAGAAAAACATTACAAGAGCATAGAAGACGAGATAAAGGAATTGTAGAGCGAAGGGGGAAAGAGGAAAGGGGTGGGAGGGAGATACAACAGAAAGATGAAGAAAAGTCTGCCCAAAGTCCGGCTAGGTAGGTGACAGTCGAGGGGGAAGTCCACAGCCCATCGACTCTTTAGCTATCAGGTAGCTTCACCGGGCATCAGCCAGAAAGCTAGGTCTCCACTGTTGGGAGTAAGTTCACAGATTCTATGTCCTGATGGGTAGGCGGAATGGTGAAAGGTTTGCGGTCTTATGTTATTAATTTATTTTGGCGGTTTTGTATAGCTCAAACAAGACCCTTGCGGGTATCAGAGTGCTTTACAGATCAGGTATAGGTAATGGCTACGTGGAGGGTTCCACTGTGGTAGCCATCTTTGGGTCAGGCATGGGTTTCTGACCTTGGAGTTACATTCAGCTAACTTTCAGCTAATTTGTAATTTGAGTTACATATTGCTATCTTGACTTTGCCATATATTAAACAATAACAAAGCCATGTTGTTCCTTTTTATTACATACAAGTAACAATAAAGACAGTCTTATTGACCTCAAAGGTAAGGTGCTGTATATTAAAAAATGGAAATTGTTTTTTTACATGTTTTAGCAGAAAAAACTGAAATTAGAATGTTTAGGTAGAATGACTAGTAGCCCCTTTGGTGAGTATATGATTACACACTGATAACTTAACTGTGCTCCAGTCTGAATGAAACAACTACATTTGACATTCCCAGGTATTAAATGAATTGTTACATTAAGACCAACTTGATCCCTAAGTCAAATCAAATGTAACTTTTAAGTAAATGGCAATCTCAGAAAACTGCCACTGTATTTCTTCAAATGTTCAGTGACTGTTTACTGTTGATGGACACAAGTCAGCTTTATGTCTCTGGGGGAAGCTGTGAATGATCTCCAGTAAGGAACAAACGGTCCTGCCTTCGGAAGACGTGTTACCTCTATGTGGTTGGAAGGTCAAACAGGATGTGAGTACAAAAGACGAGATTCAAAAGGCAAATTGTGGACACACAGGAGAGAAGAAGCTCTTCTGTTATGATTACCAGGTGGGTGTTGGGGACAGATAGGGGGAAACAGTTGCCAAGCCAGTTTCCCTGTTGGCATGTAGCCCCTGGGCAGAATAATGCATTCTAGGGCAGCTAGATCTCGCACTTTGCAGGAAGTCTTCATCCGTTGGTAGCCCATTGACTAGTAGTTATCACCTCGCCGTGAAAAATTCCCGGCCATACAAGTGGGATCCCTGGCATCAAGACCTCAGATCACTTCTGCACTGGGGAGAGGACTGATAAAGGACTGCCCTGTTTTTCGAAGGACTCAGCAAAGAGAGACTGCACCACAGATTGTTGTACCTCCTGATCCTTGGGCAAGCAAAGAGTGGACTGTGCCTGGGGATCTGTGATCAAGAAAATATTGAACCAAGGTAGAAGAATTGACTCCAAGCCTCTTCCTGTTGCAGCCACAGAGCCAAGGATGAGTCTGGCTGTGGTGTTTTGTATGGTCTGGAGCTTGCGGATCACAGACTTGGTGATCCAGGCTTAGAGGGCCTTTCCGTATTCCAGTCTGCTGGTGATGAGCACATGTGTGAGGATCTTCCTTGATTCGTAAGTGATCCACTTGATGGTCTTTTGGAGGGTGTTGAAACAGCTGGAGGTGACGGCGTTGACCTGTCGGGTCATGGAGAGGGAGGAGTTGAGTATTATGCCGAGGTTTCAGGCATGGTTCATGGGGGTGGAGTGTTTGCCTAGGGCGGTAGGCCACCAGGTGTTGCCCCATGCTGATGGGTAGGGTCTGAGGACCAGGACTTCTGCCTTCTCCGAGTTGAGCTTCAGACAGTTTCTGCTCATGCAGGATGTGACATCCTTCATTCCTTCCAGGAAGTTGAGTCTGGTGGTGATTGGGTCCTTGGTAAGGGAGAGGATGAGCTGTGTGTCATCAGCATTGGCTACTATGCTGAGTCTGTGCTGTCTGACGATGGTGGCGAGTTGGGCTTTATGGATGTTGAAGAGCGTGGGGCTAAGCGATGATCCATGGAGCACTCCGAAGTTGATTTCCGTGGGTTCGGAGAGGAAGAATGGTAGTCTGGTTCTTTGGGTTCTGCCGATGACTAACAACCTGATCCAGTCGAGGGTGATTACTTGCATGTGGGCATTGTGGAGTCTGTTGGTGAGTGTGCGGTGGGAGACGGTGTTGAATGCTGCAGACAGGTCAAGTAGAATCAGAGCTGCAGTGTGTCCTTGTTCGAGGAGAGTGCTGATGTCATCTGTGGTGGTGAGTAGGACGGTTTCGGTGCTGCGGTTGCTGCAGAATCTGGATTGGGAGGGGTCAAGGATGGAGTTTTCTTCTATGAAATTGGTTAGCTGTGCAAAGACGGTCTTCTAAGTGACTTTGGCTGTGAAGGGGAGGAGGGAGATGGGTCGGTAGTTCTTGAGGTCAGTAGGGTCTGCTGAGGGCTTCTTGAGCAGGGGTCTGACTTCTGCATGTTTTCAGTCATCGGGAAAGGTGCTGGTCTTGAAGGTGGTGTTGATGGTGCATTAGTGTCATAGTGTTGTAGTTCAGGGTGAAGCAGAATGTTTTGTGCAGCATTGGGAGGAAGCCCTAAGTATAAGAAAGCATCTCTTAGCAGCAGCCTGGGACACCAGGCTAATACAATTCAAGGAGCAGAGACTATTACCTCACATCAGTCTGCTCCTCCTGCGTCCTCTTCTGATAGAGAATAACAGGACACATGGGGGATCAGGGTAAACACCAGGAACTGGCCTCACACTACTTACTAATGAGACCCTAACTAGTATACACTCTATTCCCTAATTTGCCTCATCATGCTTTCCACTTGAATATTCCTCTTTGTTCTACACTTTCCAAGTTGTATTTCCCCCCAATTGTATTTGTATTATCTCTATAAATTTCCATTTGCTTCATAATGGAGGACTGAAAATGTTGCTGCTACAGGTGCCGAAGCCAATTGCTTAACACTAAATGTTCTTTTAAGCAGATTAATTAATCTATTTTAATGTATTTACTGCAATAAAACTTGTTGTATTGTATTACTGTATTGAATAATTTAAAATCTTAATAAAAAATAATTCAATCACCAAGGACAGCCAGGACAACTCTGCACCCGGACCTTTCGGGATAGGTCAAAACGGTCCTGTGACCTACAGCACCTTAACCCTCCATGGGCTTCACATAAAGAACCTGCAAGTGACTGATTGTCACTAGCTCCTGTTCACATTGACCACAATAGTAGCGTTTACAGTATTGAATTGCACTGATTATAATTTCTTCAAAATTCCAAAACTTCAGTTACATGCATCCAAAGGTGTTTGTTTTTTGGTCTGAATTCTTATTATATTCTGCTAGTATCAAAGTTCTATTGGAGGTAAGTATTTTCCTGTTTGAGTTGCTTCTTAATGATGACTTTGGAAAAGTGACAGGAGCGGTTCCTACACAGAAAAAAGATGCACATGGGCTGAAAAACCCATGTCCACAACAACATGAAAACCCATGTCCACAACAACATGACCGACATGAAATAGCTCATAAAGAAGCAACTCAAACAGGAACACACTTACCTTGTTGGTCTGTTTAAAAAATAATAAGAATTTCAACTGTCACTCCTAGATAGAGTGAGGGACCGAGTTAAATTACAGAAAAGGATCTCAATGAACTGCAATAAAACTTTGTTAATGCCATTGCCCTGAAGAAGACCCTTTGGATCGAAACGCGTTGGCTACAGTCTTTTTTAAGAAGATTTTTTAAAATAAAGAAACAAAGAAACAAGAACCTGCTGAGTTGATGTGCTTCTCTTCATCTTGTCCGTACTTGTGGAAAATATTGCTCCGTACACATGTTGGAGTGCTGAATCATTGTTTTTGAAGCCCCTAGTTTATGTTGCCCTAAAACCCTAGGGATAAGTAGGAACTGCAAGACAGATCTGTGAGGAAAATTACAAAGACTACATTTTTAAAGCTAATGAGCCCTCATTGTGAATGATCCAAGAACCCTGCCAACAAGCAGTAACCTCCGGAACTGATCATTGTTGACCTCTGTGGAGTAGCCTGTGAGTATCCTGTGAACATCGGGGAGTAGATTGGCCCTTGCCTCATACCTCTTGCCTCTTAAGCCTCATCCGCTGTCCTGCCTGGGCCCTCCTCCTTCCCCATTAATGTTAAAGCTCTCTGGGGGTGGAAGAGTATATTAAAAGGAGCTGCCCTTCATCCACCCTCTTTCTGGACCTGTGGTCCCATTGAGAGGTGCAACAGCTTCTGTGGGTCAGGCCAGCTTACTCCCTTCTCAACTTCTCTCTTTGGCTCAACATCACTTTCTTGCTGACCACTATCTGGTCTGCAGAGGTGTTCATTGACCAGTCACCTGCTTCTGGTGCATGCCCACTCCATTCCCTTGGTCCCTTTTCAATGTCCACCATGGCCTTTGGGAAGCCTACCGGGCAGCTGATTTTCACAGACCAAATCGGCAACATCTAATGCGGTCCCCTCAGAGGCCATAATTGACCTGATCCTCTAGAAAATCACAGCAATGGGGTTATAGTCTGGAGGTCATGGACGGGAAGATGACTGACCTTACGGCGATGATGAAACCTTTCTGAGTAGACCTCACTAGCTTTCATAATAAGTTGGAGGGACTAGATCACTACCTGTTCTCCCTGGAAGCTCGGATTGATCTCACTCCAGACAGGCACCAGGAACTCAGGGTCTTGTTAGACAAGATTGCTGACCTCACTGACAGTAGCCACTGAGACAACGTATGCTTCTTTGGAATCTAGGAGAAGGCAAAGTGGACCATAGTCTGGCGCTTCCTCTGAGACTTTCTGCTCTTTCTCCCAGGGCTCACCTTCTTGCCCACAGTGGAAATTCAGAGGGCCCACAAAATTCAGCCATGCCGACCTGTGGCCCCAGTGGGAGTGAGGCCCATCATAGCTTGCTACCTCCGCCACTAGAAGGTCCGACAGATACTCTCAGCAGTGTGGTCGTATGGACCCTATGACTTTGAGAGACACAAGATACAAATTGTGACTGACTTTTCTGGGAGACGCACTAGAAGCTGTCCCACTTATGTTCGTGGGGCACCCACTCCATATGTGGGACATCAAGATTGGCCTCTTTGGACCGGTGCACATTTAGATCACGATGGACGGCAAATCCAAGGACTTCTAGGAAGCAGAGGCATTGACATTTTTCTTGGATGCTCTGTATGACCGGGTAATGGATATAACTCTGATTTGCCCCACCCCTCCATCACTGACCTGGGCTGCCGCTGCAAGGGACTGAGGACATGCAACCCTGTGGGACCAGACACCACGGCAGTCCAGACTGCTCGCAAAGTGACAGGGAAAATGTGATTGAGGCTGTGGCAGAGCTGACCCAGAGCATCAGCTGTGACAAGTCCAGATCTACAATGAAGGCCTGATCACCCAATGACTGACTTGTCCTGAGACCATTTCTGCGCACTTGACGCCTCGAACCCTAAAACACTAAGGCTGAATATGACTTGTCTGATGATGGCTGAGTGGTTAATGTTTAGTATTTACTGACAAGCTCATGCTGTGTTCCATGCCTGTTCACTGCTGTAGGTGCTGTTCCTACTACCTGCCCATCCCCAGCCCCTGCTGCCTCTTTTACTGGGATATTTTCAAACTGACCTTTCCAGGGGCATGTGTCAGACTGGTTTTAGTGCCACAGGGGCCTGGGTTTGGTGGGCTCCATTCCCCAACCAGCCTTCCCATCCATGATCACGCAATATGGGGCCTCACGCATTGACCGATGCTTCTTCCCCTTGAGGGGCTCTACCCCCATTTGGTGAGCATTATCACCCAGTATTTACCCTTTTCCACAGGCTTCCCTTTCCTTTCTCCCCAGAGTCATTCCAGAGTTATCCGTGCCTGTACTCCTGAGTCATATCCTTGTGTTTGATTCTGCAAAACTTGGGTCCAACGCACTGACCCTTCTCCTCTGACCATCTTAGCCTTGTCATTATTATTACCCTCATTCCCCCCCCCTTGTCCAGTGTCACTGCGGGGGAGTGCACTCCCTTTCCTTCCCGGCCCCATTCGTTCACCAGTATCCACCCACTCATTTGCTCACTCCTTCCTGCAGCCAGCCTCAATATAATTCCTGGGACCACCACTGGGTGCCCCACCTCCATCCTTGGACGTCCCTGGGATTGGCAATTTCACATGTTTGGACCCGCTGATTACAGTTTTAGTGCGGTGTACCCTCAGCTTTAAAACACAATACTAGTGTTGACTGTCTCCCCATTACGCTAGGTCATATTTCAAAACAGATAGACCAGCAACTTGGGGACCAATTGAAAAGTGGTATGGAGAGGCAGTCCTGATCTCCAATGACCAGGATACATTCCACCCCCATATGTCAGCTTGGTTCCAAGAGGAGAGGGTATCTTGATTAACTCCTGATCCCACTAAGAAAATGAGACTTTCGTCCTGGAACCTGGCATGTATCAGGTCCAACACCATCAGTGAAGAGTGGGGGAAATGTGTGGATAACTAGAGCAGATGTCTATTTCAGGAGATATGGGCCAATGAACACATATTTAGAGTAGGTGTCAACAGCTATAGTGTGGAAGTTGTGCCTCCCAAGAAGGGCCACCCTGCAGGTGGTCTTCTTATCTGCATCATTATCAATCTGAGTGCTGGCATTAAAAGTATGATATCGACTAAATTAATATTTTGGCCTTGAACATCAAATGTACCACTGGATATAACTCAGCGCTCCTGGTTAATATCTACAACAGATTATCCTCCCAACACCACGATGCTCCCGCAATTTCAGAACTAGATGAGATCCTTCAAAAGGAAGGGTCATCACATAAATTAGGGGAGATTATGATGGAGTATGGTCTTAAGTCCATCTACCATCACACCGTGAATTGGGACTGCTGCCCATATGAGGATAGTGCCTCAAATGCAATTATGATGCTCCCACCACTGTGGGGGTTGCATCGTTCATGTTTACCATTACGATGGGTGCTGCTGGCTGCAGCTTCCGCTGCAATGGCAAAAATGCGTGTTTAGCATTTCTCTGCACTATGTGGTAGGTACCATGCAGTGCCTGCCACCTAGTGCAGGGAATGATAGGGGGCACCATAGGTGCTCCCAAGTGCACAATTTCCATGTGCCTGCACAAGGGGGGCCTGCAATGGGCCCCCAAAGTACATTTCTGCCAGTCTTTGAATGGTTGATGCTTGAAGCAGCATCCTAATGTGCCTGCTAGGCACCACCACCATTCTAGGTTTGCCGGCCAGGTCCAGCAGGCAATCGCAACAATGGCCTGTGTCGGACCTGTGGCAGACAGGCTTTCCGTCCGCCAGCACACTGCTCGCCGTCCTTATCTGGTGGTGGTATTTGGCCGCATGATGGAGGTGAACCCGCCACGCAGGCTGCCGGTGGCAGGTTCACCACTAGCCCAATGCTCCCCTTAGTCATTATAGGGGACCTAAATACAACTTTTGAGCCCCTTGAGGTCATTACAAATTTGAACCCTGTTTCTTATAATTCTTTTTATTTTTTCAGAAAAACGAGCATCCTTTATAAACTGGACAATAATTACTGACTTCATCACATTATTTGACTTGTGGCTGATGGACACATCATTTTTCCGTGCCTAGTTGATGCTCACTGGGGTGTTTTTAGCATTCAAACAAAGTCATCTTTATTCAACACTTTGCTAAGAGCAATCAGATTTCTTCAGTTTATTCGTTTGTATCTCCTGCTTGTGGGCCACTGTTTTTATGCCTTCTACTCATGTTTACTAACTCATTCCTACTGAAACATGTTCCTTTACACATGTGTCCTGTTGTAGCTGCCTTTGGACGCATACTTTCCATCACACAAATGTATGTGTGTTTGAAGAAAACAGATGCAATAAATTATCAGCAGCACATACCTAGGCTGTCAGTCCTTCCCCTCACTGGGGTAAGTCTATCTATTATACAGCTCTTACCTGAATCACCTGTGTCTGATATGAGGCCTCATCTACCCTTTATTTTATTTGCACCAGTGCCTGGCTGGGTCCCATGTGAGTACCCCTCCATTACACTCACTTCCTTGTGCTGCACTATTTTCACTCTGACAAAGATTTCTTTTCTCAGGTACCTGCTCTAACGATCTATTAGAATATCCTTACAGCCATATAGTTGTTTTCTGACCACTACACTGATGTTGTCATTTTCCTTATCCTTTTTTAGATGTCCCTATAATACTTGGTCCTGAAGAGAACCCGTATTATCAAGGGGTTAGAAACGTTGTTGACAAAACCTAAAGCAAACCATTCACCAGTCTCTTTTATCATAATAGAAAGACTGTGCTCATTGTTTACTAGTCTGATGGTCGACTTTGTCATTTTGGGACTCCTTTTTTTTATGTCACACTATATCACAATTTATGTAGGTTCCATGTTCACTTGGGACACTATAAACCTTGTTGAATACAAGTATGATGCTTTATGTATATAAACTTTTTGAATATACATGTATCCTGTGGTATATGGTCTTTCATCTCTCTCGGACATCCACTTAACCCTTCAATATTGCCATTGTGCGTACTCTGAAACCACTGTTTCTGTTTATACTGTCCTCCTCCATCCCAGCACTGCTGGAGTCTATCAACGCTTTCACGGTCATCTCTATGTACTATTCCAGTGGACAGCCTCACTTATAAAGTATTTTGGTATCTTTGTCAATAGTGGTCTGTAACATATGGTGGCGGACAATCAGGCTTCTCGCCTGGGTAGGATGCCACTTGACTTCCAGAAATGAACCTGTCATAGTGGGGTAGGCGCAGGAGGTGAAAATGGTGACCCTACAGAGGTCCACCTGTGTGCTGGGCAGGCTCCCTCTGTTGACACCCCTTACGATTCTGCAACAGGTTGACATGGGCATTTAGTCCTTCATCGGAAGGGCAATAAGGCCCCACCAGGACACTGGGAAATTAATTGCCCATACATCTTACAGAGGCCTTAGTCTCTCCTCTGTTGAGCATTATGGTATGCCCTTGCACCTAGAGGAACTAGCATATATGCAAACACTTCCTGAAACCTCCTGCTGTGAACCAGATAGTGATGTGTTTAATGGATAGCCCAGTAAGGCTGAGCTCCCTATATATACATACATATTACCTACTGGCGGTCGCCAGTAGGTTTATATAGTTAGGATTTTTTCTCTATGGGACTTTTGAAAATTCTATGTCTAATAACTTTGGCGTTTGTGGAAGGAATCGGCGGAAATTTTCAGGAAAATGGCACATTTTGTTTCTGAGCAGCCCCTGAAAATTTGGGGGGGTTTAGTCAAGGGGGGGCCGAGAAAAAAGGGGGGTCCCAAAACGCGTTTTTAACATTGAGTTTTCCATAGGTCGTTTGGCCTCACTTTTAGCTCGAACGGCTGAATGGATTTGCACGAAACTTGGCAAAATTGTAGGGACTGTTAGCCCGATGTGCCTTTGCTGGGTCTCAATATATGTGCTCCAGTGGATTTTGAGAAATTAACGTTTTAAAAAACAGATATATCTGTGACAGCATCCCGGGTAGCGCTCCAGTTCGTTAACTTTTCGCGTAACGGAGCTTTGCGAAGCGAAGCTGATTGGCTCTCCGGTGTCTGTTAACATTCTAAACAGTCCGCGCGGCCGCCATCTTGTTTCTCGGTAGGATTGAGAGACAAGAAGAGGAGAAAAACGAAGGGGGAATTTAATGAAAGGGGGCAAGGTAGACCCTTCTTGACCCCCTAGGAATGATGTTGGGGTTATTAAAGGGTCCCGTGGGGCAAATAAAAAAAATTAGATTTTTTGCGGTAGAAGCGCTTTCCGGTTTGCGAACCGGGTAGCAAATCGGGACGCGAAACGGGAATTCGCCATTTTGTGTTTCGTTTTAATTAAATTACAAGATGGAGGAAAAACAATGTGAGAAATGGGTATAAGGGGGTACGGGAGACGTATCCTGACCCCCTATGTTTTCTGAGGGTGGCTGAGGATGCTCATATATGTTGATACTTGTCTTCCAGCGTGACGTCGGTTAACGTTCGATTCAAAGGAAATCAGGAAGTGTTGACTGCCATTTTGACACTGCGAGTAAATATATTGTTAAAAATAATTGTTATAAATTAATCCATATTGATAAACATTGTCTGCGCCATCTTGCTTTTTTTCCAATGCCACACTTTTGTCGTGCACGGCAGCCATTTTAGATGCCTTGAGCAGACCCACTGTCTGTACGACGTCGATCGTGACGTCTGTTAACGTTCGATTCGAAGGAAATCAGGAAGTGTTGACCGCCATTTTGACACTGCGAGTAAATATTTAGTTAAAAATAATTGTTATAAATTAATTCGTATTGATAAACATTGTCTGCGCCATCTTGCTTTTTTTCCAATGCCACACTTTTGTCGTGCACGGCAGCCATTTTAGATGCCTTGACCAGACCCACTCTCTGCACGCCGCCGATCCTCAGCATGGCTCCTCACCCTCGCATGCATCTCCCCCACGCATTGGTCACCCCTGCTCTCTCTCTTATGCATGGGCCATAAACCTCCCCCCCATCTGCGCTGCTCTTCCCTGAGAATCACACCCTGTGCCCGCCCGACACCTCCCTTTCACCCTATTCACTACCGCACCCTCTGACACCCCTCTTCCTTTGTGTCTGATTGTCCAGGCCGGTCTCAGGCTATCACCTAGCCCTGCGGATGTAGTTTATGGCCTCAACTGTAAAGAATCACCCCTCTTCAAAGGAGTTACAGTAGATCAAGGCCCCCACCCCATGAGATCCGTCACACCACACGCGTTTCTACTATCTGATAACGATCCTGTATTGTGATTGGGGAGGGGATTCTCACTGTGAGGGTGTGTGTAACCGAGCCTGAAAAGGAAGATTCCAGGGATGCCTTTTTGTACATCAAAGTCTTCACAATTATGTGTCACATTAAAAATATATAGCACTCCAACAAAGTAGTAGGATTATAACACTTTAATAACTTATAAATATATACAAAGCACCAAAAACAGTAAACACGTTAAAAGGCGTGAACGGGCCTCCCCAGGTGGAGGCTCGTCTGCTGTAGTGGGGCGCCCCTTTAGCGTTTCACTTGCCATTCAGCGGTTTCCGCCCGCTTTTGCTGCACTGTGTCTTGTCAGTAGCAGTCTGTTGTGCGAATAGTCCGAAGGCAGCACAACGCGCTGAGATCTGGACAGCACCCAGGTGATGTCCTTTACTTGCTGCACTGGTCTTGGCATCCTACAATGCTGCACCGAAAAACGGCGTGGGGCGCCCCGGGGGGGGGGGGGGGCGGCGTGAACGGGCCTCCCCAGGTGGAGGCTCGTCTGCTGTAGTGGGGCGCCCTTTTACCATTTCAGTCACCAATCAGCAGTTTTCCGCCCGCTTTTGGGCCTGGTCCACTAAAATGGCCCTGGGACACCTTGGAACTCGGACGCTTGTCTGCTAGGGCTTGGGCCCCATTCTCGAAAGCGTCCCCTCAGCCTTGAAGATTCTACAAAAGTCTTGGGGGCCCCCGACTCCCGCAGGCTTCCGGTGGGGAGCGGCTGCCATGATTGCTTGTGGAATGGCCACGACGGAGCTACGGGATGGTGGTGCTCTCATGCTGACGCCAGCTTCAGTATGAAACATCCAGAAACACTGTAGACTATCAATTCGATGACTTCCGGTGGAGCCTCAAAGTGACCCGGTAGGGAATATATTGCCCTCCCCTTTTTTGAGTTATGGTTCTTGTTGCCTGTCCCCTCTGTTGTCATCTAACGGAACATTTTTGGATTGCCGAGTGAGAAAAAAAAAGGTGGGGCTTTCATCGTTTGGGAAAAAAAAATGTTTCAATCCAATGAAAAGTGTTATTTTTAGGTCATATGATCAAGCATTTCATCACTAGGAAACCAAAAGTAAAATGAACCAATGAAAAGTTTTATAAACAAGTCACATGACCTGTTATGCGGCTTTGGGCTATATAAAGCCTACAAAATCCGTTGGCCTGTGAGGCTGCGTCAGTAGCGGACCGATGTGCGAATAGGCCGAAGGCAGCAAAACGCGTTGAGATCCAGATGGCACCGAGGTGGTGTCCAGCAAGTTGCCGCACTGGTGTGGCTATCCGACAATGCTGCGCCGAAATACGGCGTGGGGTGCCCGGGGTGGGTGGGGGGAGGCGGCTTAAACGGGCCTCTCCCGCCTCCCCAGGTGGAGGCACCTCATGTGCAGTGCGGCGCCCTTTGCCGTTTCACTCGCAGTTCAGCAGAGTTGCGGCCGCACTTCCAGTACAGTGACTCACCCGCCATCCAGCTGTTTTCCTCCCACTCTTGCGGTACAGCGACTCACCCGCCATCCAGCTGAGTTGCGGCCACTCTTGCGGTACAGCGACTCGAACGCGCCGAGATCCGGATGGCACCGAGGTGGTGTCCAGCAAGTTGCCGCACTGGTGTGGCTATCCTACAATGCTGCGCCGAAAGACGGCGGGGGTGCCCGGAGGGGGGGGGGAGAGGCGGCGCAAACGGCCCTTTCCCGCCTCCCCAGGTGGAGGCACCTCATCTGCAGTGGGGCACCCCTTAGCGTTTCACTCGCCTTCCAGCTGCATTGCGCCCGCTTTTGCGGCACAGTGCCTCACCCCCCATCCAGCTGAGTTGCGTTTACTTTTGCGGTGCAGCGAAAGGCGGCTGCAACAAGACTTTCAAAATGGCAGCCGGCTCTTTGGATTTGGGCCTGGTCCACTAAAATGGCCCTGGGACACCTTGGAACTCGGACGCTTGCCTGCTAGGGCATGGGCCCCATTCACGAAAGCGTCACCTCTTTTAACTGATTGTTCTTGTTGCCTATCTCTTCTGTTGTCATTTAACGGAACCTTTTTGGACTGCCGAAAGGGGTTCTGTTCCGACCGCTGGTTGGTGGAGACATTTTGACTATATCCTGGACCTGCCCGGCCTCGCCCAAAATGGCGCCGGTATAAATGGGACTCGTAACTCCTTGTTGTGTACTGGTTGCCCAACCTTGATATCACGAGATACATATGCAGTTTTGAAGCACATGGCAGGTGGGGATGAGTACTGATTGAACATTTGGACATCCCTATTGATATTAAGTTCTGATGTGTTATTGATTACTGTACTATTGAAAGTTCGAATTAACGTCACCCATGGTACTTGCCCGCAAATGTATATCTAGATAATTTTATTGTAACTGGCCCTGTTGTACTTTAATTATAAAATGT
The DNA here is from genome assembly GCF_964263255.1 of Lissotriton vulgaris. NCBI lineage: Eukaryota > Metazoa > Chordata > Amphibia > Caudata > Salamandridae > Lissotriton > Lissotriton vulgaris. The sequence goes on along the minus strand of NW_028255083.1, from coordinate 107,951 downwards.
ACGTCCATCGATTCCGCAACTGTTAGACACCTTACTTCTTGCAACCTAATGGCCCGCCCGTTACGTTCTTCTACAGTGTAAATGTCCCCTCATCATATACGATTCCAGTTTGCTCCGTGGCCGGCCCAACTGGTTATAGGCCCGTATTTGTATACTGACATTTTTACAATAAAGGTTTTTAAAACAAAACATGGTAGTAGTACCTATTTTGGTAAAGTTTTGAATAATAGCCACTGTTTTCGAATCAGTAAAAGGCAAGTGAAATAAAGCAGCCCGATTACATGACGGTTAAAAGGTATAATACGCAGGAACGCAGTAAAGATAAATGGTCAAGGGCTGTTGTGTTTTCCACTCCTGCAACATAAAGTGATCGATAAGAATCCGATATTCATGCCTATCAGCGACTAAGACAGCAGGCCGAGCCTCTTTTGCTCAAGGGCTCCCTCATGGGACGAAGAAACGCCCTTTTTCTCAAAATAGGAATATTTTATTTGCAGGACAGTTGTAAATTTCCCGGGAAAATACATTAGCCTGGAACATTGTTAGTGATAAACTGTAAATGCATCTGGGTCCTTTGCTTTACAAGTCAGAGCGAGAAAAAAAAGGTGGGGCTTTCATCATTTGGGAAGAAAAAATGTTCGAAAGCAATGAAAAGCGTTATTTTTAGGTCATATGACCAAGCCTTTCATCATTAGAATAACAAAAGTAAAATGAACCAATGAAAAGTTTTATTAACAAGTCACATGACCTGTTATGCTTACGTTACGCGCTGCGCGCCGCGCTCTGGATCGTTTCCGGGAAGCTGCTCCTCGCGCACCGGAGCACTTCCGGGTGCGCTAACGCGGCGCGTCATATGACGCATTACGCGATTACGCAGGTCCAGAATATAGTCAAAATGTCTCCACCAACCAGCGGTCGGAACACAACCCCTTTCAGCAGTCCAAAAAGTTCTGTTAAATTACAAGAGAAGGGACTGGCAACAAGAACTATCAAAGAGGGGAGGGCAAAGACTAAACAGAGTATTGCGACTCTGTGCTTGTTTGTAAATAGAGAATGAACAAAGCGAACCAATTCTAAAACAGTAAATGCTTGGATAATAATCAATGAAATGGAGAGAGAAGCAGGCACGATGGATTGTAACGGGGGCAAAGGCGTTACCTACCCTTCACTATCTGCAAAGAGAGAATACTCCTTAACCCCTTCCATGCTGGTGACGAACCCCAGCCGTCATGCACTACGGTGCTCGTGTGCTGATGACGGCTGGGGTTCGTCATGGCCCGCCCGTGTTCGTCTGGCGGCCGCACACGGGAAAAATCGCGGCCGCACGGAAGGGGTTAAAGAAAAGAGGAGGGGGGGGGGCAGCGTTCAAAGCACATCAGCGTGCATAAATACAAAAATGTTTTTATCTATCACGTACTTGACATTTTAAAGCTTTTCATATTTGCTATTAAAAAACCATTGAAATTCACTGAAAAAAACATAGGTTATAGACCATATATAGTTAGGAATTAGCATTTACAAAACCTTGAAAATTCACTGAAAAAACCATAGGTTATAGACCATATATAGTTAGGGATTAGCATTTACAAAACCTTAATTTACTCGCCAAAACCATTGAAATTCGCATATATAGTTAGTTACACTAACTATATATCGCGCACCCGCAATCCACTGCTGATGATGTCACATATTACATCATTCATGACATGGTCAGTGACATCACTGATGACATCACTGATGACAACATCCAGTGACTGTATGTTTCTGTAACATTAAAATATGTCTTACATATTGAAGAATGAGTGTATGTATAAGTGTCTGGATGAAGGATTTAGTAGGTGCATGACTGACTGTATGAGTGAGTGATTTAATGTGTCTCACTGAGTGCATGGGTTAGTGACTAAACTGTCTTAATTTGTGCATCATTATGTCTGTTGTTCTGTAAACTGCTGCATGTGTTGATCAGTAGCTATATGAGTAACTATATGGGTTATTGATTGGTTGCCCAAGTATTTGTATGGGAGACTGAGTGTGTGTGTGGGTGGCTGGGAGGTGTGTAACTCTGTGCATAGATGTGTGAGTAGTTGATTCACTATATGTATGGGTTCAAAAGTGCACGTGGAAACAGCTGTATGGGCGGTTGATTGTCTGCATGAGTGCATTGGTGAGTGAATGGATTTGTAAAACACAGTACATGTGAGAGTTGACATATATAAATAACTAGGCATAAGAGCCAGTGAATGTGTGAGTGGCTGTATGGATCATTGTGAACATGTATCAGGGATTGTATAAGAGAGTAAATATGTGTTAGTATATGTTTGAATAAGTAAGGTGTGCATAACTGTATAGTTGAGAAAATGGAGGTGTGATTGATTCTTTGCATGACTGACTAGGTGTGTGAGTAACTCCATGGATAAGTGACAGTCTGTGAGTGTCTGTTTATACTGAATGTATCTTAGGTTATATTAGAGTCTGAAGATGTTCATTGTATTATCACATAAATGATATCATCAGTGATGTGATCAGTAATGTCAAATGAGATGTCATCAGTGATGTCATCATGATATCATTTGAGATGTCATCAGTGATGTCATCAGTGATGTCACTGACCATGTCATGAATGATGTAATATGTGACATCATCAGCAGTGGATTGCAGGTGCGCGATATATAGTTAGTATAACTAACTATATATGCGAATTTCAATGGTTTTGTGCGAGTAAATTAAGGTTTTGTAAATGCTAATCCCTAACTATATATGGTCTATAACCTATGGTTTTTTCAGTGAATATATATATACATATATCAACCAGGTGATGTCAAAGCATGGGCACGGGCTCCCAGGTTCCTCTCTGTGGATGCTTCACCTCCATGATAAGGTACCCATCTGGTACTACGTCAGCTTTCACATGGGGGGCTTTGCTCAATTGGGGTCTCTGGCGGGAGGCAGGATTTCAGACTCTAAGCCACCTGACCCTCCAGGGCAAACTCAAATCCTTTGCGATTCTCCAAGAGGAATGTTCCCCCCCCCACAATCATCAGTGGCTATGCATGAGGAATAGCTCATACTATGTACAAAACCACCTCTTATGAGAGAATCAGCTACAGTTTGCAAGATAAGGCTCAAACCTTTTTTCTTCCATTGCCTCTCTTTTAGATGGTGGGTTGATGTTATTTACCCACCACAGAGCCTCCCTCGGGGCCCACCTAGCTTTTTACCTCTGCACATCACCCTATCACCCTCTTCTTTTCCTCCCTTCCTCCTCCCTTGCCATCCACTTTCCTTCCCCCTCACCCTCATGTGGTCACCCTTGCCACATCTCTCCCGCCCCATTTCTCTGGGTCCACCTTCCGCTGTTAACCTTATTGGAAGTACACATACGCTGCACCCTCATCTCCCATCTCAATTCAACCCTATCTGTGGATTTCTTTCTTTCATTTTGCTCCCTCACACATTTGCAGTTATCTGCTTGTGTGATTGAGCTTTTCCCAAAGGACCACTTGCAATATTACTGACTCTCATTTTTGTTCTTTGTATTTCTGAATCATTGGCTTTCCATGTCCATGTTTTGCATTATTGGCTTTGCTCGTTCCTGATGATTTAATAAAAAATTGCAACATAGAGACGATGGGCGAGATGTACAAAGCATTCTCAGATTGGATCTTTTGCGACCGGAAAATGCTTTTAAAAATGCAGAAAATGCAAAATGTGATTCAGTAACTTGGTACTAAATTGCATTTTTCATTTGCATTCCAGTTTTTGGAAGGGCATTTTTAGAACGTTCCTTGAAATACTGAATAAATACGGTTTGTATTCCTGTTTTGTGACTGAATTCCGGTCGCAAAACAGTAATACTTTACCAATAGTATAAAACTGGTGATAACAAATTCATCAATGTAACGGGGTCTCCAAGACACCCCTTCCCCTCTGAGAATGGTAATGAAAATATATTTTAAGGGCAGGCAGTGGTCTCAAACCTTGCAAGTGTTCTTTGATTAGTCCTGGATGCATTGTGGCAATTTTGTTCTGAAGGCATAAATAGCTGGACTATTATAGATAATAATATAGATTATGGATAATAGCTGGTGGCTGGACTCTCACCAGATGAGTAGTGAGGATTTGAACAATAGACATGGCTTATTCCAAATCAATTCCCACCAAAGACTCTCATTGAATGACCCTTTTGAGGATGCCCATTAAATGTTCAATTACATCATCGCCTTGGGGACAGATGGATGTACTCTTTTGGTGTTTGACGATGAGTTGGACAAGAAAGTCTTTTAATTCATTGACTGCGTCTCCTAAAAAATTAAACTTCCAGATTTTTTTCTTTTTAAACACATCTTGTTTTCTTTTAAGGAATACAGGCTGCATTGAAAAAAGATTGTTTTTAAAAAAAAGCAATCATAAACATGAAACTCTGCTGACCTCACAGGCCACCATCCCTGTGATGGCTGCGATTCCTAAATGCGACCTACTTCATTAATATTCGTGAGATAGGTTGATTTACAACCCATTAGGATTCCCTATATGAAGCTCAATGAATTTCATGCATTAGGAATTATGATTAGCAATTAGAAAATTGGAGTTCCTCATGTTTGCATATCTGGCCCAACCTTCTCGTTTTATTTGTCCTTTCTCATTTCTTAACCTTTGCGCATGCGTTACCTGTAGTTCCCACTTTCCGGTAAATGTTGAGATGATGCCGAACTGATTCCAGGCTGATTCCAAGCACCTCCTCAAGATACATTGTCCTAGAGACCAGCTAGCTCGCTGTGCCTCTATAAGCACCCATAAGACCACACAGGTTGCAAATGGCTTTGGCAACCACAGAACATGACAACACTTACTCCCTCGAGGAATCGTGGGAACTGATTTGAAGCCCTTTCACTCAGTTACTCATGCTCTCTCTCAGGGAAATGTACAAGAAAGACGAAGAGGGGCATTTTCAATATTTTTTGAACCATTGAAATTTTTGTATAGAATGTATGTGCTTCAATGATCAATATAGAGAAGCAGACTGAGGTAGTTATCAGTATAAGGGCAGTGAACAAAATAGATAGGTCCAACGTCTTTCTAAAAGCATGTTTATATGCGAGCATATAGGAAAAATATAGCGTACTCCTTCTTTGCGTTCCCTAACCTAGTTTTGTACGTTTGTGTTTTGCCAAGAATCCCCAATTGGATGATCTAACGCCCGCTACATGATGGGAAAGTATGTAGGTCCCCGTCTTGATCATCGGTTGGACATCCCTCCTCGCAGAAGGATCAGCAAGCAGCTGGGCTGAGGTTTCTGCATATAGTGACCATGCAACGACAGCAAGGACTCATCTGTGTTCTCCTGTGTTCTCTGTTTGTGACCTCTTCTAAGCCGTATCTGTGCTGTATGAACAATAAACAAGCTGGTTTCGGGCAAACAGTTTAAGGAAATTTACATGTCTGCATAGTAATGCAATCTTTGGGAATGTGTAACGGATTGGGAAGTATTAACCTGAGAGAGACTTAACTGGGATAAAAGTAACTTCTTATAAGTGAGGATAGCATTGGGTAGAAATCATCTAAACAGGAGTAATCTAAAATAAAAGTAACACCTCTTAGTGAAGTGGCATTGGAAATAATTAACTTGAGAGAGAATAAAAGTTATTTCTCACTTAGTGAGGTTGACAAGATTAGAATTAAAACCTTCCCTTTACATGGTAGAAATTTGAATTTAATATGCCTGAACTCAGAATGAAAAAAATCATATTTTAGTAAAGTTGGTTTTAACATTCTGTGTTTGAAAATACCACTTTTAGAAAGTAGGAAATATCTTGCCTAGCTGTCCAGGTCTGCCTCTGCTAGGTTGTGTATTCCTTGTCTGGAGTTTGTGAGTGACAGGGCTGGGGGATTCCAGGAGACAGGCTGGGGCAGCCCAGTGGTGAATAGAGAGATCTGCATATAGATGGGAGGGAGGAGTTGTATCTGGGACCTGAATAGGGCTGGGCCTTCCCGCTACAATGCTCGCTCCACCTCCGGTATGTCAAGAAACCGTGCTCAATGTGGCAAACAATTATGTAAAATAAATGAAATATATACTGCACCATGGCATTCAGAAATGAATCGTGTGGATGTCAGATAGAGGAGACCGAATACAGTTTGATTGAGTATTTGCAATTTATAACAGTTGTTCAAATAGTTTGCACACATATACAAAGAAAAAGTGCTTTGTATCCCTCGTGGGTATTGGAACCAAAAGCAAAAAAGTAGCGAACTTGTGACAACAGATATATATACAATTTGGTTTCCTTCAAATGAGAAATGACCAATGAAAATTAATGGTTATTTATCCAAACACTGTATTAAATATACATTGTTGGTGTGGTGATTCATTTCTCTTTTTAGTCGACGGCGTTTCGACCCCTTTGCGGGTGTGGGGTCTCTTCAGGACCTAATAATGGACATCTGAGCAAGAAGGAACAATATGCGCAGCCACATGTAATTCGTGAAGAACACCGGTGTATGAATAAAGTAAGAAGAATACTAACACTGGACCCAGCTAGGTGCTCAGTGTGAGGCAAGAGGGGAAGGGAAGGGCTGGCAACTGGTTGTGGGTACGGATCAGTGCCGCTGCCTATTAACAGTGCTTCTCCTGGAGTGTTGATGCCACTCGTAGTATCAATAGATATACAAGGGGTGTAACCTTGCAACTCACAATGGTAAATCTACTTCAATGAGCAGTTTTTTCACGCATGCAACCGCTACGCGTTCTTTCCTTGAGGCGACTGTCAATGACCACTTCCTGTCGCTTGTCTGATGTCTCTGCCCTACACTGTGAAAGGATAGAAGGAATCTTGTCAACAAAGTGCTCCAGGGCTGTGCCTTCCCTCCCCTGTGCTGACTCCACCTCCTGTGGGGCATCTGATGACTCTGCCCTGCACAATGAATGGAAGGAGGGAGTCCTGTAAACAAAGTGCTCAGGAACTGGTTTGGACCAGGCAGAGGCCTCTCTGCCTTCAGAGAACAAAGGATTTTGGGGTATACATATTGGAACCCAGTCCCAAGAACTTTAGATCACTTCTGAAACAAGAAACCATATGCCACAGAGAAGAACCAAAGGAAGCTGCAGGAGGTTGGACTGCCCCTCTGCCAGTATGCTGTTTGCCGGGTTGGCCTGCAGTGGGTTTTTTTTATTGCCAAGGAAAGGAGAAGAAACGTTTTAAGGACTTTCATCATATGACAGAATATTCTCCAAGGGTTTGAACTTCTGCTTGCCTCCTCCTGCTGAAGTCTCATGGACAAAAGATTTCACTACTAGCTCCCCCTGTGAATTTCCTTGCTGGGAATTCTATCCACAGACATTTGCTTGTTACTGGGAGCTGGAAGTGCGACGCATCGAGAGGAAGTGTGTCACCCCCACAGCTGAGATCATTGCATCTCCGGAGAAACATGCCGCCGCCACATCTCCCAAGATGTGGGTCTTCTTATGCGGAATTTCTTATGCGGAATTTGTTAAGCGCACGGTCACCCAGGGGTTTCATGGCGCTGAAGAAACAGATGGTAGATGGTAAATGAGGAGACAGATGGAACGGTACTCTAGCCGTGCGCTTGTTTGAATAGCCAGGTCTTCAACGCTCTCCTGAACTCTGTCAGCTTGGTACAGTTCCGAATATGTAAGGGCAATGAGTTCCAGATTTTCGGGGCAAGGTATGCGAAACAGGATCCGCCAAGTCGTTTCTTTTTAAATGTCGGCACCGTGAGGAGGGACAGATGGGCAGAACGAAGGTCTCGGGTTGGTTCATATTTGTTTATGAGTTGATTGACGAACCTGGGGCTTTTTCCGTGGAGGGCCTTGAAAATTATGCAGCCTGTCTTGAAGGTAATCCGATGGGCTATGGGGAGCCAGTGGAGGGAGGCCAGCAGAGGTTTGGCTGACTTCCTGCGATTGTTCTTGAATATTAATCTGGCCGCTTGATTTTGAACAATCTGCAGGCGTTTGGCGAGAACAAGGGGAAGGCCCAGGTAGATAGAGTTGGAAAAATCTAATCGCGAGAGGACCAATGCAAGTACCACCTGGATGAGAGCAGAATGGGTCAGCAGATGGGCGATTTTCTTGATCTTTCTGAGCTGGAAGAAACAGGAGGAGATCACTGCTCCGGCCTGGGTTTTCAGTGAGAGGTCGGCGCAAAGGGTGACCCCAAGACTTTTTACTGACTGGGAGTCATCAAAGCTACCTGCTGTCGCATCACAGGAGTAGCATGATGCCATTGAGAGAGTCACCATCACATCACTGAAGAAGCTTGTTGCAGGGCCTGTTGCGGCTCCAAAGTACAGAGTTGTCGCAAGGCTGCCAGGGCATCTACGCATCGTCATCGCATTGTTGCATCAAGGGCGCCATCTTCTTGCATTGCAACTGGATCATCGCATTGCATCGAGGCGCCATCTTGCTCATCGCAATGGGCCAGCAGGCCGAGTATCTACGCATCACCTCCACACCAGTAAGGATCAAAACGGATCCCCTACTCTGCGCAAGCATCAAGGCACAACGCATCCTTTCACCCGATCACAGAACCGACGCATCTCCCCTTTTGCGAGCCTTTTGTTCACTTAGCGTTACACATCCAGGTACTTTGTTGAGAACTTTGTCACATTTATCATCAACTTGAACTAAGCAACTTTAATCATCTTTAAGTCAACTTTAAGCATAGTATTGTGGATTTTTGTCGTTTGTGGTCTTGTATTTACGTCTATATAAATAATACTTATTTTTTATAAAACCTGTGTTGTGTCCATCTGTAGTGTTTACACTGTATTACTGTGTATATTCACAAATGCTTAACACACTGCCTCTGAGATAAGCCTGTCTGCTCATGTCAAGCTACCAAGGGGGTGAGCAGGGGTTATTTAGGAGTGTAATCTCCTTTTTCTGACTTAGAAGCAAGGGTCCCTATTTGGACAAAGGTGAAATCCATTGAAAACTAGAGATCCCCAGATCTAACAAGGATGCTGACAATTATTCAGTTTTGAAGAATGCTCTCGTTGAAGGATTTGGCCTAACAACTGAACAATACAGGATTATGTTCAGAGACATCCAGAAGGCACTGACTCAGGAATGGGTAGACTTTATAGATTGTGCTATTAAGGCTCTGGAGGGCTGGTTACTTGGCAGTAAAGTGTGTGATTCCAAGGGATTGTACAATTCAATTATGAGGGAGCGGATCCTTAATAATTGATTCAGTATCTCATTAACTCAGATCTGACTTCTCCCCAAGAATTGAGAAAGAAGGCAGATAGGTGGGTTAGAACAACGCTGAAGCAGAAAAATCAGAACCAAGGTGGTGACCAAAAGAAGTAAGATGCTAAACCTACAGATAAGGGTGGGGAGAAGGGTAAACACCTGCATCTGAGAGTGGGTCACAATCTAACAAGGAAAAAGGCAGAAAGAAGCCTTGGTGTTTTTTGTGTAAGGAAAAACAAATTGGACTAGGGATGCCAATTTTGCCAAAGTCAAGGATCCTCCTACCAACATTACTGCCCCCAAGGTAACTTTTACCCTAGTTCAGCTCCAAGTGGTGGTACTGGAAACAAGGGTATGGTAGGGCTAACCCTGGGATCTGCAAGGGGGTTTGGTCTAGTCAGAACTCCAGCTCAGGCTGTTTTAGTCTGTGAGGCATGGATATTGCCTCCCTGTTTGTGAGCCCCAATAACCTGGGCAAATACAGATAACAGCCTTTAATAAATGGTAAGGAGGCCATTGCATATAGGGACACAGAAGCCAGTGTCACAATTGTGATTAAAGTCCTTGTAAGCCCTGACCAGATCATACTTGGTCGGATGTACCGAGTGACCAATGCAAGCAATGTCTGGACAGACCATTCCTTGGCAGTTGTTATTTTCAGCTGGGGAGGGGTAACTGGCACTATAAAGGTTGTGGTTATCTCAGACCTCCCTGTGGAATACTTGTTGGGCAATGATTTGGAAACTTCAGCCGGGGCTGAAGTGGAACTCAGGACCCATGCAGCAATGTTGGGCATCTCTGCAAATATGTTTGCTGGGACTAGGTCACATGCACAAATATCTTCCACTAAACAGGCCCTGGATCCTGGAAAAATGGACTTGAAGCCTTCCAAGAGAAGGAGCAGTGTGGTGGGGCAGTGTCTGCCTCCAGACCCAGAGTGAGCATCAATCTCCTGAGGAAGATGATTCCAGTTCCTGTGATGGAACTGTCTCGGAGGAACTTGAACCTGATTAGGTTGAGTTATTGGGGACATGGGCCCTTTCCAGGGCAGATCTGAGCCAGGAGCAGCTGAGCTGCCCCTCTCTTGAAACTCTCAGACAGCAAGCTGCTGCTGAGGCTGCTGGGAGTACCAGTGACTCCCACAGGATCTACTGGGGTGAAGGACTACATTACTAAGATGGTAAAGACCCTAGGCCTGGTGTCACCAGGACGTTTATTTATTTATTTATTTATTTATTTTATTTATTTACGAGCTTATATAGCGCTGGAATCGACTCCAGCTGGAGTATCTCTGCGCTTTTGGGCCGGTTAACAAATACAGTGGAGAAAATACAGATGTGGATTAGATCTCATTTTTAAATAGTACAGTTTTAAGGAGTTTTCTGAATTTTAAATGAGGGGTACAGAGTCTAAGAGTCAGAGGAAGCCGGTTCCATAAAATGGGTCCTGCTACAGATAGCGCTCTGCCTCCGTGTCTGGTTTTTCTGGCATGAGGTACTACCAATAGATGGCTTGTACTAGATCTGAGTGACCTGGAAGGGATGTAAGGGGTGAATTTCTGTTTCAGGTAGGTAGGGCCTTGTCCATTTATGCTTTTATGAATAATACAGCATATTTTAAATTTTACTCTTTGTCGTATGGAGAGCCAATGGAGCTGATGTAGAAGAGGTTTGGATGCTGTTCTTGGTGGGGCATTCAGGACTAGGCGCGCCGCTGTATTCTGGACTACCTGAAGTCTAGCCAGCACTCCCTCGTTGGCAGATAGAAGCAGGCCATTGCAGTAGTCAATACGGCTCAGAACAAGGGTTTGCACTAAGGTCTTCCTAAACGTGTCTGGCAATAGAGGGAAACTTTTTCGCAACATGCTGATGACATGAAAGCATGAACCTGCAACAAGGTTGGTGTGTTGCTTTAGAGACAGATCCTGATCGAGGCGGATCCCCAGGTTTTTCACGACCTGTTTGGGTTCTGGGACCATACCAAGATCGGAAGGCCACCAATCCGGAGTCCATAGAAGCTTGGCTTCACCGAATAGCATAACTTCTGTTTTGCTAACGTTGCACTGTAGATAGTTGGTGGACATCCACTGTGCAACGGCCTTCATACCAGCAGAGAAGGAGTTTTTTAACTCAGCGGTGAGAGTTTCAAAAGGGAAGAGGAGCTGCGTGTCATCTGCGTAAGATACGGGGATGAAACCAAATTTTCGCATCACTCTTGCCAGGGGTGCCACATAGATGTTGAAGAGTGTTGGGCTCAAGCAGGAGCCCTGTGGCATCCCTTTAGAAATCTCCACCTCCGCTGACCGATATGCTCCCATGGTGACAGTCTGGGTGCGATCGGTTAGGAAACTCCTTATCCAGTCAAGGGCTTTGTTCTTAACTCCTACGTTCGACAACCGGTCAATAAGGATGTTGTGTGACACGGTGTCGAACGCTGCCAACAGATCTATTTAAAGGGTTGATTGAAAGGTTCAACAAAACCCTGAAGGGCATGATCATGGACCTCCCAGAAAAGCTTAGACGAAAATGGGATGTTCTTTGGCCTTGCCTTCTCTTTGTCTACAAAAAGGTTCCTCAGAAGGAGGTCGGTTACAGTCCTTTTGAACTTCTGTTTGGACATCCAGTTAGGGGTCCCTTGTGTATAGTGAAGGAGGGATGGGAGTTAATTCGCGCACCACCTAAACAAGAGATAGTGGACTATGTACTTGGTCTCTGCCTCTCTAGGATGGCTGAATACCTGAAAAAGGCATACAAAAACCTTGAGGCTAGCCTAGAATTACAGAAAGATTGGCATGACCAAAAGTCTGTTCTGTCTGTGTACCAGCCAGGACAGAAAGTGTGGGTGTTGTATCCTGTGCCTCAGCTGCTGCTCCTGTGGATTCTGAAGATTTCAGCAACACAGGAGATGGGTTTCCAAAGGTCCCTGAGGTCGATCTCTTCCCCTCACTGAGTTTGAGGCCAGTATCCCTGTGGGGATTGCATAACCCAAACCCCTGTGTACCACATCCATTTGTAGTTACATATGCTTATTGGTGATTCACAAGCTTGTGCATTGGACTCCGTGGAGCCCTTACCCTGAGCAGTATTTTTGCCAAAGATCTCCAGCCTCCTCACACCGAGTGCTCCGTGGGCTGGTGCTTTGCAATCTTGCTTGAGGACTTGCTTGCGCGACTCCTGGTAATTCGGCCTATGGGTCCTTTGAGGGTTATCTTGATTTCTTATGGGCTTTCCTGAATGCTCCTCTGTGAGTCTCTCGGAGCTGGCTGGTCCACCCGGTAACCTGCTTGACCTTCCTGCATAAGTTGCTTTTGCCAAGGCTTGTTGGTGCTCCTGCCGGACACTGACCACTCAGCACTCGACATCCTTCATGGGACAGCTCACTTCCGGCTCCTGGTCATCCTCGACATCTCCTGGTCGTCTGTCATCTATTGGTATTCCTAAGTTAAAAATCCCAAGAACATCATGCGGTCTCCATTTAAAGATGGCCGCTTTTTGTTATTCACTGGTGACTGATTCACACAGCAGGAAAATTTAATGACAACCCTTCTAAAAAACTGCCAGAAGGCGACAGTCTGCGGAAAGCAAAGTAACACCCAATCTGACAAGGATGTGCTAATCGTAGTCATGAGTAATGACAGAAAAAACAAGCGCAAAGCACACTGCATTACTGATTTCAACACAACCACTGCGCACTCTAACCTCTCACAATGACTATACACTGAACACTTCCACCGCCCTCCCTGGTAGTTAATGACACGTCATCTTATGGTGCCTCGCACTTCTTGGATCTGCTCTACAGCCTCAACAGCCATGTGAAAGTACTCCTGAAGGCGGTCTGGGCTGTTGGGAACCACTGGAACAAGCGTTTGCGAGTGTCTCCATAGCTCACCCTAGCTCACAAAGTAAAAGGGTGCACAGCAGCTGACTGTAAACTTTGTCCTGCCTCAAGTAGGACAAACTCAAAATACAGTGCTTACCGTGTAACAACAAAGTCACGGGGTCAGTAGCCATGGGAGGAAACAAATGACGAGATGGCTGTAATAAGGAGGGACTAAGAAGCCTATTTACGAATCCAAATGCAGCATTTACAGAGGACTAAGACACAAGCCAATGAAAAACATGGGCGGGGACAGGGCGAAGCTTCTCTCTGTACTCAACTACCACAGCTCTTTACAGAGCAGCGCTTGCGCGCTGGCTCACGCTCGACCTCAAAAACTGGAAGTCTGGATATTTTTTGGTTGTGTAAATTGTTTCTATTGTTTAGGATTATATTGGTTCCCTAGTTTGAAGATATGCTTCTTTCTTCCATGATTAATACAGTGTAAACATTATATATCATTTCACATAATATTGAAAGACTTACAGTATTGAAAACATGTCTAGAACTTGTTGTTTGTCAAAAACAAAGAAAACAACCAAAGTCTGAAAGGACATCTCATCTCTTCCAACTCTTGGCTGTGCTTTGAGATGGACGGTAAACAGACATAATATCGATTCCAAAATATCGATTGGAAAAAATATCGAGTAAAAAATATAGACTGGACAAAATATAGACTAGACAAAATATAGACAACAAAAATATCGACTAGAATAGCCAAAATATCGAATCAAAAATATAGACTAGACATAATATAGACTAGATAAAATATAGACAACAAAAATATCGAAAATAAGGTGAGTTAATAATATTTAATAATATTTGTGTAATATAAATCTGTAGCGGGTTGTGGGTTTATAGGGGAATAGGGTGGGAAGTAATTTAATTATAAATAATTAATTATGTAAATTTAATCTAATTGTTAATTAAATAATAATTGGTAATTAATTAAAACATAATTGTTAATTAATTTAAAATGAATAATTGATAAATAATTAAATTTTAGTAATTGATTTTCTGTAGCGGGTTGTGTGTTTACAGGGGAATAGGGTGGGAAGTAATTTAATTATAATTCATTAATTATGTAAATTTATTCTAATTGGTATTTAAATAATAAAAATATAATTGGTAATTAATTAAAAATAAATAATTGATAAATAATTACATTTTTGTAATTTATTTTCTGTAGCGGTTTGTGTGTATATAGGGGAATAGGGTGGGAAGTAATATAATATAAAAAAATATTTAGGTAAATTATTTATAGTTTTAAATTAATTATTAAAGGGTAAATAATTAAAATATAATTGGTAATTAATTTAAAATAATTAATTGGGAATAGTAATTTTCACCCCTACGCTATCCAACGCTTTCCCTACTGTTGCACCCACTGGAGTTTGAATAGTAATTTTTACCCCTACGCTATCCAACGCTTTCCCTACTTTTGCACCCACTGGAGTGGGAATAGTCATTTTTACCCCTACGCTATCCAACGCTTTCCCTACTTTTGCACCCACTGGAGTGGGAATAGTAATTTTTACACCTACGCTATCCAACGCTTTCCCTACTGTTGCACCCACTGGAGTGGGAATAGTAATTTTTACCCCTACGCTATCCAACGCTTTCCCTACTGTTGCACCCACTGGAGTTGGAATAGTAATTTTTACCCCTACGCTATCCAACGCTTTCCCTACTGTTGCACCCACTGGAGTGGGAATAGTAATTTTTACCCCTACGCTATCCAACGCTTTCCCTACTGTAGCACCCACTGGAGTGGGAATAGTAATTTTTACCCCTACGCTATCCAACGCTTTCCCTACTGTTGCACCCACTGGAGTGGGAATAGTAATTTTTACCCCTACGCTATCCAACGCTTTCCCTACTGTAGCACCCACTGGAGTGGGAATAGTAATTTTTACCCCTACGCTATCCAACGCTTTCCCTACTGTAGCACCCACTGGAGTGGGAATAGTAATTTTTACACCTACGCTATCCAACGCTTTCCCTACTGTTGCACCCACTGGAGTGGGAATAGTATTTTTTACCTCTACGCTATCCAACGCTTTCCGTACTGTAGCACCCACTGGAGTGGGAATAGTAATTTTTACCCCTACGCTATCCAACGCTTTCCCTACTGTTGCACCCACTGGAGTGGGAATAGTAATTTTTACCCCTACGCTATCCAACGCTTTCCATACTGTAGCACCCACTGGAGTGGAAATAGTAATTTTTACCCCTACACTATCCAACGCTTTCCCTACTGTAGCACCCACTGGAGTTGGAATAGTAATTTTTACCCCTACGCTATCCAACGCTTTCCATACTGTAGCACCCACTGGAGTGGAAATAGTAATTTTTACACCTAAGCTATCCAACACTTTCCCTACAGTTGCACCCACTGGAGTGGGAATAGTAATTTTTACCCCTACGCTATCCAACGATCTCTTTAATGTAGCACCCACTGGAGTGGTTACATTAAATTTAAACCTTTTGCTATGCTATGGTAAATATAATCTATATGTTTTATTAATAACATGTATTTAAATATATATATATATGTATTATTATTATTATTAATTTTTAAAGGTACATTAATTATGTAATAATATTACATTTATTTAATAATTTTAACTATGTTTATATTAAATATATTTAATATTATAATAGTTTTAACTTATTTTAAAGACATTAAAAAAACAATATTTTGACAGTCTACATTTTTAACACTCGATATTTTAAACTCGATATTTTTGTACTTACCTTAGTGAAGATAGAAAGTCGATATTATGTCCCTCGATATTTTGGCATTGATATTATGGCAACTCGATATTTTGGCTGTAGATATTATTTCAGTGATCCGAGATGGACACGTCTTCTCCCTCTAACCTGCACATGGCTGGATTGTGGGATTTCTACTATGGAAGGGGTGGAAGTGTTAGTGTCTGAGGCCTCCTGCTGCGTTCGATGCCTTCAAAGACTTTGCAATCTCTGAAGGCCATCACTACAATCTGAAGCTCCTATAAATCCAATCCAGTTTGTCAACATACTGAGATTAATACTACCCTCTTTCATACAATACTTTTGTGTCTGGTTATATCCAATGGGAATGTGATGTTGTCATGACAGCAGGGTTTTTGATGAACCCAGCTGCCCTTCTGCTATGATTTTAAGAAGTTTGCATGGAGTTGAAGGGTTGCTGCTGGCTTCTCTTACCCATGCACTGCACTCCACTGTCTCTCCTCAACGGGCAGCTGTTGACTCCCCAGGCAGCGCGTGGACAATCGAAGAGAGTCTTTTCTGATCCTGTGCACTTGACGTCACTCAGCCACACGGGGAAGACGCCATTTAGAAATACACCATTGTTGAATTCCGCTCTGAATGCAGATCCACAGTCGAGTTGTCTACAGACCACCTCAGCATCCTTCTTGTCCCAGCCGCTATCACAGACCGTCCCCCAGCGGTTCTCGTGTTTGATCTCCACCCTTCCACTGCAGGGGTCCCCGGAATTCACCAACCGGATCTCATCAGCTCCCCCTGTGAATAGTGAACAAAGGACCAGAAGGAAAAGGACAGAAAATTAGTTGCAAAGAAATCTCATTTGTGAGCACAATTGTCATCAAATCTTTAGGACATCCACCTGCCCTTATTGTCCTCTCTTAGTGCCTACTGTGGCATGTGTGCTACCATATCACCCTCAGTGGCTCGTACTAATAATCAACTCAGAACTCTTTCAGGCTTTCTAAATGACATCAAGATTTGTATATTAACATTTAAGACAAAAACATAATTTATCACTGGCCTGGTGACTAATATCAGTAAACTTTTAACTGTCTTAAGTAGGATCTGGGGCCATATAATGGAAATTGCTCTGGGCGCACAGTGAGCATGTGTGCCCGCTGTGTGTGCAGAAAGGGACGCAGACACATGTGCCTTTCTGTAATACAGATAGCGCTGGTGCCAGAGGGTGGGTGTGCCTCATTTGTATGAGGGCCTGGCCCCATGCAAATGAGGGAATTGCTTTGCCGCTGCACCTGCAATGCAGTATTATAGATGCGGCTACAGAGGCAAAGTTACTGTCAGGAGACGCACTGACAGAACGCCACCTAAAAGGTGGACCCTAAAAGGCAGCACACTTTCAGCGTCCCTCCTGAGACCCCATCTCTCGAAAACAGACACAGCTCACTGCAGCCCGCAATAATGCAGCCATGAGACTCTACGGATCTATATCAAGCAACCCTGACGACATGTACAGCGGTCGGGGAGGCCCCCTGTCGCGTTAGATATGGAAGACCAACTACGATGAGCTAAAAGGGCATCAAACATTTACCTTAACAGAGTGGTGAGTTGTAATTGCAGGGTCTTTTCCTGATATATTCAGAAGCTTACTTGAAGGGGGGGGGGTGTATAGCTCTTAATATGTGTTTATACCTCCCTATTGCAAAGTTATGTCTAAAAGGAGACATTAGGACTCCACGTGTCAGCATTGTTGACATGTTTCTGTCACTATATCAGTTTTGAGAGGGTTTAGGCATTCATCAGAACACTGGCCCTACTAATCTAAGCTACCCAAAACTAACTCTTAGTTGAGTGGTTTTAGGGGTATGTGTGTAAATTCATTTTATAACACTTTGTGTCTTATGTTGAATGATGCCGTTTAGGGTAAATATTCTTCAGGTTTCAGGAATGACTTGAAAGATTGAAAAAACACAAATATTGATCATATTATAATAAAGCCCCCACTGCCTAAACACCCACTTGACACATGACATGCAATGTGGTCGCAAGATTTTGTGGTTTGTCCTTGAATTTGGTGCACTCGTTACTCATTGTGATGTAGAAACAAATGGGGCATATTAACAAGAAAGTGGCAAAGCACGTTATAAGCCAAGAAGGCTAACGACACGCTGAGTCACTTCAGAAACTCAGGGCTGCACCATATTTACAACAAAATGGCGCAGTCATGCGTTTCCCCCTGCACTGGCGCTAACTTTAGCTGCCTAGTGCCAACACAGGGACTCTTTCACCATAGTGCAAGGGTGTCTGCGTGCAGGGGAAGATTGTTTATGTGCAGGAAGGTTGTCCTTCCTGGAAGGTTTGCCCTGGTCTTAATTTTGGTGCCACCTATTTAGACGGCCTTGTGTATAGGGGGAAGTGTCAAAATCAATGCGTGTTGAGGTGGAAAACTCACAGCAACACCCATTGCCCTCCCCTTTCACGCTAAGTACATCGTAAAATGGGGCCTTATTTGCAAGGCAGCGTTGCCACAATAAGTGGCTTAAGGCTGCCTTGTAAATAAGGCGAGGCCCCTGTCACTATCAGTACGTCACTGAAAGTGATGTTGTGGTGGCGACAGGGGCTTGTAAATATGCCCCAAAATATCTAATAGAATATCTAATGTCAAACACTTACTGGCCCTATCATAGTGGTCCAGCTTCTGAGGAGAGAAATTCATTTGGTACTTGGTTTCCTTTTTGCATACCTAGGTTATCGTTCAGCAGCTCAAGAATCTGCTGGTGTGTATTTCTCATCTCCAGCTTGGCAACAGTTCATCAAGCAGTGTTCAGTGTGTGATGATGCCCGTGCACAAAACTTCGAGTACGCCAGGGAAGGTGTGTATAAAGATGCGACAGCACCTGTGACACACATACGTTATGGCACATGTGTCACTCATTTCTTCTGAGGTACTCTTACTGCAGCTATCTAACTGCCAGTAAGATACAATTGTTTGTTACTTGTCTCCTAATCTAGTAAACATGTTCTGAAGTGGAGAGTGGGGCTGTCGTCAGACTCTGCCATGGAGTTTAAGCACTACACATTCATTGTGATTGACTCATCTGCTACATTATCAGACACACAATATGACAAGCTATTCCTGAAAAACGGTTCTACCGAAGCCAGATCACTCCCCTCATAGCCCGGGGGGGGGGGGGTGATCACCTGGACTGCTTCAGTTGGACAGTTCGTATGTAAAATAATTTAACAGATGAAATCGTCAAAATGAATGTGTAATGAATATTTATTCTGCTGTCATGGTGAAAGTACTATGGTTTTAGTTTTTCACTAATGTATGTACCTTTACATTTGTTTCCAGCCTCTTGGTATAGAACGGATAAAGATGTTAATAGATAGATAGGTAGGAAGATGGATAGATAGATAGATCGTAGATAGATAGATAGATAGATAGATAGATAGATAGATAGATAGATAGATAGATAGATAGATAGATGGATGGATGGATGGATGGATGGATAGATAGATGGATGGATGGATGGATAGATAGATAGATAGATAGATAGATAGATAGATAGATAGATAGATAGATAGATAGATAGATAGATAGATAGATAGATAGATAGATAGATAGATAGATAGATAGATAGATAGATAGATAGATAGATAGATAGATAGATAGATAGATAGATAGATAGATAGAAAGACAGACCGACCGACAGACAGATCGACCGACCGACAGACAGACAGACAGACCGACAGACAGACAGACAGACCGACAGACGGACGGATGGACGGACTGACAGAGAGACAGACAGACAGATAGATAGATAGATAGATAGATAGATAGATAGATAGATAGATATGTCAAAAGTATTGTTGCTGTAAATATTATGTTTTAAATATTAAACTTTTGATATAAAAATATTGATACTGTAATAATGTTCTTCAAGTATTAGCCTGTTTGTGCAACAAATGTTTTCTTGAGGAGGACTTTGGATATATCAAAATAGTTGATATTTTCAGTTACTTCTCAACCAGTTCTCAAACAAATAATCTTCAGAACTAGAACACTTAAAAAATGTATTTTTGAAAACACATTCAGCATACACAGTATATGTATATAAAGAATACATAATCATATTTAATAGCAAGACCATTTTTAAATTTGATCGAAATTATGTGTTAATCCTATTTCTAAAAGAAACCTCCCACAACATAGGAGCTGAGAATTCAAAAGCCAGATACTATCATGTACTGTTCAGCCCTGAGTGTAAATCAAAATACTACACAGTTCAAATAGGAATAAGGGTAAGATAGGTATTCTCATCTACAAATGTCAGTGAAGCTGGTAACCTTCAGTGTGCCTTCTCACAGCTCTAGAACTTCTCCTAATGTGTACGGTCACCCATGTGAAGTGTAGGATAGGCATAGTCGGAGTTCACCCAGCCGATGCCTCCTGTTCTTAACAGCTCATCTGCCTCTATGTCTTTATTCACTCTGTCTTCTTTTCAGACCACATGTTGCCAGCTTGGTGATGATCTAGATCTTCTGGTGTTGAAGAGTGTGTTCTGCCACCCTGCAGCTCCACCAGCGACTTGAATGATGCAGGACCACAAAGGTAATTTCGTTCAGCACAAGGACTGCTGGCGGGGATTCGACAGACAGGGATGCATACAGGGTACCCATCTTAGATAGGTGCAGCCTTCAAGACTGGTCCCTGGTTTCAGCAGCTGATGCTCCCGATCGCCAGGAGGTGTTCATATCAGCAGTAATGCTGCCATTTTTATGGGGTATACATACACTAACATTTAAATTTAGTCAATTGTCACTTTTCGAGAGGTTGAAATCTCCAGATGGATGAAGCTTCAGACTGTAACAAACAAGGGCCCCCTTTTGAGAAGAAACGCTGAACAGGATTTGCTGCTGTGTAGAAGATCATAGCGAGAGCTACAACAAAGTCAGACCAACCGCGACGCACCTTCGTTAGATTGGAGTGCAGGTAGGTCCAAGTCTCCTTTCTGTCTTCAAAAGCACTTTTTAGCCAAACATATTCCACAACCCAAAATGCAGTTTTAAGCTGTTTGGGCACCTCTATCACAATTTCTAAGAGTCCAGTAGTGAATGGGCACCGTGTGGAGATTAGGAATTACTCCAGGCAGGGTGAATACCACATTTTTGAAACTGAACTCAGACAAGACCTAAGTTATTTCCTTTGGCTCTAAAGCCTCATCAGACTCCAATCGTTGGTGGCCCTCTAAGATGGGTAATCCTCCTCGTGTTTCTCCTCTGGTCAGAAATGTGATGCGTAGCTTACCTTTGAGTCTTAGATAAAATCTCTGTCCAGCTCCTGTTTCCTGATTCTTAGGTCTCTGAGACGTATGATGCATTTCATTCCAGTGGATCAGCAGAGGACCATTGTGTATGCCGTACTCACCTCCAAGTTGGTTTATTGGAATAGACTATAGATTGGGCTTCCCGCTTTTCTTGTATATTGTCTACAGATTCATCAAAACCCTGAAGTCCAACTTATCCTCAAACTCCCGCCCTGGCGTCCCATCTCAACTCACCTGTGCCAGCTTCACCAGCTGCTAATAAGTAAAAAGATCCAATTTAAGGCCATCACTTTTGCTTTTAAGATTTTTCACTGCAGAGGTCCTCTTTATCTTAGGCATCCGTTCAAACTTTCATCCCAGGTTCGATCCATTCCCTCTAATAATTTGAAGTTGTTTCAAGCCCCTCGTATTATCAAATCAAGAAGAGGTGGTCACTCCTGTCATATATGACATCCAGGCTGTGTATGCCTTATTGGTGGCTTTGAGAAGATGTCGATCTGAAACGATCTTCAGGAAAAAGATGAAAACATATTTTGTTTGACTCCATGATAACTTAATCTTGAGCTGATGCCCCCCCAAACTCATCGTCCACTTATACAGTCAGCACCAGGGCACTTTTCTAGGTAGCTCTGCGCTCTGTAAAATATTGTATTGGTAGTCCTGGTTTCAAGCAGCAAGGCAGGCTTTAAATAGCAAGGCAGTTCTCTGAGGGTTTAAGGCAAACTTACAGGCACCAAGCTGGCCTTTAAAAGCAGAGAAACCCTCTGAAGAACATTACAGATGTTCTGAGTGCCCTCCACAGGTCCAGGAGTGAACTGAAGAGAGGGTATTATTGCCCTACTTTTGGACCCGTTACCAGTGTTGATGTGTAAGAAAAGTAAAGTGTTTTCCCCCCACAGATAGTTTTTGAATGTCCTTCCTCTCTGAGCAGGTTTAAAGTGGTATGGGGTGACAAAATACTAGTGTAAAGTTCTTTGTGTGTGTGTTACAGAAGCTCCTTTGATGGGGAATAACTTGACTCCACACATCCTGGCAGGTTGACCCATCCTGCAAAAATCTAGTTTCCCTTTGTCAAACAGTCTGGGAGGAATACACAAAGGCCCATTGCAATGCTGATCACAGTCATGTGACCAAGGGTACCAGGATGCAGGCTGCAGGTGCCAAATGATTAAGACAAGAAAATGACAACTTTCTAAAAGTGACATTTTTAAAATTGTGGCCTAAAATCTGACAATGCCAATAAAGAGGATTTTAAATAACAATTTTTTGACGATCAACATGAGATTTATACCTCTTTCCAAACAAAGATTATCACTTATTAAATGTATTAGGGTAACCCAATATTATCTCATGAAAGAGGTGGGTCTTGAAGTAATGAAAAGCAAATTTAGGGGGTTTTCACTACCAGGACAAAAGAGACATGCCCAACTGTTTAATACGATGCGCCCTGCCCTCTGGGCAGTTTAGTGCTTTCCTTAGTGGTGGCCTATTTGCATTAGAAATTGAGGTTTAGGTCTGGAAAAGGGGTTATTTGGCAGGTCAAATGGCTGTTTAAAACTCAACACAGGCTACTTAAGTGGCTGGCACAATAGGTGCTGTAGGCTCACTGGTAGTTTGTAAGAGACTCTTAGGTAAATTAAATGTGCCAATTAGGTGTAGGTTAATTTTAGCTTGTACTATTCCATCCTCTGGTGTCTAAACAATGGTCGACACGTTTCAGCCACTTGTCGCCTAAAAAGGTCGGTGGGGCTTTCTTCAGGACCAGGTGAGTTCTGTGTGAAGAGTTACTGATGTCTACTCTTAGGTGAAGGTCAAAATTGGACCTCTCATGCGCTAAATATTTAGCTTCTCAAACAGGCTCCAGGAGGTTAGAAGGAGGGGCGCTTCTCGTCGCTCGCTGCTCCTGCATGCAGCTTGTGCTGTCTCTTCCTCTTCTGGGCCCGACCGACCTTTTTAGGCGACAAGTGGCTGAAACATGTCGACCATTGTTTAGACACCAGAGGATGGAATATGTATGAATCCTAACTACTTCTAAAACCATATTCTGCCATATCCTCAACCCACAATTCAATCCCGGACAATAAAGTGCATTTTCCCTGGAATGATTGGATTGTTTTTATAAATTCACTCACACGTCACCCACTATCACTAATCACTACTGTTTTTAACCTAGGGTGTTCTCCTCCAGGTGGAGGGTGCATACCAACTGACCCCATGATTCTGCACAGACGTGTAAACGAAGGCAGAGAACCAACATATACCGCCTATACCACCATTGCTACACGTGTATGAGGGTCTTTTACCAAGGGTCATCCCAGTTTGAACTGTACCCAGGTTATACAGGACAAATGATCCTCCCTCCCCCCTCTTGATGAAAAAAAGATGTTAAAAACAAGACATTTCCTTTTTGCCACATTGATATCAATGGGACTTCCATCAAGGTCCTGGTGGACTCATGTTCATGGTATACTATTGTACCCCACGTTTTGGTTAAAACAAAGTGGCCTAACATTTCACCTTGTGGATATACTGGTCATAAATTGTAACTCGATGGGTTCTTCATGGTGATTTTATCCTTTCAGGGAAGGAATACACGAGCAAAAGTGTATGTTACAAGAGTTATTGAAGCATTATTAGGGTGGCCTCATCAAGAGAAGCTTGGTATAAGGCTAGATCCTAGAGCAGATCCTCCTGTTTTTTCAATTACAGCAAACTTGACAAATTCTGGATCTGCTAAATCTGCTGATTCTTCTTTTGCACGAAGGATTGAGAAGGAAAATCCTATGTTATTTTGTGACAACCTTGCTCAATATAAAGGGTTTGAACATCACATAAAACTACATGCCAATGCCTTCCCTGTCAGTCATAGAGTTAGAAATGTTACTCTGTCTTACAGGAATAGGCTGAAGGAAATGCTTGATGATATGTGTAAGAAAAGAATAATTGAACCCATAGAATCATCACCTTGGGTTTCTTCAGTGGTGATTTCAGTTAAATCTGGAGGTGACCTTCGTTTATGCATTGACTTATGCAGTTTGAATAATGCAATTTGTGTAGATTTCGATCCATTGCCAAATTTACATGAGATGGTGTTGTGAACTTATCTAGGACTCTAATTAAATGTTCCCGATTTATGCCCTTATGTGGTTATACCAAATCATATCCTTATAAAGGCATAAGAATCATATCCATATTTAGTAATAGCCAATGCTGTCCAAATACTGCAAGGCTACTTCCTTAGACTCCTAGAAAGTACAACGAGTTCTTTAAACTTAACAAACCTCCAGCCACCCGGGAATTCCCCCTGCTTTTGTTTTGATTTGTCCTAGAACTCCTGCGAGTCCTGAAAGAACTGCCAGTTCTTAGTGACATTTCTTATTGACGTCTTATGTCCAACCTTACGTCAAACACGGCACCTTCCAGTTATAAATATAAGAGCATTTGCCTTAAGCAACACACGGTGGTTAGGAGCAGAGCGGCTATCTACTTACCCGAAGCCCAGCTGATTCGAGTGCCGAAGGAAGCCGTCCCTCCCATTTGACGCACTGAGAAAGACGCTGTCTTTTCTCCTGCCGAGAAAATCCAGCTCCAGCGTTTCCAGTCACCCTTGCGGGTTACTGGGAGATCGAGTCCTGAGAACAAGATACAAGACCTCCTTCATTCTAAAACCAAGGTACGGAGCTGATTAGACCCTTAGAGAATTCTTGATTCAGATTCTTGGCAAAACGAACTTAACTTAAACTGCAGCTCACTTACTCCTTCCCACGTACTAGGCTTAGGTTCGGTACACTGGGGTAGGCGTAATTTAGAAGCACCAGTTGAGTACGTTTAGTCAACTTTTATCATTGTTTGTAATTGTATATATTTTATCTGTTTTAAGTATCATATGGCTCAGAAACCATATCAATGCTTTTACAGCATTATTTTATAATACTCCTTTTACTGTACATACTTTACTTTATGACAAGTATTGCAATTGTGGCAATTCACTTCTCTTGCATGAGAAAGAAGACTGCTCAAGAAATAACACCTTTTATTAAAATCGCCCGTCTCTTTATTTCTCTGCACTCTGGTGAAAACTAAGCATGCACGATTGACTGAGTGAAATAGCTATCTTTTGCTTTCACACGACTCTGGAGATATACTCCTTATTCTGGAGGAAGCAAAGTTGTCATGTGTATGCGGTTGTCAGAAGCTAATCCCTTCTTGTCTAATCAGGGAAGTTAACTCCTCACTGTTCATTCGAGAAAGCTTCTAGTGACCTCTGAGCTAGCTGGCATACCTAATTAAGTCTAACATATTCAGTAGAGACCTAGTCGACCTCAGTCCTACCTCTAAACTGCTGTTTATGTTATTCCAATGTGCAGAGCCTATTGGGAATATAGGAACTACACTACATGGCGCCCAACGTTTGGTAAGGTGATAATCTAACGCAAGATACTAGAGTAACTCAGTCGTGCTTTTCACACAGACCCCTTTCTCCCGTAAAAACTCCAATAGACGTCTGGAGTGGGTGAAAGGTTAATATCCGCTGGAACTTGGTAGGATGAGAATCATATGTATTTGTTTTTGGTATAGTCAACGTTGAAGGATACAGTGTTCCAAAATATTGTCCACCTAATCTTAATATAACAGACCAACCTTTTGAGCTTGCTTAAATAATTGAAAATCCTATGAAGAATTAGGCAGAGATAGTTTGGGTGGTAAACCAGCAAAACCCCAACTAATTGAAAATCCTGAAAAAGCTTTCATTAACAATAATCTCAATTCCCAAAAGAAGCAGTGGGAGGGTAATAAACAAACCACTCCCAGAGAAAAACAGTTTCAGTCCAGAGGAAGTTCTCCCCAACGAAGAAATAAATCTCCAGAGGGGGGGGGGGGCAAGTCTCCACAACGGGAGAGTCCTCTGAAAAAAGATACAACCTTAGAAATAGGGACAATTTGAGAAAACCTGACAGATATCAAGATATTGATACACGTCCCTCTCGTTCTTTTCAGACTTCGTCAAAGAAATCAGAAAGAAGAGGACGATCAGAACATAAAGAAGAGCACGTCAAGTCCAAAGACAAGGAACCTGCTCATCAAAGTAAAAAAAACAATTTCCCAGAAAGAAGGTAGCCAGTATTAAAATAAAACTTGCCGAGATTCCTGAGGACACAACTGAAAAACGTAGAGTGGGCCCAGACAATGCTAGACAGCGCAGCAGAAGTGACCATAGCTCGCAAGATCCTGATGAATCTTCTGGAGACAGTGGTCACGAATGAATACATTCAAGTGAAAACTGCAGACACCCGAGTGTGCGTGCCCCATAAACTATACGAAATAACATTACGTATAGAGGGAGATAAAACTAGGAAAATAAAAGGTCTCTTTTGGGAGAATCTATCTTAAGGCTATGATATCCTTTTAGCAGAGAAAGACTGGTTACCAGAGTTTGTCAGGAAGTGCCCACATGGCGAAGAAATGATCATGCCTGCCTTCTCAAATCACATTCCAATTAATAAAAAATACACATTTGCTAGAAAATGGGCAGTGGCTCAAGCCCCTGCATTAAAAAATAATGTAGGATGGGATGAGGATTCTCCTCACCATACAATTCAATTAAAAAGTTAACCTACTGCACAGAGGCAGTATCCTGTTAAGCAAGGAGCTAAAAAACATGTAAGATATATCTTAGATCAACTAGAATATAAGGGGGTGATTGAAACATGCACCTCACAAATGAACAATTCTTTGTATCCTGTCTCCAAACCAGACGATTCATATCGTCTAGTTTTGGACTACAGACACTTAAACTCCTGCTGTAAAACTTTTGCAGTATAAAACTAACAAGGTGCAGCACTAATGAATAACATTGTGTGTGTTAGACCTGTCAGCCCTAGGGTGGTCTTTCCCTATTTTATTTTCGCCCTTGCCTCATTTCTCCCACCTTCTTTTTGTGGGCACCTTTCCATGGCCAATCCATGTTAGGGTGCAAGTGCTCTCTACTCCAAACATGGCTGCCATGGCCCCTGCTACTGCAGCGTGGTCTTTTAGTGTAGCATCCTAATTGCCAGGAGCTGGCTGGGACCCCATATATTGTTGCAATGCCAGCCTGCCATCCCCAGTCCATAGGTAGAGTGGGGAAGCTCCTGGAACCTTCCAGAAGAAAGGCGGAGCCTATTTATGCCACCTTAGAGAGTGGTCACCTGACCTGGGCATATATTAGCAAGGGAGGGAACTTTTTTTAGTCAGTTGGAGCATCACTGACCTGTGGGACACACTTAGGGGATTTAGGTGGGAGGGCCTAGTCAGGAACTTATGCCACTGGGAGTGACAGGATTTAGGTGCTGCCTCTTAAGTTGAGTGAGGTATCCTAAACTAGCCCCCTAACATCTGGCCCCCCTGTCCCAAAACAGAGATTAAGAGCCTGGGAATCTGGCTAGAGAAAGATCTGTCCTTCAAAACCCAAGCCCAAAAAAATGCTGGGATTTGTTTTGGGCTTCTTAGATCAGTCAGGAAAATCCTGCCCTTGCTCCCTCACATCTCCCGAAAACAACTTATCCAAGGCCTTATTCTATCTAGGCTGGATTACAGTAATGCCATCTACCTGGGAGCACCTGAAGCCACCTTCAACAAATTACAACGAATCCAGAATGCCGCTGCCCGGCTTCTCACCAACACCCCGGCCAGATCCTCCGCCAAACCATCTTTGAAGCTCCTTCATTGGCTTCCAGTAAGAGAAAGAGTTAAATTCAAGGCTCTCTGCCTGGCTCATAAACTCTTACAGGATAAAGGTCCCCCCATTCTCAAAAACGTTATCCCTCCATTCGGATCACGAACGCCTCATCACAGTTCACAGAGTGAAAAGGGCGCGCACAGGTGGACGGCGATTCTCAGTAAACACGTCCAGCCTATAGAACACCCTCCCCCATAAACTGAGGATGGAATCAGATCAACTCTGATGATGACCCACGCCCCCCCCAGCGCGAAGTGAGCGAAGTTGCCCCGGGGCCGGAGGGAGGCCCGAGAAGAGAGCGGGAGTAGCGTGGGCCTCCCCGAACAGTCCCCTCATCCCCTGAGGCCTGCCAGACTCCGGAGGCTCTTGGAGAAGAATGAGAGCCCTCCCCTGCCGACACCACCGCAAGGGCCGAGAAGGCTGAAGTTGTCAGGT
The DNA here is from genome assembly GCF_964263255.1 of Lissotriton vulgaris. Lineage (NCBI taxonomy): Eukaryota > Metazoa > Chordata > Amphibia > Caudata > Salamandridae > Lissotriton > Lissotriton vulgaris. The sequence goes on along the minus strand of NW_028255083.1, from coordinate 79,645 downwards.
AACCCCCTGGGAGGAGGGCGGCGATCACGCATGGACGCGGGGCCTCCATGGTGGTAGCAGGAGGACCCTGGAACGCCCCTCCCCCCAGTAGAACTAAGACTGGGCCTGTGAGCCTGCATCGGGCCTCTTTGAAACTGGACCGGGGCCAGGGCCCCCTTAAACCGAGGGGAGGGCCACACGGAAAGAACCAACCCTTGCCTGGGGGGGGTAAAGTTAAAAGTTCACATATTGGTGCACTGGTGAATGTGGCCTAACTGAAAACTTTCATCTAGACGGAAGGCCAATGCATGAACTTACCTGGTGCCTGGTTCCCTACTGAACTCCTTGCAGGGGCGGGCTCCACAGAATATTTATGGGGATGTGCTTTAATACTTAATCCCTTACTACTACAGGTTATAGGGAGTACTGAATTGCCCTCTGGGGGAAGGAATCTAATTAAATACTTACCTTTAATGAACTGTTTATTCTGATAGGATGAAATGCACATTTTTACCGCCTGAAATGCTAGCTCATGGTTCATGAAAGTACCCACCTCACTTGGTGGAAAGGTTATTGCGACAGGCTATGATATTCACTGAATTGTTATCTTTTCTCCCATGATAAAAATGCTTTAGTGAAATACTCTAGGAAATGCTGATGTATTGATTGCCCTGATCCTAATCATATATAAAAGCTATTCATTTTAATCAAAAGTAATAGTGTGGTCTCCATTATTGCGCCCACTTATTGTCTCAGTGGATGAGTGTGTTGTGTAGCTACTTTACACGTAATCCCCTGGTTGCCTACCTGCTCGAGCCAAGGGACCCCCCAAAGAACTGGTGGTTCCAGTTCTTACAGTGCGCAAGAAATATAAAACAAAATTAGATATTTCTTCTGTCAAAACATAGCACCTGAAAGCAGATATTTGACCGCTTTCTCCAGCATGGGGACCCAAAAACAATGTTGTCGTCTCCCACAGGGATTCAAGAACAGACCAGGATTATTTTCAGCCAGGGTAACAGAGTTACTACAAATATATGATGATGCGGCATTATCTTATGTCGATGACATCTATCTTACAGACGATGACCTGGAGACTCACTTTAAAAGAGTGAACACCATAATACTTGGGTTCGCATCTGAAGGGTACAAATCTTACTTTAAAAAATCACAAATTGCCCATCTAACTGTCCTATGTTTAGGATATGAATTATCAAGTGAAGGCAAAAGCCTAGCAGACAACTTCTTAGAGAAGTGTGCTGTACTCCAAGTTCCAAAAATGCTGACAAACTTACAATCAATACTAGGTTTCCTGAATTTCGGAAGAACATACATTCTAAATTATGCAGAGAGGGTTAAACCTCTCTACGAATTAATAAAACCTGATTTCAAACCAATTAATTGGACTCAAAAACATACAGACATTTTAAGATCATTAGAGACAGACATGTTAATTAAAACAAAACTGCAAACGCACGCAAACGTACGCAACCTTGTAATCCGAGTAATCACAGGAAGATGCGGATTCACATACCTGACCTCTAATGAGGGAGAAACGTTACCAATAGCGTACAAATCACACTTGTACACACAAGCTGAAATGAAATTCAGTTTGACTGAAAAAATTCTAACTGAAGTTCAAACTGCTGTAGCAAAAGAGAGAGCCCTAGCCCAAGGGAAAAGGATATCTGTTTTAACAACAGTATCAGCCCTTGAGGCAGTAACAAGACCAGGCATTTCAAATGCTATAGCTCTAGATCCAAAATGGATACAATGGGAAAACTCTCTTGCTACAGAAGACGTGAAACACGCTTTTGATCCGAAAATGAAAAAACTTGAATATCTGGAATATGAACATGAATGCCCTCTGTCAATCGAAATTCTGCCTCTTGAACAGTACACCTGTGTAATCTACATGGACAGATATGCACAACACTATGTTGTGGAAAAACAAATTTACAATGCTGCGTGCATGATTGTTAAAGGTTACTGGCCTTAGGTAAATTCAGACCGATGGTCACTAAATCTGAATCACTCAGAAACTGTACAGCTCAGCGAGCTGAAATAAGATCTCTAAAGATGCCGCTTGAAAATGCTGATCGCAAATTCCCGACACTAATAGTGTGCGATTCGCATTACTGCATCCAGTCTTACAATAATTCCATGCAGACCTGGATAAAAAGCGGATTCAAAGATGAGACTGGTGCAACAATAAAGCATAAAAAACTAAGGGTGGGCGTAGTGGGGCTTCGTGAAGCTACGCGAAGTGGGCGAGAAACTACGTCCACCTACGCACTTCGCGTAGCCCCACTGCGCGCCACCCGCCTCCCTCCTGCCCTCCCTAAATACTTAAATTATATTTTAGAAAACAATTAAAAAACACTTACCTTGTCCGCCGCGTCCCCGGGGCAAACTCTCGTCATCCCGCTATTCGCGCTGCCGTCTTGAATAGTAATGCGCATGCGCGGCAGCCTGCACATGCGCATTTCTCGTGAGAAATGCGCATGCGCGGGTGGCCGCGCATGCGCATTGCTATCAAAGATGGCGGCGCGAATCGTGGGATGATGAGAGGGAGCCCCGGGGACGCACCGGACAAGGTAAGTGGTTTTGAAAATATAATTTAAGTATTTAGGGAGGACGGGAGGGAGGCGGGTGGCGGGCAACTGGCGGGCAACTTCGCTACGCCCGCGGGGTGGGCGTATTGTTGCCTGCTACGCCTACTTCGCAAATGGCGAAGTAGGCAACACTACGTCCACTCCATGGGCGTAGCGAAGTGCTACGCCCAGGGTTATAAAAAACTATGGGAACAAGTAGTTCTTTTACAGAAAGAACTACAAAAGACTCACGTGATACATACGCAGAGTCTTCAACGTGATGGCGTTCACGTTGCAGGGAATTCATTGGCTGACAGAGCCACAGCGGCAGCTGATCACTCGGCTTCCGTAGCTACAAAAAAGCGTATGAAAAAACAAATAGATGGCGAGACGCTGCTTGCAGTAAAAGCCTCAATGGAAGGCAATTATGCGGCATTACATCTAAACTATCCACTCAGCAATACATACATAATTGATGCGAACTCCGTTCCGTTTGCTCAAATCCCTGAATTGGGGGATAGAGTAATTCCAAACACGAACCAGAGAATCTTCTTGATACAAGAAGCACACATGCGATTGGGTCTGAGGCACCAAGAGATCCTGAAATCTCTAATAGAATTACAATCAAAATACTGGTGGCTGGGGATGAGCGTGCAAATTTATAACTTTGCCATGAATTGTCTGGACTGCAACAGAGATTGCAGTTGTGAACCGGACCAGACACCTGCCCAGACACCACTATTGGACAGCATCAGGCTATCTATGCGCAGACATCCAGATGGAGAAATGTGATCCCCTAATTATTGAGAAAAGATTCATTTAGATGTGGCCCCAGAGCTCTGCTGATGCCACAACTGTTATAAAAAGATTTGCGAGTCTTTATCAGCATATACACAATTGGTGTGATACATTCTGACCAGGGTCCTGCGTTTAGCTCTCGGGCTTACAAGGAGACCATGGCCAGCATGGGCATTGCATTGCGGTATTCTAGTCCATTCCATCCCGAGGTGAAATGCAGTAGTGGAGAGAAAAAACTGTGACATAAAGCAATCTATAACAGCGAGGGTATTAGGTTCGGACGACGGGTGGGTCAGACATCTAACAAGTGTCCAACGTAGTCTTAATAACATGCCAAGAAATTCTCTAGGAGTTATCAGCCCGTACGAACTTTTATTTGGTACTAGAATGATCATCCAGGATTTGGATTGTCAGACTTCAGTGGTGAAACAAAAAACTTTTGATATCAAAGATCGTTTGGCTGTTTTACTGGACTTAAATGAAATGAGAAAAAGTCTAAGTAACGAAAAGCGAAAGCCAACGACCACTGAAGAAAAACCCCCTGTCCTAGCAAGACCTGTCTGGATTCCAAAGATTGGGGATCTGGTCAGAGAAAAGATAGCGGTGAAGAATGAATTTGGGATTTCTTACAGAAAAACAGTACCTGTCTTAGCTGTCAGCGGAACAAGATCAGTAGTAAACCGCCCCTTGCTGGCAAAAAGGAGAACTGAGTTGAACCAATCGACCTGGCGAAACCACAACCATGTGGCAAATAATAAGTAGTAGGCCCAGTGGACTCCCAAGAAATAGCAGAAGACCAAATCTTGCTACAATCCAAGAGGTTCAAACTTAGAGACTAATCACATTTGATAAACCTGCAGTGAATAAAAAAGGACTATGCAACAAAGCCATGGAACTTGTACCTCTTGAAACCCAAATTGCAACAGTTCATCAAGAAACACCTGTCTACAACGATGTAGCCTCGGACTATATAAATGTAACAAAAGAAAATCCAAAGATAAATGAAAATCCAGAAGCAATTCCACCAATTGACACAACTGCATCTGGCTACTTTATCAACTTTGATGACTTTTCTGATGATCCAAGTGAACATGGAGACAAGCCAGCAGCAAAAACATTCAAAAAGAAAATCACAGAGCTCTTTCATTAACTCAGTGAAACATATCTAACTTCACCATGGATTAAAATATGGATTGTGTCAGGTGTATTTTTCTTCCTTCTGTGGCTCATCTTAGTTTTAAGTTTGGGTAGATTTATTGATGGAAAATATAGTACAATGGACACAGCAAGTCAGAACATCAACTTGGTCCTGAAACCAAACAGATCCTCTCACATCAAAAAAAAAACTATCTTCAGTGAACATCACAGCTATCCCTATACCTGGTGGTATAGCATGGGACTGAACTGACTATGAAATCTATGGCCCGGTTGAGCCCTTGAAATATCCACACCAATTCAAGATCTCCTTAAGTGACTTTGTATCACCTAGTACCTTCTCTGATGATTGGGCCTTTGAAAATATTAATAATATGATGTCAGATTTAGAAATGTCAGCAAAATTTACAGAACATGATTATTTACAGGGTTCTTCGAATTATGAGTGTTGGACCCGGCCCATTAGGCAGGTTCACCCCTAGACTTTTTGCGTTTTCCTAGCCTATTTATGGAACCTGGTGTTGGTGATTTTAGGCCTCTGCGCACTTTTTCACTGTGGTACAGTGTAAAGTGCATGAGCTCTCTGTATGTGTGGTGAGTGACCTGCCCTCCCATAGGAATGAATGGGGAGTATGTATGCCCATGGTAGTTCCTGATGTGTGGGGAGTGCAGGGGCGAGTTTGGTATGTATCAACTCATGAGAGTGAATGCTGCAAAATGATGTATGCGACATGACTGTGTCTAGTCTAGAAGTACTACTTTTGGAAGTTGGCATATTTGTGTAGGTTGTTGCTAGCGTGTGATTGGCTGGTGAGCCTGGCCCAGAGTGCATGAGCCTGCTTGTGGATTGACTGTCTGGTTTGAGGATGACAGGGGCTGGAGAGCCCAGGAGGTTGTCTGAGTCAGCCCATGGATGAAAGGCAGCATCTGCTGCCAGGGAAGTGGGAGGAGATGGCACCTGATAGTGAAGGGCTGTTCCTGTGTAACTACAAAGCTGGCTCCACCTCCCGCTGGGCGACTGACACCTCTGTCCCTGATACTGAAGGGGACTTCCCTCTAAACCAGTCCAGCTGGTTCTCACACTGCCTGCTTCAAAGGACTTCAAAGGACTTCAAAGGTTTTGCACTGTATAAGAAGGGGTTGTATCCCCTTCCAAAATGTTCTTGTTTCTGACTTGAATCTGCCAGGGGCATGCTGCTGCTGGGGCTCAGGGGAACCCCTGGGCCCTGCCCAGCTCCTGGACCTCTGATGGACTTTCCTGGACTCCTGGGGGACCCCTCTGCCTTGCTGGGCTGAGGGGGAGACTTTGCTTGCCCCCTTGGAATCTCTGGGACCTTGTTGCAGCATGGAGGAGCTGCATTTGCCTGCAGGAAGCGCTGTGCTTCCCCCTGAGCGCCTGGGAGCGCTCTGCCTGTTTTCTGGCGCTGTAGAGAGCTTTATTTGGATTATAGCGCTGAGGAGCGCTTTGGCCGCCCTGGCGAGTGCCCACCTCGCTTATTGTTAATTTTGTCTGACTTTGGCTTCCCACGCCGTGATTGCCACTGCCCGGGGCCAGGACGAGGACCAGGAGCTGCGGTAGCGAAGATCGAAGCCGCCGCGCTCCTATTGGCCCAGCGAGACGAGCCCCTCCAGTAACGCCGCGCTGGGATTGGCCCAGCGCTGCCGCGTCATCGCCGAGGCCGCGCCCTGATTGGCTGACGGCTCAGCATCTCCCAGGGGCTGGTCCCGGGAGCCGCGCTGTCATTGGCTGGCTCCCGGGCGTGTTTTGAAGATGGCCGTGATCACCGCCGGGCCCGGGGAGAGGAGAGAGGATGGCGCTGCATGGCCGCAGGTCGGCCGGGCTCCCGTGAGTTGAGGGAGCCCGGCGGCATTTGAGGAGAGGAGCGGCGGGGGCTCGAGGCACATTGCTGGTGCCTGCCCCCACCGCCAGCAGAGAAGAGCCGCCGTCCGGAGGAGCCGCCCCTGAGGCCCGGTGAGTCTGGGCTGGGGCCGGGCGGAGTGGGGCAGAGCAGGGGAGGGGCGCCGGGACACGTTGTCGGTGTCCGCCCCTCCCCCGCAGTAGCGCGAGCTCGCGCTCGAGGCAGAGAAGCCACGAAGGCTTCAAGGGCGGCCCCAGATGGCAGTGGGCCGCCCCAACGTTTCGCCTAGTGCAAGTAGGAAGCCATGAAGGCTTCATGGGCGGCCCCGGTTGGCAGTGGGTCGCCCCAACGTGCACGGAGCCCGGAGAGGCTCCCCGCCCCATTTTTCGTAGTTAGAGCCCTGAGAGGCTCTGGGGGCATTTTGAGAAATTAGAGTCCCCCGTAGGGGACTCCACCGTGAACGGCGCAGAGTCAGGGCGGCCCCAGTTGGCAGCGGGTCACCCCAACGTTGTCCAGGGCCATGAGAAGGCTCGAGGGGGCATTGTCTGCAGAGCCTGAGGGCTCCAACGTTTGACCAGTGTTTGTTTTAAAGCCTGTGTGGCTCAGGTGGCGCAGATTTGTTCTGGAGGCTACTGAGAGCCACAACTTTTTGTTTTCCAGCTGTCCAGCACTTTGTGTGCAGCTGCCACGTTTAGGCTTTTTTTTGGACTTGTGACTGGCGCTGCATGGCAGCGCACCCTGACTTTGGACTCAGGGCATCTTTGCCCCACAAGGCCAGTTGGCCTAGGGACTGCCACAGGTAGTGGCTTATGTAGTGTTGGCGCAATGTGATTCCTATGCTTTTTATAGTTATTGCTAATGTGAGTTTTTTGCGCTATTGACTTATTATGCACCTCTGAATGTGTTACTGCATCATGTGTCTTTCTTTCCATGCGCTGCACCTCTGAATGTTTAGTCATCATGTGTTCTTCTTTATTACTCCTCTGAATGTAGGTTATTGCATCATGGGTAATGTGTCCTTTTCCTAGACCCCTAAATGCTGAGTGATACTTAGGTGGTTGTCTTTTCTACTCCTCTGAATGTAGGTTTATTGCATCATGAGTAATGTATTCTTTCTTAGACCCCTAATGCTGTGTGATACTTAGGTGGTTCTTCTTTCTTAGTACAGGTGGTCCTAGTAAGGTCCTGGTTCCTGTTACCAGTGGTTACTGGTGGTTATCTTTGATTATTATTTTATGTTACATTTATTCTTTATTCTAGAAGTGATTTGATATTCTACATTTTATCTAGAAGTGCTATATCTGAATATGACAGTGGCCCTTGTGGCCCTGTCTTGTGTACATAATCCCTGTGAATATTGCCCGTGCCAGTTGGCACCATGTATATGTGTGATTTTATCTGATGTGTTTTTACAATACAAAAGTTATTTTTATAATAACCTTGTGTGGAGTCTCTTCTGTGGTGTGCCTAGTATGTTGTTGCTGTTGTGCGCTGGCGCAAATGCTTTACACATTGCCTCCGAGTTTAGCCTTACTGCTTGAGCCAAGCTACCAAGGGGGTGAGCAGAGGTTATCTTGGCGTGTGACTTCCTTGCCCTGACTAGAATGGTGGTTTCTGCCTGGCTATGGCGTCAGCCTTAGCCTACCAGAAATAGCCAGTTCTAACAATGAGGAAATGTATTGTTACAATCACTTTGGGCATCATTATCTGCATAAATCTGCTAATCCTAGAAATGTTTTCAGTTATAATCAGTGGGAACATTGTCCAACTCCGCCAAAAGGCATTTCAAAAACTTTTTATAGGAAATTTCCATACTTCTCAGAGTTTAATTACACTAATCCAGAAATGTTTTATTACAAACTGTTATATAAGACAGGAGTGAAAAACATGTTGACAAATACTAACCTGATTTATTCTGAAACATTTTATGAAAAAATGTCTACATTTGGTTTTGAATTTTGGAAAAGAAACATTGAGACAAAAACCATCTGGGGTACAAAATATTGGCAGGTACAAGGTCTAGAATCATTGTTTAGAGCCTGCATGATCCCAGAACAAATAATATTCTTGAATGACACCATTCAACAATCAACATGTCTTGGTTTAGCCAAGATAAAAGATTTAAACAACCCGTCTATACCAAAGCGTATGCCTGATAGAAACACCACTACAGATGAGGGGTTAGGCGTGTCCTATATTTTAAAACAAAACAGAACAATTCCTGATTGGAACAAATGGTTGATCTGGCCCACAGACACTAATAACTGTCAAGATAGATTCCTGAACAAAATACAGGGGTTCAAACAGAACAGGCCAGACCCAAGATATTCCCAGAGACAACATCCAGGGATAGTTACAACATACAGTGTAGGAAAACTATGCCTCGATTGGCTACAGAGATACACACTTCCCGAAAATAAGCAACACTTTACTTTACTTAAAGATGGTGCTGACTTGCAAGATTTCATAATGGGACCTCGCAAATAGCGTCAAAAACGTTTCATATACGCCGGTGTGTATGCAGCTTACAATGAAGCTTGGAAAGTAATACAAATTGAAACTGCAGAAAAAATACGGGAAATTGATCGTATTAATTTGGAAAAATCACTTTCTGTAGTGGACAATGGGTTAACGACTCTGTCCTCCAGAATTTATTCACTGGACAGCATTGTATCATCTGCTATTGATATAATAGAACAGGATATGCTAATGTTACAACATGGTCAATCCCAATCACGTTCTATTGTACAGCTAGGCTGGACGTTACAAAACCTCCGTTCAGAATATGTGCCATGGCGTCTAATCATTTCATTTCATAAAGCTTTATTCGGAACATTTAAAAAACATGTCCATAAAAGCACATACAGTTACAAATACAAACAATTCATTAAACATTACATATTTCATTAAAGAAAACACATAATACAAAATATCCAGAGGGGGATGGAATAAATATTTAAAAAATATTTAAATATTTTAAAAACACATACTTTTCCTGGCGCTAATAGCTTTAAGCAAGAAAGTAGCAGTAAAAAAGCAAATGTCCGGATGACTCAGATTAAAAAGCAGTCTCATAGCATCCGTAGTAGTTCTGACTCCAAATCTGTTTAACATAGGCTTCAGGTAGAATTTCCGTAATTCCCTATACAGTTCGCATGTTAATAAAAAGTGCTTAGTGCTCTGTTCCGTTTTGTTATCACATTCACAAGGGCCAATAGGGCGCATTTTAATGTTAGGGCACGCAACAAGATAATGTACTATACCCATCCTCATTCTGGTTAGTACAAACTGGTGCGAAACTCTGGTTACTTGTGACAAATACGGACTAAATCCAATAAATTCATTCATGCTATTGTACAGTACACATGTAGATAACTTGGAATCCTCCAAAAAATGCCTTTCATTACAATAATTAAGAAAAATTGTTTTCATATTTGATTTGGAGATATCCGAGACACTGTAGGGATCATTAATCACATTGGTCCAGAAAATCTTTTGAGAACATTCGATAATGTATTTAATCCAAGGGATATTTAAGTGCTGGTCTAATGAAAGACAGTCCTCAATAATTGCTCTATTCAATGAGGTACCGTCGCTAAGCCAAATTGAGCGCCACAGTAATAGGGGCCTTAGCATGATCATATCAGTTAGGGCTTGAATCCCTGTCTCCTTATGGAGCAAGGAGTTGGAGGTAGACTTGGGCAAACACAGGAGCCTTTTCAGGAAGATATTCTCCTCTACCTGAAGGCAACTCGCAGGTGACACACCCCAGACGCCAGCCCCATAAAGGGCCACAGAAAGACATCTAGATTGGTAAATTTTTAACATGTCTTTAATACGTCTATTCCCCAGCTTCTTGGCAAACAAAAATACCCCGTTGGCACTCCTGATCAACTTAGTTCTGACAACTTTGTGTTCAGTGGCCTAGCTCCCATTATTGGAAAAAGTAATTCCCAAATAGCAAAAATGCTCAACTTTTTTAACCAATTCACCATCGATAAAATAGTGGGTTTTACCTGTAATTTTAGTTTTTCCCGGCCCACACTCCATTACATATGTTTTAGACTTATTGATCACCAGTTTCCTGCTTTTGATGAATTGTACAAAACAGTCCATCAAAAGTTGAAGACCCAGGGGAGTCCTAGACAGTAACACTGCGTCATCCGCATAGAGTAGTACAGGTATATTAAGATTATTAACTCTGGGGGCATCCGCAGCGACTGTCTGCAGGACAGAATCAACCTCATTTATGAAGAGAGTAAAAAGCAGGGGTGCTAAAACGCACCCCTGTCTAATACCTCTTCCTATTCCAAACTTGGTCGTATATTCCCCATTAGGTCCATAACGGACACTGGTGCGGAGCTTTTCGTACAGGCGGGCAAGGAAGTATATTATGCCTTCAGGTGCCCCCATTTCTAATAATTTGACGCATAAAATAGCATGGTCTACCAAATCAAAAGCGCTGCTTAGGTCAGCGAAACATGAATATAGCGACCCTTTTTTTGGCCTGGGTGTATTTCCCTACCAGGTACTCTAAATTCAGGCACTGTTCGATGGTACCACTGCCTTTTCTAAAACCAAACTGGCAATTACTTAAGATCTCATTGGTTTCAGCCCACCCCTCTAGTCTTACTAGGAGGACCCTACTCATAATTTTAACAGATGAGTCCAGTAAGGATATTGGTCGATAATTTTTTGCATCCCCCCGGTCACCTTTCTTATAAATGGGGATGATTATTGACTCTTCCCAGATAGACGGTATTTTACAACAAATGGCTGCATTGAAGATTTTGGTCAACAATGGACCCCAAATCTCCGGTGCAGTCTAATACACGTCTATGGGGACGCCATCCGGACCCTGGGCCTTTCCTCCTTTACTGGTTCTTATGCTAACCATGACTTCTTCTGTAGTAATATCTAGGGCGAAGATGGGCCAGCCTTCTTCATGGGAAACTGTTATATTTCTTGAATCAAAGATATTGGAAAAATGTTGGATCCAAGATTCCATGCTCACATTAGATGTGAGTTCTGGCGCCTTATCATCTTTTAGGAATGGGCTATTCACCGTGGACCAGAACAGGGTACAGTTATTCGTATCCGCTGCTTGACTAAGGTTATCCGATGCTTCCTGCTGTAGCTCAGCTTTTCTACGTTTAAGGGTCATATTATATCCCTGTCTGAGTTGAACTACCAGATTCTTATCCCTTGGTTTAGCTGCTAAAGCCTCTTTAAGGTCAGTCCGGGCAGTAGAACAAGCATGATCAAACCAACCCCTATTACACCTATTCTTGGACCCTGCCTCTTTAGTAAACTTCTTATTGATGGTTGAGTTGATTCTGTTAAAGTGGTCAATACTGTCCGTTGAGGTGTCATCCTGTTCTAGTATTGCCGTGATCTCCATCAGACAACTAGAAATGATAAAAGCAGATGTTATATCCGCTTTTTCTCCCTTCCACCTCAATCTATACCCATTCGGTCTATGAGGTTCTATATTAACAATATTATCCTGTTCGCAAACATGGACATTGTTCCAGAGAGTTAATTCAGTGGTCAAACAGTTGTGATCACTTAACATAATATCAATCACCTTAGGCATTGGGCATAACGGAGCAAGGGTTGAAGACATGCAGATAAAATCAATAATGGTGTTAGCGCCCCTTCCTTTAAAAGTCGGAATATATTCACCCACATCATTTTTAGCATTGTCCATGATTTCCATGTCATACTGTATCAGTAAATTATTCAAGGTTTCCCCATAGGAATGATGAGGAAAATGGACATCAGCTTCCCCTAGACGGTTATACACACCGCAAACCTTATGAGAAGATAGTGGGCACACAGAAACATTAAAATCCCCCACAAAAATAAATTCAAATACACCATTAAAATTCTTCACGAGATTGTTCAATGTCTTATCTAATTCATTGATAACGACATGTCTAGTGCCATCAAATGTGTTATTATAAAAATTAATCAGAAGTATATTTCTGCCAGCTTCTTGTGTAAGCCATAGAATTTGTGAATGAGCCCCTACCTTAGCGAACTTTTTCACAGAGATAGGTAATTTAACTGAAATCAACACCAGCAACCCTCCTTTAGCTCTACCGTGGGTTGAGGGCAGTGCTGGAAGCTCATAGGATACAAAACCGTTGATGCCTTTAAAATTTTTTCACCAGGTTTCCTGAAGGCAAAGAATATTGAATTGATGCACAAAGTCCTTCCATCCTAACGTATCCTCCTTAGCCGCCAATCCAGCAATATTCCAGCTGACAATGTTACAAGTTACCTTCTCCCTCACTTGACTTGCTATAGGCTGTTCAACACTAAATATGGACATGTTATTCCCTGTATTAAAAGGCTCTATGTTTGGTATTACATTTGAGACATCACCCCCTATCGGCGTACAGTCTAAGCACACACCATTGCCCAATTCATCTATAGACAAAATTACTTCTTCATTGGAAGTACTATTTACAGCATCCCGTAACGGGTCAATCTCATGTCAATCGTTTTGGTCTAGGTAGCTCAGGGACTGAAACCTATTCTGAGTTGGGACCTGGTAGACCATTCCACTATCAAACAAGGGAGTACTGCCAAAAGGTACAAATGGTTTGGGGGTATGTATTAAAGAATTACTCCCCCCTGACATAGGATTCACCATATGCATGGGTGGGGTTAATAAGCCATTTTGTAAACCAGGGCAGAAGTTGGGTATTGCAGGTCTATTTACCAGAGATGGATAGGTAAGTTGCTCATTACTCTCTCCTTACAACTGACAGGAGGTTTGCCTACTTAGATGATTATAAAAGTAGCCCAGTGGTCTAGCGACTACTTCTGTCTCTGACTGTGTGATTGCGGCTGCTTTAAGTAAGACAGTCGCAACATGTTGCGGGTGCTTAAAATTAATGATCACACAATCCCCCCCACAAACTTTTTTAGTGTTACCGATCCAGTTGACTCTTCGAATAGAGATGATTTGGTCTGAGTAGCCGACTGGGTAACCACAATGACGATTTAAACAGGAGATTGTTTTATTCTTCAAAGAATCCACCGTCACTTGATCATTTGGGGGCTGGGTTAGAATCAGGACGTTAGTTAAAACCACAACGTAAGGTACACAATCGGGTGTAAGATCAACTGGACGCCTACAAATCCGTATGGGTACCCCATTGGATCCCCCTGTGGCATCTGGTGGAGCTGAAACCACTGGAGCCAGTGCTGACTTAGGAGTTGGTAATGTAGGTCTATCGTTATGTGTAGTACCCGACGTAGAGCTTGTCGCCCCAACATTTGATTGCTTTGAAGATCTACCTGCCTCCTGGGTCATAGTGGGTAACAATACAGGTGACTCTTTAGATGGACAGTTCCTGATGTTAATGGGGGGGCACTAGTTGTAGTTAATGGCTGTACCCTATCTTTTGTAGAGACAGTAGCTTTGCATGCAGGCTTTTTAATATCTAATATAGACTTTTCCAATTTATCAGCATGCTGGTTCACCACACCCCTTAATCTAACTACTTCCGCCTGTAGATCTCCTATTTTATTTAACAAAGGCTCTACCACCATATTAAATTTACTGTAGATAGTACTCAATAATAGGTCAATTTGATCAGGCTTAATGGAAACAAATGTATCTTGTCCCAAGGGTCCTATTTCCTCGGTATTCTCCATATGAGTGATATCTTTTTTATTCTTTCTAGTGATGTGGCTACCTCGCTTGGGAGCCGTCTTCCTACAGGCTCGCATAAACTTGGTAGCCCTACCAGATTGCTGGGGAGTTCCCCCAGAATTATTACATGTGTCATCGTCCCCCCTTATCAAATTGTCTGGGACCATAGTTAGATCAACATTGATACTATTATTGTCCGGCTCCGCTACAGCGTCCGTCTCATTATCAAATTTATCTGAATTATTACAGTTGTTAACATCTGCAGACTGGATCAGTGGGGGGTCAGAAACAGTACTTTTCCCCAGTGATTTCCTTCTGTCACTGTTGATCTGAGGTAATTGGAATTTTTATGGTCAGGTATGTCCCCTAACGAGCACCCCATTGTCTTCATGTACGAGTTAAAGTGCATGTAACTTCCCTCCGCAACCGAATTTGGAGACGCAAATACATTTGCGTCCAATGTTAATATGTCCTCTATCAGATCCATCATGAATGGATTGATAATTCAGTTCCTAGGTATGCCGTGCCACCGTCTTTACATGGTGCACTTTCACGTTTTCCTGGCTCTGCCGAGTTAGGCCCTGATTCCTGCCATTGAACCACTTTCTGTCTCTGTCTCCGAAAGCTGCAACGTGGAGATGAAATGCATCCCTGACCTCTGCCTTACTTCCTGCCAAGCGAGCGGTGCCCGGCTCGGCCTGGTCTGCCTGCCAAAAACAGTATTTTGCCTTCATGTAATCAGCGTAGCCAGCTCAGCCTCCTCGAAAACACATTCCTGTCTAGTGATATAGGTAAACAGCTCCCCGGCTGCAGAGCAAAGGGCCAAGCTTTCCTTTCTTCCTCATGTAATTCATTGCTCCCGTTACCATGGTAGGCCATGGCTCCGCGCATTTGCACCTAGACACGCATACATTCAGTATAGAATAGCCTCTGCCCGAAAGACCTTTTACTCCAGATTAAACATCCTCCAAACGCGAGATATCAGATATGTTTTAGGAACAGGTCGATCTGACATGCCAGACTTATGTCTCTTCTACTAGTGTTAAAAGTAAGACCCTTAGCTTCCTCAGATGCACGTCAATCACACGTCATATTAGCTGCGCGCGCATTCAGGCCACAGGTTTCAGCTGACTCTGCAAGAATTCTCTAAGCATACACCCACTTATGACACTTTTCTGTGACGTTTCTAGTACACGCCTCTGTGCACACCCATGTTCACGCCTTTTTGCTACGCACATGTGTTCTTATCATATACATTTCACTAGTCACGCCTACTGTATTCAATGCTATTGTGTCATTTTACTATATATGTCATGTACTGTTAATAAATCGTTGACATCTTTCCTGACATCTTCCCTTGCATATCCGAACCCTTGTATTGATGGAATAGATCTCCATTGACTCGAGTCATTCTGAATTAAAGCCCTTTAAGACTCAGACACCCCGGACTCTGCCTCTCATTTTATTGAGCTATTCTTTTACTTGTAATTATATGGCAAACTCGTATACGGTAAAATATTTACCACATAATTTGGCGCCCGAACAGGGACCCCTCCCCCACCCCACGCACCGGTGATGCATCGCAGGCCTTGCCCCCTGCCACGGCCGTGACGGACCCCATGCGCATCTGCAAGATTTCCTGTATCTCCTTCAGGCCTACGGAGGTGACGGAGACTGCGGTCGACTTCCAGACGAGGCGGTGAGGAGTGCGGAGGATCCCGACCAGAGCCCAGCCGAGAGAGCAGTGTCCGAGGTATCGAGAGGCCCACCTGTAGTGTCGAGGCGCATGCGTAGTGCGCAGCAGAAGCAGTGACGTCAGCCCAGTCCAGTCGAGTTTCCGAGGCCTTCCGTTCCGTGCTTCCCGGTGAGTACCGTTGCTGGGGACGCATCAAGACGGGTGCATCAATTTGTATCCGGTCAAGACGGGTTTGGGTACATAGATCCTGTCTGCACTGTTTTAGCAGTGTATCTGTGCTGTTTAGCAGTGCATCGAGTTATTCTTGTATTCAACGGTTCAATTTTGTTCTCGTTATAGAATTAGTGGGTAGTCGATATCTGTTCGAAATGTTTCAATATGTTTAATGTTGTGGTATGAGTGACTGTTTGCATATTTTATTGTGTTCATTGTGTTTGTGTCCAATTTAGAGGCAGCAATGCCTTTGTTCTCGAAGTTACGACAGATAGGGACTAGGAAAGGGATACTTGAAGAAGCAGTTCCCATCCCATCCAGGGATACTCCTGGACATTTTATGTACCACAAGCATGGCTTAGATGCCATCCTGTACTTAGACTTATGGGTGGATTATACGAAAGACTTGGCAGAGAATCAGAGATGGCCCGTTACAGGGACATGGGATGCTGAGTGCATCATGAGAGTAGAGGAAGCGTTATGGAAAAAGAAAGCCAGACAATCACAGAAAGATGCCATTGAATTATGGCGTAATGAATCACATAGACGGACAGAGAAAGCACTCAGAAAAACAGAGAAAAGTAGAGAGGAGTCCGAAAAAGCCAAAGAAAAAGAACTACTAGAAGAAGGAGAACGAGTTAGAATGGAACAACACGACAGACAGAGTAATGCCATTATGACAGGACTGTATCCAGTCCTGGCCGAGGGCCTGCCCAAGGCGACCCCGGAAATACCGAAAGAACTGCCCCCTCCATTGGTTCCGACTAAAGCACGGCATAAGACCGCAGCAGACATTTTCCTTTCTTCCTATTTAGACGATGTAGCTCCCGCATATACCAATGTACCTGCCAATGTACCTGTACCTCCCGTACCACCTGTACCACCTGCTGACAATAATCTGCCCCCAGGTCCGCAACAGCAAACCCCTCCACGTCCCCAGGTTCCCGTACCTATTCCCCCTGGTATTCATCCGCTGAATCCCTTTGGGCCCGGCGGTGTTCAGGGTCCAACCCCGTTACAGATACCGATCCTACAGCCAGGTTATGCTCAAGCCTCCGCCTCAGGAGGCGCTACAGGAGGTTACCGCACCCCGCCACATGTACAACGAACAACAATGAGAGAATTAGCAATGCTGCGAACACCGAAAGCAGCCACAGCCGAAAAGCTTAAAGAACATCTTACAGATTGCAGTTATGATACAGTGCCTGGAAAAACAGGACCCATGATGTTAGCCTCCTTACGTTTAAGACGTGTTACGAATTATTTAATGTTACTGCCAGAAATGCCAGACCATCTAGACAATATATATCATTTTATCAGAACAGGAGAAAGACCGGAGAGTATTAGTGAAGCCATGTCACATCAGAAAGTTGAGACAAAAACATTACTTTTGCGATTCTTGATCAATTGTTTGATAAGGGAACAAGATCAGTCCAGTTTTCCGCAAGAAGAGATGGAGAAGTTGTCAAAATGGAGTCAGAATATTGCAGAATGTAAACATGATAGAGAGAATTGTGTACATGCTATGGTTAGAAAGATCCGTAAAGAAATAATAGCAATACATGCCCGTCGAGAGCCTGAAATGCAATCTGAGTCAGACGATAAAGAAACCTCAGATGAGGAAGCACCAGAGAATACAGCTGAAACCTCGCAACTAGCAAGTAGAGACATGATAGCATATGTAGGTAGAGAGAAACTCCCTAGACCATCTCCTCTTGATAGGCCCTTTGACAGACCCATTCGTTTAGAAAACAAGAAACGTTACCTTTGTCCGATACCAGAGCGATATTCTCTTGAGCATATATTCCAAACTACTGATAAAGTACTGAAAGAAAGAGTAGGTTATCACGAACTCAGTACCTTACGTGATCAGGAACTAGCCCGGTCCGCAGTACAGTGGGCCGGGGATGACAGGATATACAAAGACGATTCAGTAGTGCAAACATGTTTAAGTCTTACTCCAGAAGAACAGCGACTAGCTGGTATATACATGACCCAACACCTCATTATACAGTATGAAAACCAAGCATCTGATCCAGGTCCGTTATACAATTTATTGCAAGACTTACTCCTGAGAAGATGGAGAGGGCTAGGTACCGATTTGATTGAAATGATTTTAGAACAACGTCACAAATATAGAACTTTCTTGACTCCACATCTTGTTTCCGTTCCACCCCCAGTCAGGCAACCATATCATCTAGACAAACAGAATCCTTTACGAGAAGTACATCCAATCCGAAAACCTGATGATACCCTTGAACGTGTGTTCGTATACACGCCCATAACTAAAATGGAATTATTGGAAATGAAGAAAGTAGTGCCCAGTCATGATAAAGACCCTGCAGGTTTCCACTGTGAAATAAAAGATATGTTACTCATGGGAGATTACACCTATCCCGACATTATGAAAATATTGAAAGTGTTACTGCCTGCCGGTATTTACGAGAAACTAAAAGAAAAAGAATGGGAAGTGGGAGACAAAAAGATTAATTGGGCTGAATTAGAAACTGAAGAAACTGGTCGAACCCCAGGTTTAGGACTTGGGGAGAATACTAAAGCGTTACCAGGATTATTAGTACAGGTTCTGCCAAGATTGTTAGCAACTAAAAAGGAGGATTGGGATGCAATCTCAGCCTGCAAACAGAAACACGACGAAGACACTAGTGATTTTTATTCCAGATTCGAGAAATGTTTTATTATTAATAGTGGCCTGAAAACAAGTAGCGAGTCATACCCACACCTTTTTGTGTCAAAATTAGTCTAGAATTCCCTGCCCCAGGTTAAGAACCGTGTATTGAAAGTCGAGAGCACATGGCAAGCAAACACGCCATCCCAAATGTTACAAATGTTACAATACCATCAGAACAGAATTAGAGAGGAACATGATCACGAACAGAGACGTATGAAAGACACGAAAATGAAAATGTTAGTTGCTCAGTCAGTTCCAGCAGATGGCCAGAAAAAGGGCACGACACAGTCAAATAATTCAGCGGTTCCCGTTAAAGGGACATGCAACTATTGTAAACAGCCAGGTCACTATGTAAACGAATGTACAGTTCTGAAACACAATATCGCCACAGGCAAAACTAAAGAGAGACCACGTCCGCCCAGACAGGACCAGGCCCAACACCAGGTCCAACAACATGTTCCACAAAATGTACAACCTATGCATGTTCCACAGCAGGCCGTAGCGGTACCACAGCCCCAACCCATTGCCGCGACTCAGCATGTCACACAGCAGATGTACCAGTATGCCCAATCCGACTACCCCGATTATCAGCAATACACATGAAACAGCCTAGAGAGGGAGGTTGGCTTGCCTCTTATTGAAGTTCCTGTAGATCAAGAGGGTCCTTATGTACATAGTCAGGTATTAGGGAAAGATAGAAAGTTTTTGATTGACACAGGGGCAAGCAGAACAACCATCAGTCATGAAGAGGTTCCAGGGGCACCCCTCTCAGGCTCACAGAATGTTTCCCTTGGATTTTCAGGAAAGCCTATTGTTAATGAAGTATCGAAACCTGTTCCCCTTGCAGTTGGTCCGTTGTCCCGCACTACAGATTTATTGCTCACGAAATCATGTCCAGAAAACTTGCTTGGTATTAAAACCCTGAAAGCTCTAGGAGCTGTAATTTGTTGTTCTCCGGAAGGAGTCAGGCTGTTTCTTCGTGATTTTAAGGGACATTATGTATTGAGAGATTTTGACCCCAGGTTACAGAATGTTCCTGCACATTTATGGACAAAAGGCCCCACTGATGTAGGTTGTATGCACATTACTCCGTACCGTGTCACACTGAAGCCAGGAGTTATACTACCACGTATCCGACAATACAAGTTACCACCAGATGCTGTAGTGGCTTTACTGAAAATCATTGACGAGCTCATTGCACAAGGAGTGGTTGTAGAAACCGACTCCAATGTTTGTAATTCCCCTATCATTCCGATTCTTAAACGTACTGATCCAAATGCACCTCCAGTTTATCGACTGGTGATTGATTTACGTGAATTGAATAAATGCATTGTACCACAGTATCCCGTGGTCCCGGATATCTCTTCACTATTGTGAGAAGTTGGCCTGGTATATAATGCTCACTAGTTCTAGTGATCACTTTGTACCATGCCAAGCAACCCTTATGATGATGGTTGTAATTCAACCTTGTAGACCAGTTATCCTAGTGGTAACGTGGACAAAGCAGTTTTAGGCTAAACTCTGAAAGGCATGTGAAGCCAGCTGTTATACCATACACAACCCCCTTGAATACCAAATGAAAGGGACACCACACAGATATATATTGAAAATATATATTGATTTATTAACTATTAAAATCCCCTGGACTCTTTATGAGCACAGAAGCACAAGCGTTAAATCACAAGACAGTTTAAAATACACAAAAGTTGCACAATATGGATGAGCCCTAGGGGCCACCTAAACCATATACTAAGAAAGTGGTATAAGAGATACCAGGAGGAAAGTGAAGAGGCCTAGGGCCTTGGGAATCGCTGGAGCTATTCGAGACTGGAGTTAACTAAGTCGGGAAAGGCCCACGGGACTCGGGTGCAGTGTTCAAAGTGCACGCACTTCGCAATACAAAGTCTATGGTGCGTAAAGAGCACAAAGTTAGAAAGTTAGGAACCTTCCGAGTGACCTACGGAGCTGAAACTTAAAACACAGGCCCTTGGGATGTGTACCAGTGCAGGAGCACCGGCGGAGCTGAGTTACCTCACCCACAGGAAGCGGGTGCACAGGGTCGAAGTTGTGTCGGGTTTCGTCACGCTGGTCGATGGTGCTTGGAGCTGAAGATGCTGCAGGCGGCTCGATGAGAAGAGTTCCGGTGGATCCAAGGGTGGATCTGAAGATGTGAAGACCTGAAAGCAGAGGGGACAGTGTTCAAAGTCACTAGCCAGTGACTACCGTGGAACCAGATTGGAACCAGGCGATGTCGGGTGCAAACAGGCGTTGTCAGGTAGCTTCTTTCTGCAGCCACGTGGATACCCGGGGTCGAGGACGTGCAGGAGTCGGTCACGAGCTGTCCGACGTAGGCTTCTCACTGTTGGCGGTGTCGGCGACCTGATCGGAGCAAACAGGCCTTGGCAAATGCAAGCCACGCAGAAGTTGAAAGATGCTGTTCACTCGGACCAGCAAGGTCAGAGCGGGTGCTCCTTTTCACAGGAGCTTGGGTAGGTCTGGAGCAACCAGACCTGCTGTTTAAATCTTCGGGTTCGTCGCCAAGATGGCCGCTGACCACGTGGCTAGTGGCCGGGATGGCGCATCGAGTGGCACAATGCAAAAGGGCCCCACGCAGATCGTGGAGATGCTGGAGGGCTGATCTTCGGTGCAAGGGCTGCTCGGTGGTGGGGGTTCTCAATCCCCAAAGCACAACGTCGAGGATGCCTCAGAAGCTGCGCAGTCAGCTTTTCGGGTGTCTTCCAAGAGGTCCGGTCCCACGTCACTCGGTGCCTCCACGGGTCCCTTCTTTGCAGGGACTGTGGATCGGGCTCTGAGAGGTCTGGGAATCTGGTTCTTGTCGGGCTCTGGGCTCGGGCTCCGGCGGGAGGTGGCGGCAAAGCAGACGTCGAGTTGCTGGTTGGTACCTGTGTTCACAGGGTGGTCACTCCTTGGCCACAAGGGAGATTCTTCTTCAGTCTTCTGTGCAGCAGAATGTCGAAGTCCAGTCGTCTTCTTAGTTTAAAGTTGATTTCGGGATGATCTGCTGTGCAATGGCACTGCTCCCCCTCTTATTCCCAATCTAGGGGGTGGATCACCTACTAGGTCCCTCCTCTGGGAGGAACCAGGAAGGGGGGCGGTTACACCCCCTTTCCTTTGTCCAGCTCCGCGCCAGGACTGGGGCTGGAAGGCCCCAGAACCGGTTTGGACTGGCCTATGCACGGGGACACCTTGTGTGCCCCGGGCATGTCTGATTCCATTCAGCCCTGTCCTACCCAATACACAAAATCCTGTCTGGGGTGGTGCTCGCACCTCCCAAGGCAGGAAACCCTTTGTCCAGGCCACCATCTGCCGAGTTTCGGTCAGCAGCAGGAGGCCAGACTTGTGTCTGTGGTGGCAGCGTCCATTTTGTGAAGCTGAGGCTCTGTTTAACTTTAACCGGGGTTAAGGCTACACACATGTCGTGTCCCTCTAGAAGGGTGGAATGCTATCCCCGTCGCCAGAATTGGCGAGGGGATAGTATTCCAATTCGTATGACACCTTACTCGACATGTTTTGATAAAGCCAAACCAAAGATAGCATTTAACCGCGAGGATAATAATGCACTTAAGAGTATATGGTATGGCAATATCCCGGAACAGCTTAGTGAGTTGTTCCCGACAGCTGCAGACAGGCTCAGCTCATGCCAGAGCACCATCTCACATATTTCCAAGCACTCTGCCTCCAGGATTGATGAGGCCTTCCATAGGAGTGGCTGATAGGAACATATGTGTCCAGTTTAGGGTTAGGCACAGACATACTGCGCCTAAGTAAGAGGTGGTTACACCGACTTACCCCAGCTGAGTGATCAGCCAGTTGTGTCAAATATGGAGGCCAGGCCAGGGGTGGCACAATACGTGCTGCAGCCCCTGGTAGGCCTTGGATACACCTATGCCCTGGGCACCTAGGGTGCACTATTACAGGGGCTCATAAGGTGAACCAGTTCCAATTCGTAATGCACCTAGAGTGCATTGGCAGTAATTTAGAGAGAGAACAGCAGGCTGTGGGTCTGATTAGCAGGCCCACAGCCACATTAAGTCAGAAACCAGTGAAGCAAAAAGCAAAAATTTGGGGTGACCATAGGATAGCAGACCCTACTCTCCTACAATTATTGACAGCCATTGATTCAGAGGCGACGTTCTTTACTGTAATCGATCTTAAGAATGCCTTCTTTAGTGTCCCCATTGATCCGGAAAGCCAGTATCTTTTCGGATTCTGTTTAAATGGCCGAAGCTTCAAATTTGCACGCGCCCCTCAAGGATTCACAGAAAGCCCCAGCATCTATAGCCAAGCATTGAAACGACAAATTGACAATATTCACATGCCTCCTAATACTGCCCTATTACAGTACGTCGATGATCTATTGATCACCGCCCGAAGTGAACTAGAATATGAACAAGCATCACTGACAGTTTTGTTTTTCCTGGCGGACAAGGGACACAAAGTGTCTCCTTCGAAGCTGCAATTCTGCGCCCAGCAAGTGGTGTACCTTGGGCACTTGCTGTCCAAAGAGGGGAGACAGCTGACACCAGATCGTATACAGTTAATTGCACATCTTCCGCAACCCAAAACACAGAAAGAAGTACGAGCCTTTATTGGACTCACTTCTTATTGCAGACAATGGATTCCACAATATGCATTTCTAGCTAAACCACTCATACAGTTGACAACACAAGAGGCAGCGTCTTCGACTGTCCTCCCTTGGACTCAGGAACATACACAAGCTTTTGACGAATTAAAGAAAGCTTTATGTCAAGCACCAGTGTTAGCAACACCATGTTACAGCAAACCTTTTACACTTTTTGTCACAGAACGCGATGGCACAGCGTTGTCGGTTCTCACTCAGCTTCAAGCAGACAAACACAGACCGTGTGCTTATTTTTCGAGCACATTAGATCTAGTAGCCCAGGCCTTGCCCGCGTGCTTGAAATCAGTTGCAGCAACAGCTCTAGCAATCAGACAAAGTGATTCCATTGTATTGGGACACCAATTGACAGTACAGGTTCCACATTCTGTAGAGGTTCTCCTAAACAGAACACAGACCCAACACTTGACTATAGCACGACTGACAGGTTATGAACTGACGTTATTCCAACCACACATAGAAATCAGACGTTGTAATACACTGAATCCTGCTACACTTTTACCATCAAGCACAACAGATCCTACTCCACATGACTGCGTAGATGTAGTTGACACAGTTACGAAACCCAGACAAGACTTGACAGATGTCGCATTACCCGATCCAGACCTGACACTTTATGTGGATGGTTCATGTTTGAGAACAAGTACAGGAGAGTTAGTAGCCGCATATGCAGTGACCACTGAAACTGAAGTCATAGAAACACATCGCATTGACACCCTGTCAGCCCAAGCAGCAGAGCTCATTGCTCTGACCCAAGCCTGCCTACGAGCCAAGAACCTTAAAGTAAACATATACACAGATTCACGTTATGCATTCGGAGTCGTACACGACTTCGGTGTCCTCTGGCAAGAAAGAGGTTTTCTGACCTCTCACGGAGCCAAAATCCAGCACGGTCCCCTCATTCAAGCACTGTTGGAGGTAATACATTTGCCTACAGCCATAGCCATCATGAAGTGTAAAGCACATACAAAGGTAATAGACAAGCTTTCCCAGGGTAACGACTTTGCAGATCGGACAGCGAAACATACAGCACAGACTCATACTCATACGACTGATATAACAAAGACTGACGTATCATCACTGACACACAGCATGACAGTCAGGGACCCCACACTAGATGTCATTGACATACAGACACATGCTACTGCAGACGAAATCAGGAAATGGGCTGAACAAGGAGGGGTCCAGACCGAACAGGGTTGGATGACGAGGGGAAAGACCACATGGTTCCTCTCCGACTCTATGGTTCCAGTTATCATCAACACAGCACATAGTCCAGTGCATTTAGGTGAGAAAGCCATGTTAGACAGTGTACAGAATCTCTGGGTTAACAAGCATTTACGAGCAGCAGCAAAACAGAAAGTGCGTACCTGTATGATCTGTTGTCAGTTCAATCCAGGAAAAGGGATTCCCGTAGAGCAAGGTGGATTTCATCCTCCTGACTATCCTTTTGAAGTCCTCCAGATGGATTATATCCAGATGGACAGATGCCGAGGATTTAAGTATGTCCTCGTAGTTGTATGTGCCCTATCCCGATGGACAGAAGCATATCCCGTTCCAGATTACACTGCCCCGGCCACTGCCAGGCAGTTGGTTCGTGAGTTTTTCCCTCGATACGGTTTGCCCCGTGTCGTGTACTCGGACAACGGTCAGCCATTCTCGTCTGAACTTATGAAGCAGGTCTCGCTTGTATTGGGGTACCAGTGGAAGTTTCACTGTGTCCGACATCCAGAGGCAGCAGGTCTCGTGGAGCGACACAATCAGACTCTGAAAACTCGCCTTGCCAAAGTGTGTAAAGAGAAAGGCGCAGATTGGATAGTAACATTGCCAGTTGCACTGTTTTATATGAGAATGGTAGCCCATTCTAGGACAGGGCTATCCCCGTATGAGGTGGTCTTCGGTAGACCCCCTAATATGTGGGGGACGCCTCTGCCGCGAAAAATCACTGATGTTGATAGTACTATGCTGACAGATTACCTTGCTTCCTTGATGTCTGCACTACAATCATGTCGTTCACAGGTCGCGGCAGCCTTCCCAGACAACACCGAGGTGAAGCCACATGAACTGGTCCCGGGAGATGTTGTAGTCATCCTGAACTTCGACAGGACGAGCCCTTTGGAGCCCCGCTGGAAGGAGCCAAAGATTGTTTTGTTAACAACCAGGACTGCTGTTAAGCTGGAGGGGCGGAAGGGCTGGGTGCACTCCAGTCATGTAAAAAGATTCCATGGACCTCCACCAAACCCCGATTCCAAGAACTCTCACATACCAGAGACAGATACAAAACTCCCCCTTCTAGAGAAAACTCCCCAAGAGGAGTATCGCCAGAAATTGAGGTCTAGTAAGTCAGACAGTTTAATTGTTTAAGTCCCCCTCGGGTGAAGCGGTTAGGCAGTTTCTGACAATGTACAAGTTAGACCCAAATAGAGAGAGAGATAGACAGGAGATCCTGAAAAGAAATCATTACTGTAAAAATCTCCGTAGTAGGTGCATCTGCACCCTGATTATTATGTTTCTTCTGAGTCTTACGTTAATTGGCATCAGTTTGATGTTGTACATGTATTTTCCGATTGCACATTCTTTTTCTAATGATACTGCAGAGCACACGTTTAGTGAACTACCTCCACACGAATTGTCTTATCGACTTGCGCTGCGAAACAATACATTCATTCGTATGTTACACCATTCTCACCAGATCAACAATGCTACTAACTGTTGGATATGTGGCCGACTCCCTCCCTATCAGAACTACAAGGGAGCTCTGCCCCTCTTTCCTTACCCGTTTACACATAATGGTTCCTGTGGTGCATGGTTTAGTTTAATATCTTCTTTAGACACTGAATCAAGGGTTTCCCAAGGCAAATGGATATGGGGGAACCTGAACACAGTCATGAACAAAGCATGTTTCCCGGATGAAGAAGGTCTTCCACAAATGACAGGGACCGATCTAGAAAATGAAGTGTATGGATTAGGCAATTTTACACTCAACCTCATAATTCTAAATGTTCAGTCAGAAACTAGTCCAGACTTGCCATCCATATCAGTTTTACCAGCTAAAGGTGTATTATGCGTCAGAAAGAATGGTTCAGTACATCTAGGCCATAGTGATTGCACTACTGTGGTCGAATTCAGTGATGAAGGCAAGTCTACATTCAAAGCTTCCCGACATTCCTATTTCATTTGTGGTCATACAGCTTATGTACGTTTACCTCTAGACTGGGATGGTACTTGTTTCATTGCATTCTTATTGCCACCAGTTTTTCTAGCCCCATCTGATTATCACAGAAATTCCCGCCTCAATCTTGTTAGGCACAAAAGAGATCTTCCATTAGTTGATTTTACTGAAACAGCATGGGAACAATATACAGATTTTAATAAAGGATTCTTTCCCTATTTAGGCACTGTCTCCAACAGTAAACTGATACGCAAATTAACCCGAATTCTCGAAGCAGTAGTGAATGGGACTACTTCAGCTTTGGGCAACTTAACAGAGGAGCAGTCTGCTATGAGACTTGTTGTTCTCCAGAACCGCCTTGTCCTTGACGTCATCCTGGCCGATAGGGGCGGGGCTTGTAGAGTCATTGGATCCAGTTGTTGCGTGTTTATTCCTAATAACGCGCCTTCAGTCTATAAGGCCATCACCAGACTTCACGAAATTGCCCATCAGATACACCAGAATCCAGGCTCCTGGACTTGGTCCGGTTGGCTCTGGAGTGTAATAACCGCCTGGGGATGGAAGCTATTGTCATTCCTAGGGATTATATTGGCCATTGTGTTCAGTTGTTGTCTATGTCTTCAATGTGGGCCAGCGATTTGCGGCTTGTGCTCCACAGCTTGTATTCCCCGCTCAAGTTCACGTTTCCATTCCTGATTAAAGAAAATGAAATTATACGAACAGATAGATGGTCTCATGAAAATAGATATATCCTAATGGGTCCGTAGGGGACAAGGAGGGAATGAGGTAATTGGAATTTTTATGGTCAGGTATGTCCCCTAACGAGCACCCCATCGTCTCCATGTACGAGTTAAAGTGCATGTAACTTCCCTCCGCAACCGAATTTGGAGACGCAAATAAATTTGCGTCCAACGTTAATATGTCCTCTATCAGATCCATCATGAATGGATTGATAATTCAGTTCCTAGGTATGCCGTGCCACCGTCTTTACATGGTGCACTTTCACGTTTTCCTGGCTCTTCCGAGTTAGGCCCTGATTCCTGCCATTGAACCACTTTCTGTCTCTGTCTCCGAAAGCTGCAACGTGGAGATGAAATGCATCCCTGACCTCTGCCTTACTTCCTGCCAAGCGAGCGGTGCCCGGCTCGGCCTGGTCTGCCTGCCAAAAACAGTATTTTGCCTTCACGTAATCAGCGTAGCCAGCTCAGCCTCCTCAAAAACACATTCCTGTCTAGTGATATAGGTAAACAGCTCCCCGGCTGCAGAGCAAAGGGCCAAGCTTTCCTGTCTTCCTCATGTAATTCATTGCTCCCGTTACCATGGTAGGCCCTGGCTCCACGCATTTGCACCTAGACACGCATACATTCAGTATAGAATAGCCTCTGCCCGAAAGACCTTTTACTCCAGATAAAACATCCTCCAAACGCGAGATATCAGATATGTTTTAGGAACATGTCGATCTGACATGCCAGACTTATGTCTCTTCTACTAGTGTTAAAAGTCAGACCCTTAGCTTCCTCAGATGCACGTCAATCACACGTCATATTAGCTGCGCGCGCATTCAGGCCACAGGTTTCAGCTGACTCTGCAAGAATTCTCTAAGCATACACCCACTTATGACACTTTTCTGTGACGTTTCTAGTACACGCCTCTGTGCACACCCATGTTCACGCCTTTTTGCTACGCACATGTGTTCTTATCATATACATTTCACCAGTCACGCCTACTGTATTCAATGCTATTGTATGAGTAGGGCTGGCGCACAGCTGATTTAATGTTCCAGTTGATTCAGAGATTTAGGTGCTATACAAGTGATGTCAAGCGTCCCGCGACATCCAATATAACAAGCTGTGTAGTGGGGTCAGTGGGACACTGGCCCCATCCTTGTATGCACACTATGTTCCCTCTGTGGTGGCAGAGGTTTCCACAAATATTTTCAAGACCAATTTTATGCTTATGGTTCTTTATTCATGATTTTTCTTGAGTTTGTTATATGCATTTTGTTAATACATTCATCCTTAGTGTGTTATAGTACAATCCTTATGCGTATCCAATGCATTTCGGGGTATAATGCACCCCTTCATCAGGGAAAGGACTCTGAAAAAATAAATTATGTGGGTCGTAAATAACGTAACAGGCAGGATTAAATTATAACCGGCGTAATAAACATGCATCTCTAGCAGCGTAGATTAAGTGCTAAGGAGTGGCGGTTGTTAATGCGAGGCACCTCTTAGTGACCCCGTTAACCCCGGGTGTGGTAAATCTGTAGCAGACGGTGGAGGTTACAGTGCTTACTTGTACTGTTCACAGGGGATGGTAGATTCCTGAAACGGAAAAACGTGAGGAACGTGTTAAATCGGTGTGGTGTGTCTCGTGAATGCGAGCTTGTTAGTGTCGGATTCGAGCGGAAACTGACCTTAGGTTAATGCGTGCGGTCCTCCTTTCTTAGTCGCTGGTTCTGGCGGAACGCCATTACCAGCGTTTGGCTTCGTTAAAGAGATGTGTGGTCACGTGGGTTAGTGGGAGGAAGGTGGGAGTAGTACAATAAGTAGCAAACATAAACGGCAAAGTCCTTGGTTCGATCAGGAGTCTATGACTCAGTCCTGGAGCAACTTTTTAAAGGTAACATGAAAATTCGATTCTTTCGTTGAGTCCCATTGGCTTCTGGGTTGAGAGTCTATATATCCAGAAGTTTTCTCTTTGAAGTAAGAATTTGGTGTTGTCTCTGCCAAATCAAAACCAGACTCACTGAACACAAATCGAACATACGCTTGAAAAACATCAAATCAGCATTAGCAGTCCACTTCCACGAAGAAAAACATAACATTGCCCAGTTGAAATTTTTAATACTGGAAACTATTACTAAAGAAGAAGGCAGAGACAACACCAAATTCTTACTTCAAAGAGAAAACTTCTGGATATGTTTGCTACTTATTGTTTCTTACTGTTCCATAATTTATGAATATTGTTTTACGCATTATACATGCACGTATGATTTACTCGTATACTTTCAATCTTTCGAACTACCCTCCATACCTGATTAACCCGCCCGTAGTCACATTACTACCATTCCCAGAATGCACCGCATGATTCATCTAACAATACACACGCTAATTTCAGACTGTTCCTTTAACGGATAATGTAACCACTCCCACCTTCCTCCCACTAACCCACGTGACCACACATCTCTTTAACGAAGCCAAACGCTGGTAATGGCGTTCCGCCAGAACCAGCGACTAAGAAAGGAGGACCGCACGCATTAACCTAAGGTCAGTTTCCGCTCGAATCCGACACTAACAAGCTCGCATTCACGAGACACACCACACCGATTTAACACGTTCCTCACGTTTTTCCGTTTCAGGAATCTACCATCCCCTGTGAACAGTACAAGTAAGCACTGTAACCTCCACCGTCTGCTACAGATTTACCACACCCGGGGTTAACGGGGTCACTAAGAGGTGCCTCGCATTAACAACCGCCACTCCTTAGCACTTAATCTACGCTGCTAGAGATGCATGTTTATTACGCCGGTTATAATTTAATCCTGCCTGTTACGTTATTTACGACCCACATAATTTATTTTTTCAATGCTATTGTGTCATTTTACTATATATGTCATGTACTGTTAATAAATCGTTGACATCTTTCCTGACATCTTCCCTTGCATATCCGAACCCTTGTATTGATGGAATAGATCTCCATTGACTCGAGTCATTCTGAATTAAAGCCCTTTAAGACTCAGACACCCCGAACTCTGCCTCTCATTTTATTGAGCTATTCTTTTACTTGTAATTATATGGCAAACTCGTATACGGTAAAATATTTACCACAGATCCTAGAGACCACTTTCAATAAATAGTTATCTGGTAGGGTACTTTGGACTGACATTTTTGGGGTTACTCACAAAGGTCTCAATAGATTCATTTTTAAAACAAATGGGGGAAAACAAACTTTCCACAATACCACTCCTGCAGGTACTCACAGTTCGAACCAAGGGGGATGGCCCTGCCCAGCCTCTTCTGGCCCCTGACGGCCACAGACGGCCCCGCCCTTGTCCCGGGCTTCTCCCGCGCGCGACTCGCGGGGCGAGAGGGGTGTCAGGCTTTAACTGGCGCCTACGGGCGCTCTTTGCGCGTCACGGGCGCGCTGCAGACACAGGGAGTGCTGGGGAGTGTGGTCCGTTAGCGCTGGACGCCTCCCTCTGCCTCCCGGCGTGTTGTCGTCCCGCCGTTTCCCTCACGGCAATGCCCGTCGGCAGGGTCGTCCGGTAAGCTGCTTGGTGTTCCCCCACTGGGCTCCCGGGGGGTCAGGCTTTAACTGGCGCCTCCGGGTACTCTTTGCACGTCACGGGCGCGCTGCAGACACAGGGAGTGCTGGGGAGTGTGGTCCGTTAGCGCTGGACGCCTCCCCCGCCTCCCGGCGTGTTGTCGTCCCGCCGTTTCCCTCACGGCAATGCCCGTCGGCAGGGTAGTCCGGTAAGCTGCCTGGTGTTCTTGGCGTCTAATCAACTCAACGTCATTATTTTCTATCTTTAACCTTACTGATAGACAAATCTCGTTGGCACAAAAAGGAGCAGACTATACGGTGCTGAGCATTGAAAAAACTAGAAAGATTACCATTGACATTGTCAGAAAGACCTGTCATTGAATGGATAATACATGGCACCATTACAATCCCGATAACAATTTTTCAGTTTCAATACTGCCAAAAGTATATACCAGCAGACCTGTATGAAAGGTTGGGCAAAGAATACATCAAATCGACCTGGAATTTACCTTACACACATAGATGTAACAGTGAAGGGAAAAAGGAGGTATTTCTTAGTGGTAACAATTGTAGAAAATCACTAAGCGGTAAACTAGCTATGTTATATTAAGTGACCACAGCTGTTGTGGCATGATGCCAGGAAAACCCTATCTCGTGAGCATTACTTCCAGGGTCATTTGTTGTATGCAAGTATTGTATCCAAACAGCAATCCAGACATGGAGGCAGCAATATGGCCTTCTGTGAATATCTCTTCTTTTCGAATTGATACTTTAAGCAGAATGAAGTCTATTCTTTTACAAACAACTGTGCCTTTAACCTCGTCCAAAGAGACGTATGACCTGCAAGTTGCAAGGACAGCGGCAGAGATACATACCCTATTATCGACAAATTGCCCTGTGCATTTAGTAGAAATGTTAAGCCAAATATTAAACATGTCAGATACCAGTGGCATCGCACATGTATTTAAGACAATTGTTTTGGGACTGTTAGCACCCTTTGAAGCAGTTCTGGGCATCTTCCCGAATTTTTTGCATTCTCTTCTCGGTGGCCTGCCTCTTATTTTGGGACTCATAGCAGGAATTGTATTTTTGTTCCCTCTGCTCCGATATGGCAAGCCAAGTCACAGACAAAGCTCAGGCTACGATGGAAGAAACAATCCTAGCAATACGATACCGAGACGGTATCACTAAGGTGCTCAGATTGGCCCGGCTAAGAGATCTGAATACAACCTGGTTTCTTTCATTCAGACCAATCCGGCAAAATTGCATCTTACCTGTGCTTCGATGTCTGCTATGCGGAGAAGAATGCGTGTTGGACGTCTGTCTTACACTACCATCAGCAGTACCAATGGATATCGATGCTTTGCTTTGTCCGGTAACAACTCATGCAACGTGTTGTCCCCAGCGGCTACCGATTCTGATGACGGCATTCATTGAGACTTCACCATTACGATTAGGTGACGGTGAAGTACGAGATGAAAGCAGCACCACACAGGTACAACCTTCCGTGGACATTGCTGATCTAGACACCGATGATGGCAATGCGTCGCATATATGCACTATTGCAACTTTTTCGGAGTTGGCCCAACTTTCACCCACTGTGGTATACGCGTTTTTTTCTGGCCTATCTGAGGTAATGTTCTCTCCTAACAATGAAAATAATATTTGAAATAGCGAGCACACAGAGTTCCCTGAACTCTGAATTCGGCCTTCAGTTTTGATAAACAGCACTGCTGAACATGTTTGTAACTATTTTTTTTCCCATGAAAGCGAAATTATTTTTTTCCCAATTTCAAAAATATTTACCTTTTTTGGCACATGATACTCTGCTTAAAGTAGAACTATTCTTAGAGAACCAAACTTCTATTTTTAGAGACTTTAGAGACAATATTTGGAAATCAGCCTCTAGCACATGTACAATCTTGCATAAATATGTGATTAAATGGTCTCCACCTTTTTCTTCTGTATTAAGAGCCATTTCATGAATGTAATTTTCGTGATTCATTCAGTCAACATTCTAAATGAACAAAATGTTATCTGATTGACACCACTGCTTTAAAGCGTACAGTATAATACTCATTTTCGTGTATCTATACCATTTCAAATGCATTTGATGTATTTTGGGGTGGGCTGGAAAACACATGCATACTTAAATGTTTATATATGAGCAAGATTCCGAGGATGTAGCGTACGTAAATGCTTATAAAAGGACCCTTTAAAAATCTTTCAAGTCACCTTCCTGGCATTATCATTTTTTTCTCCTGGTGGACAAGTAATAAATGTCCACACAACAGACTATAGACTCTGCTTAGGTGATGGCTCCTTTAACAATTCTTTATCCGAAGATACTTCCTCCTGCTGCTGCTGTGCTGTTGCCATTTTGATTATCAATTTTAGAAAAACACTAAAAAAAATCCAAAGACATTCTTCTGGGACAAAAGATTTTCCTCTCAAGATGCTCCAAAAAGAATGATTAAAATGGGTGGTGTCCTTCAATAGTTACAGTGGGAAATGTTATGAAGCAGTCAAATCCTTTTTTTCTTAAGATCACATGGGATTCGCGCACCCAGAGCGCACGAACAACGCACCCGACTCAAGTTTATTTCAGGTAGAAATATATGATTTTTATGAATACATTAGATAATCTCTTGCCCTAATATGTTCATTAAAGACACGTACATATCATTTTAGAATATACATTTGTTTGCGGGAGTTGCGCACCAAGCGCTCCCCAGCACATATATGAAGTCACGCGGGGACTGCCAACGCGCAAACGTCATGTACCATAATTTGCATGTGTCAGGAATACACGGGAGAAGGAGTCGCGCAGTGGTCGCATACCAATCGCCCACACCACGTGATAGTATACGTATATGACGTAACTGGAAACCATGCATCCATCACAGAGAGTACGCGGATCCTTCACGACTTTTCCAAATGGCGGTTTGAATTCACGCACTCCACGTGTTAGGTGCGCTTTTTGGACGCGACTTCAAAAATTGGGAAACAATTCAAAATAAAATAATATAAATATATTAAAATAAAAAAATAAAACAAAATAATTATGCTATATTTCACTTTTTTTAAAAAAAAAATTAAAAAATTGCAATTTTCAGAAAAGTATATAATATTGTTTAATAAATAATATATTTACAAATAATTTTTTTTAAAAACTCTAGAAATTCAGTAAAAAAAGTTATAACTACCATTATGCTTAAAAATTATCATTTAAAAAACTTTTGAAATTTACTGAAAAAAACATAGGTTTCAGGGGCGTTATAGTTAGAAATCAGCATTCAAAAAACTATTAAAATGTATTGAAAAAAACATAGGTTTCAGGGACATTAAAGTTAGAATTAGCATTTAAAAAAACATTAAAATTCACTGAAAAAAACATAGGTTTCTGGGGTGTTATAGTTAGCTGGACATTTCACTCGTAAAAAAACATGGAAATTCCTCCATTATAGCTAGTTCAACTAACTATAACCCATGCGCCAGCAATGCACTGCTGCTGGTTTCACATATTACATCATTCATGACATGATCAGTGAAATCACTGATGACATCTCAAATGACATCACTGATGACATCACTGATGACATCATCCAGGGACTGTGTGTTTCTGTAAAGTTTAAATATGTTTGATATATATGCCAAGATGTATTGAAGAATGAGTGGGTGTATAAGTGTCTGGATGGTGGATTTAGGAGGTGTGTGACTGATTGTAGAAGTGATTGATTAAATGTGTCTTACTGAATGCATGCGTTAGTGACTAAACTGTGTGTGTGTGTGTGTTTGGGTGGGTTGGAGATGCGTGCATAGATGTGTGAGTGGTTGATTCACTGGGTGTATGGGTTCAAGAGTACATGTGGAAATAGTTGTATGGGTGGTGAGTGTGTGTGTATGGGTGTGTTGGTGATTGAATGGATGTCTCAGTGGTACTTGTGTGAGTAACTACATATGTAAAAGGCAGTATGTGTGAGTGATGATGTATATGAATAACTATATGTGAGAGCGAGTGATTGTGAGAGTGGCTGTAGGGATGAGTGAATGGATGAGTGTGTACTTGTATCAGTGATTATATAAGAGAGTAAGTATGCATTATTATCTGTATGAATAGACATCAGTGATGTTATCAGTGATGTCATTTAGCTGAACTAACTATAACTGTGGAATTTCTATGGTTTTGTACGAGTGAAATGTCCAGCTAAATATAACGTCCCTGAAACCTATGTTTTTTTCAGTGAATTTCAAAGGTTTTTTAAATGCAAATTTTTAGAAACAGACAGAATACAGCAAACATTGCTCCTTTTCTGGCTCCTTTGAGCTCATATAGTGTGACTTTGTATATTATAATATTGACCCTGCACTTGACCTCAGAGGTGTTGGTGACCCGTCAGCGCGAAGAGTAAATATTTATATGGAACGTCACCAGCTTCTGCTATCTAAGTCTGTTTCCCCCTTGGGAATATATAGTGTGAATATATATTATAATATTCACGGTCATTATGATCCCAGAGTAGTTTCTGACCTGTCACCCCGAAGATGAAAGATTTCAAAGTCCCGGATAAAAGAAGCTCTGAACATATTCATCGCTGGAAAGTATTTAGTTACTGATCTTGTTTTGTTTTCATAACTTTATTTTCCTTTTCCTTTTTGTACCATCAGTGACACTCTCTATATTGTAATAGAGTGACATGATGTCACCCAACAGGAATTGGAGATTTGTCAGAGCCCGGAGTAAACCATCTGAAACACAGCTTACTGACTTTTATAACTTACTTGATCAGATATTTTACAGTGAGAACATTTTTCGAAATTGCAGTCTAAAAAAAGATACTTTGCCCAGATACTTTCTTAGTGAATACCTTTGATAAACCCTAGAGTTCTGAATGATATTTTGTAATTTCTATTTTTCTCAGTTGCAGTTCCTATTCACCTTCTCCCTATAGAATATATGGGACCCGTAGTGTATATTATTATAATACTGTCCTATAAATTCTTAAAAGAGTACGTGATTTGATAGCGGAGCAGTGAGTGACCTCTAAGCACTACAACAGATTTTTCCGGAATTATTCAGAATAGAAATTGTAAAAAATGATAAAGCTTATATTTCTATGTAATATAAAGTAATTTGAGTTTAACATTTTTTTACTTGATATTGTTCTTCCAATCTGAGATGATGTAGTGAAGGAGTGTTTCTTGAAGCACCCAACACTTCTACTTTTAATGCTTCACAGCCAATTTACATTCAGCTTTGGAAGGTCCTGCTTGGAACACGTCAGCCAACCTAATGTCCCTGCTCCTCCGTGCAGGGCGAGGGATTGGCTGTCAACACTTCTACTTTTAATTGTTTGCAGCCAATGAACATTAAGCCTGGGAAGGTCCTGATTGGAACATGTCACTCAATTAGATATCCCTGATGCTCCGCGGAGGGGGAGGGAATGGCTGGCAACACTTCTTTTTTCAATGGATCGCAGACAATGAATATTAAGCTTGGGACGGTCATGCTTAGAACACCTCAGCCAATCAGATGTCCTTGCTACTCCACGCAGGGGAGGGAATGGCTGGCAACACTTCTACTTTTAATTGTTCACAGCCAATGAACATTGAGCTCATTGTTGGAGCACCTCAGCCAATTAAGTGTTCATTTTGTTCCACGCACAGGAACAGAACACGCCCTCCCACATAATATTAAATTTGGTCTAACAAAGTGACACTCTCCGTGATAAAAATGAACACGGCATTATAAGTAACCATTACTGGGCATTATATTAAAGGAAAACTGCAATACAGTGCATTTTTATTTTCCCAATATGATTTCCACAGCCTAGTGAACATTGCCATGATAACATTGTTTTCCAGACGGGATTTCCAGAGCCTACCCAACCTTACTGCTTGTAGCAATACAGCGCATTGTTTTCCCGACAGGATTTCCAGAGCCTACGCAAAATTCAAACTCCCTGCCTCTGTACCATACAGGCTGCTTAAATTAAGACCACAGTGTTCCTACTATACCATCTTATACAATTTTTCTCTTTTTTTCCCCTACTCCTTTCAACTGAGTCACAAATTGGCTGCCAACACATCCTAATTTCAACCGTATACAGCCAATGAGCCGCGGAGAAGTGTGGCTCAGGGGTTAGAGGCGGCAGACCCGGAAGCTGAGATTGGCCCTGGACCAGAGTTCAATTTCCCGCCTCGGCGGGTCTTGGGCTCAAAAATTCCACGGACTCGATAATTCTCGCTCCGGTGCCTTCTCAACTCACGGGTTCACACTCTGCAACTCTGGGCAATAGCTTGCTTAATCTCCACATCGGCCCCTCGCGGTGGGATGCCTGGCTTTCACCTTGTGGATACCCTGCCGAGGTTATCTCACAGGGGAATACCAGGACGGGTTCCCTAAGCAAGCGCCGGGAAACCCTTTGTGGGTAGCTGTGCGCTATATAAGCTCAAATACATTTACACATTTACATTTACAAGCTTGTAAAGCCTCAGCCAATCAGATGTCAGAATTCTCAAATATTGATATCTGCAAAAATGTGAAATTTCTTTAAAACTACTGAACAGATTTACCTATTTGAACAAAAGCATGCTTTCTTGACCAAGACCGTTCCTCCTGCCAAATTTGGCATAATTCCGTTCAGCAGTTTGACCTGTAGCCTTGTCTAAAGTTTCCTATGGGAATTGCATGAAGAAAACACGTTTTGGGACCCCCCTTTTTTCTCAGCCCCCCCTTGACCAATCACCCCCAAGCTTTCAAGAAAGGAGCTGATCTGAAAAGGGAAACGTTTTGAAAAATTTCCTAAAGATTCGTCAAACGATGCCAAAATTATAAGCACATGAAAAAATTATATTCCTATGGAAACGTGGTCCTGACTATAACTACCTAATGGCCATCATTTGGACTACTAGATACTGAATTTTGTCTCTGACAATGTGCTGAAGCCTGCTTACCAGGTCCCAGTGCCAGTGATTCCTCCCTCAAACTGATATGTGTTAATTGGCATCCCCGTTTGGCAATTACTTTAACCCTAAAATCCCCTGGTATACGATACCAGTAGAAACAAGGGCATTAGTGGTAAAGGGGTCCCTGGGATGGCAACACAGTCTTATGTCCCCCTTAATGACCTAAACAAAGTACTGGCAGCAGGCCTGATATTGCAGACTGCTAGAGCAGTGCAAACTGCTCAATTTCAAATGTGCCCTCACAGTCACCGACCCTGCCTTTAATATATGTCAAACACCCCTAAGTAAATCTCCCTGAGACCAGAAGGAAGGGTGCAGTATATTAAAGGTGTGAACATATAGGTGTTACCGTATTTGTCTCCATAGTGGCTTTCCCCATTAAAAACAACTATCAGTGTTAGCAGTCCTGTTGTTGAACATGGGCTGACACCAGGGCATACTTTGGGTTCTCAACTCCATTATAGTACTTCCAAAATATGCCATGTTTGGTAGTAAACAACATGTCTTCCCACCCCTGACTTGATTCTTGTATCAAGGGCAATGTAGCATGCACCCAGGTGGAGACCTTAGATGGTGCCACATAGTATTCATTGCTTTCCTATGTTTTGACTGGCAAGCCGCACTTCCCAGCACCTGCTGCCACCAAGGTAGGCTTCTGACATCTTGCTAGGTAGTGTGAACACACTCCCTCGACTCAGAAACAAAGGCCTGGGCAGGAAGGATGTCAAACCTCCCTCCTCTGAAGCAGGCTAGTGAATGAACACATAAAAACAGTGAGCTTCAAAGGCTGCACCGCCTCTGAAATGCATCAGGGCTGACTCCCAGTGCCAACCATGGGACATCTGCCCAGGGGAAGACAGGAAATTATCTATGGAAGGAAGCGTATACCCCTCGAAGGCTGACCACACCTCCAGGGTTGGCAGCCCGGTCTGTACACTAAATCCAGTTTTCTGCTGTGCTTCGGAGAGGCAAAATAGAGGAGTTCTGGGTACAGGTGTTGAGCCACCCCTGCCCATGTGGTAACCTCAAGGTCAGATTAGCTGTTGTAGCTAGCTGCCCATCAGCTATTATTCTTCACACCCCTAACCCCCTAAATCTAGGATTGAAAAGGCTTCCAGGACACCTGAATCTCAGGTCACACTCATTTTCATATGGCAGGGTTCAAACTGGGGTGGCATGGGGAGCAAACAAAAGATTAATTCAGCCCAGATCTCTTATCTGGGGGTGAATGGTTAGAAGGTTTCTGCAGTCCGTCTATCATCTTGTTGTGTTTGCAACCTCTGAAATAGCCAACTGTGTGCATGTCACATTAAATCAGAATTTGCAAAAAAGATGGATTTTATGAGACTATTTGTTTGATACCAAACATGACACTTTTAGGAGGGGCTGTAATGGAACTGGTAACCTTGGGTGCCCTATGACCTCCTGAACACTTATGGTAGCTCTTTAATCGAAAGATGCTGCTATAAGGACATAAAAACTTACACCTTTATGTCCATGCCTTTAGCATGATGCATCCTGCCTACTGGGATTAGGCGCCCTACCTTACAGGTGACTGACATACTAAACATAGTGCTTTGACCTTGTCACTCATGGCGAGGGCAAAGTTGAATTGGAGCAGTTTGAACTTTTCCTGCAATCTAGGTAGGAAAACGTTGAGGGATCCACATAACCCATACCACCCTGAACTCCCCAGGGTGTATAGTTTTCAGAAATGTGTGGGTTTGGTAGGTTTCTCTATATGGTCATCGAGCCTGGGACCAAAAACCTAGGTTACCTCCCTTGAAAAACCAGGGAGTTTTGTGATAGATCATTTGATGTCTCCACATTATATTTTGGGCCCTTGCCTGTCGCGGGTACTTGGCCCACCCACACAAGTGAAGTACCATTTTTATCAGGAGACCTGGGGTAATACTGGGTATTGTACAATTTGTCAGCCTGGTGATCTTACAACTTTCCCACACAGAAATTTGGGAAACATTTGTTTTTTTCAGCCAAATTTGAGGTTTGGAGGGGATTCTCGGTAGGAAAACGTTAGGGGTGGGGGTCCTTGCAAGCCATACCTTCCTGCATCCTCAGGGTGTCTAGTTTTCAGAAATGTCTGGGTTTGGTAGGGTTCTTTAGATTGCCACCGATCCTGCAGCCAAAAACTGAGGTGCCACCCTTGCAAAACCAAGTCGTTTTGTGATAGGAATTTTTTTTTGATAATCAAATTTTATTGGCATTTTATATGAGAAACAAAACGGAAACCAGCGTATAGTAGCATGAATATACAATAGCCATGAGCAGCAACCAGCATATCTCAGCTCCAGGAGATGGAAGGGAATGTCGGTAGGACCGTAGATATCATCACATTTGCATTGACAGACAAATATCCATGTGGAGGACATCAGAACGTTAAAGAGGTAGTAAATTCTTCCACCTACTTCATATCTTCTGGAACTTCTCCAGACATCCCCTTGCCATGAATAAGGGTTCCTCTTGAGCGGCACACCAACCCACCCACCCACCGCCACCTACGCAGGGTGGGCGACTTGCCCATACAGCTGCTATGTCGCATTTGGCTACTGCGAGTGCCGTGCCTAAAATGAGCTTGTCGGCTCAGGAACCATCTAGGCTGTCGGAGACACCAAGGAGCAAGCGCATGGGGTTGTGGGGGATCTGCCAACCCAGGGTGTGCGTAAGCTCCGACTTTATAGCAGACCAGAATGAGGTGAGGGCCGGGGAAGTCCACACCATGAGAAAGAAATCTGCGTGAGCCAGGCCACTTTGGGTGCAGTCCAGGGAGGGGCGCAGTCCAGCCTTTTAAAGTCGTGTCGGGGTGAGGTAGGCTGTGT
Organism: Lissotriton vulgaris; assembly: GCF_964263255.1. Taxonomy (NCBI): domain Eukaryota; kingdom Metazoa; phylum Chordata; class Amphibia; order Caudata; family Salamandridae; genus Lissotriton; species Lissotriton vulgaris. The sequence goes on along the minus strand of NW_028255083.1, from coordinate 39,089 downwards.
GGAGGTAGTAGGGTTGAATGAGGTAGAGCTTAGAAGAGGTCGTAAGGGTTTCCGGGGCCATAAGGGTGTCACGTCATGTCTGCATCTTCCATGGGGCCCAGCCAGATCTCCCAGCGGGCTCGGAGCGTGTCTAGATTAGTAGTGGTGTTGGTAACTAAGGATGAATTTATCCTCAAGACCCCCCTCATCCTAGATTTCCCATTAGTGCATATGCCTCTGGGGGACCGAACTCGGTTAGTAAAGTACCAGGGGAAATGTGTGTTGCGAGTGAATGGCGAAGTTGTAATTAGCGATAAAATTAGGAGGTGTGGAGGGAGTGACGTGTTTGTAATTCGGTGAAGGTCCGAATATGGTCACTCACTCAAATGTCTCCAAGGAGAGAGATCCCAATGCTGTCCCAGGACCAGAAGCCCGTAAGGGAAGAAATCTCTTGGTGCCAGGTACCCTGCCACAGGGGTGTTTTGTTGGGTAAGTTTCTAATCCCAGCGGGTGTGTCGAAGGGCGGAGCGCCATGCCAAAAAAAATCCTAGAATCCTCAAATTCCTCCAAAGAACTATTTAAGATAGTTGCCCACCTAGCAAAAAGTCCCAGGGACACTGTTTTCGTACCGGATCGGGATTTTGTGGAAAATATATTAAATATAATATAGCACAATTTTTCCAGCAAAAGGTTCAGGCGGTTTATGACGGTTTTCAATCCTCACAAGCTAGAGTGGCAAACCCGCATACAGCTGACTTGGCACCTCACATTTCCAATGTCATGCAATTTTCACCACTAAGTGATTCACGGTGTTGGACTTGGCCCTTCTGGCAGGTTCACCCCTGAACTTTTTGCCTAGTGATTTCTGGTCTTTGCGCACTTTGACACTGTGGCGCAGTGTAAAGTGCGTCCTCTCCCTGAGTGCGTGTGTGAGATTGGCCTGCAATCCCATCGGAATGCATGGTGAATGTCTGTGTTGCTGGTAGTTCCTGATGCGTGAGGCGTGCATGGTCAAGTTTGGTATGTGCGAACTCGTGAGAGTGAATGCTGCGCAATGGTATGTGCAGCGTGTATGTGTCTTGTGCGGAAGCGCCACTTCTAGACATGGCTGTGTATGTGCTGTGAAGGTGCTGGCGTGTGATTGGCTGGAGCTGGCTGGGATGCCAGGCTCCAGGAGTCTGTGTGGGTCTGCCACGGTGGTGAATGGAGAGATTATCATGCTGATGTAAGGAGGGGAGGCGCCTGTGTCCTGAATGAGGCTGGGTTTCCCCCACACAATGCTGGCTCCGCCCCCTGTGGTGCGACTGATGACCCTAGCCTGCCTGATGAATGAAAGGGGTGGTTGAGTCATCAACAGTGCTCACAGACTAGCTGCGACTGGTTATGCCCCCACCCTGCACCTACAGACAAAGGAAAAGGTGTATAAAAGAGGGGCTGTGACCCCATGAAAATGTTCTTGTTTGCTGCTTGAGTCTGCCAGGGGCATGGTGCTGCTTGGGCCCAGGGGAAGGCTTGCCTCCCCTGGGCTCTGCCCAGCCCGTGGACTCCTGAAGAACTTTTGCTGGGACTTGTCTGATCTCTCTTGGGCCCCTGGGGCCTCGCTGAAACGTGCCTCGCTCATTCCCCTTGGCAGCTCGTGCACGGCAGCCCGTCCAAGCTTCGAGCAGCACCGCTCTCCCCTGAGCCGCGCCGCTTCGCTGGGTTGCCTGCATCCTGCCTTCCCCTCCTCTTCTGAGCAGCACACATTGGTCGCCCCAGAGAAACGCTTGTACCTTGCCGGTGGCCCGCTCAAGCCTCGAGCCGCACCATTCTCCCCTGAGTCGTGCCGCTTCTCTGGGCCGCCCGGTCAAGTTTACTAAGGAGGTCACTCGCATTATCCCTGCAACCAGGTCGGGAGGTACTGTCCGTTAGGCTCTATGTTTAAGTTCTAGGCCTACAAGTATTGTATTCTAAGTTCTAAAAGTGCTGATTCCTGACAGTGGTCCAAGTGGCCCTGTCTTGTACATATCCCTTGTAAATTCTGCCCGTGCCTGTTGGCACAGTGTAAAGTGTGTGTTTTATCTAATGTGTTTTGGTAATACAAAGGCTATTTTTATATATAACGTTGTGTGGAGTTTCCTTTGTGGTGGGCCTTGGGTGTTGTTGCTGGGGTGCTTGCGCAAATACTTAACTCATATCGCCTCCAAGTTTAGCCTTGCTGGTCGCGCCACGTTACCTAGAGGGTGAGTAGGGGTTATCTTGGTGTGTAACTCCCTTTCCCTGACTTAGGAGTGGTGGTCTCTGACTGACTTTGGCGCAAGCCCTGGCCAGCCAGGGATCCCATTTCTAACATTGGACGCAGCGGTGAGGATAAGGATTTGTGTTTGCGTTGTACCACAGTGGCAACTGGCCACATCTACAAAGCTCTGCATTTTAGATAAATCACATTTTGGGGATTATGGTATGGAGTTTGCTAAAAATGTCATTTCTGTGGAAATGTGTTTCTTGTGCACTTTGAGTTAGGTGTCCCTAGCTCGGGAGGGTAGATCATCCCCCTAAGTGCAGTGTGTTTTATGGATTCACCAGAAGGGTGGGATCCAGTGGTGGCAGCATAGTGTGTTCAGTGCATGTGTCCCCCGTCCCTGCCCTGGAGTAATGGTACCTGTGTCACGTGTGGTCAGGTTGAGTAATCAGGGGTGGTAGAAACTGCCTTACCAGTCTGGGGAGGGGTGTGTGTGGACGAATGGTGTGTTGCACTGGACAAGTGGTGTGAGTTCTCTGGATTGGGAGCTTGCTGAATGCTTGTGTACTCTTGTTTTGCTCAGATACCTAAAGTTCCATGTGTTAAACTTTTCCCACGAACGTCTGCAGACAGTGGAGCCTGCTTTTGGATTTCTGTGGTCTATTGAGACACAGATGTTTGGAGTTGGTAATGTTCTGGGAGGAGAGAGGCATAGGGGATGGAGTGATTCCAAAAGGAGTGGCTGAGGTGTCTTCCAGCCCAGTGTGGTGGAAGAGGTGCAGTGTAGCCCAGCTAGGTCTCGGTTTAGGGGCTCACGTCCTGTCTCAAGAGGAGAAGGAGTGGGTGGGACTGCATGTCTTCAGGTTCCTGAAACTGGGGAGTGACCCTAAGGAAAGGTTCTGGTCTTCCAGCCCAGTGTGGTGGAAGTGGCTCAGAGGAGCACAAGCCTGGTCTTCGTAGTCTGGGTGTTTTTTTTCTTAGGAACACCAGGTGAGGGAGCCTAGCATGTCCGTATGGAGCGTCCTTCTAGGGAGATCTCCCCGTGTGGAGAGAACGTGGAGCGCCTGTAAGCAGGGCTCTAGTAGTTCTGTTATCTGGCAGTACCGCTCCAGTTGGGAGGGTGCAGAAGTCCAGATGGAGGGGTGCGAGGGGGATAGGTTCCCCAGTGGAGTAACCAGTGGGTCATGGGCCAACCAGAAGGGTTGTGTCACCAAGGAGTGACCAGGGTGATGCCACTTCTGTCCTGAGTGTCAGGCAGACTTGTACTCGACACATTAGTTATGTGTCACCCTCAAGGAAGTCCTGGTGTGCCAGGCATCTGACCAAAGGGGTACGTCTCTCGGTTGGGGAGCCAGTAGCCGGTGAGTCCGGATCTGGACGTAAGGGCAACTGTACGTAGTGTCCTGAAGGAACTCCTGCCTGAAGAGAAGGAACTGGGTAAGCTGTATGGGGGATTGACCTGCAGTGGTTGCCTTGCTGCTGAAGGAGGAGTGAATTCGAATCCCAGGTGGTAGACCAGTTAAGGGAGCTGTGACTCTGTCATGACCAGCCTGGTGTCCTGTAGGCACCGCACTGAGCCGCGTCTGCCTTCGGCCGCGCAGCCTACGCCGCTCACCGTCCCCGTCTCGTCGCGGTACGTGAGCCGCCGCCTGCGCCGCATCTGGCAACCCGCAAAGTGCGACACCTCACTACACCGACCTTGTGCTGGTCTGACCGTGGTCACTGCTGCTGAGGGAGTAAAGGTCCCGAACTGGTGGGAGAGTTGTGTTCTGGAGGGTGCTTCAGAAGTAGAGGTTGGGTGGGGCATTTTTGCCCGTGACCTCTGGTCAGCCTGAGGGTGCGGACCCTAGGTTGAAGGATCAGTGGTAGTTTGGAACTACACAGAGAAAGGGAGTGGAGAATGGCTAGGTAGGCCAGGGGTTACCACCCCCCACTCTGTGGATTGGTAGGGACCAGTGGTATCTGGGTGGCCTAGGGCCTGGTCCTAGCCGTGGACAACTAAGGAGTACCAGTGGGGTAGCCTAGTTAGGCCTGTTTTTTTTAAGTATGTGCTTGTCTTATGGATAGACGTGGCGTAGAACCGGAGGGTGTCCCTGCAGTGCGGGCCCGCGTCCGTGTTCTATCGCCCCAAGCAGGGAAGTCCATCACGGTGGTGATTGTTCTCCCCTGCGTTTTGGCTGGAAGGGGGTTGTGTTGGACTTGGCCCTTCTGGCAGGTTCACCCCTGAACTTTTTGCCTAGTGATTTCTGGTCTTTGCGCACTTTGACACTGTGGCGCAGTGTAAAGTGCGTCCTCTCCTTGAGTGCGTGTGTGAGATTGGCTTGCTCTCCCATAGGAATGCATGGGGAATGTCTGTGTCCCTGGTAGTTCCTGATGCGTGAGGCGTGCATGGTCAAGTTTGGTATGTGCGAACTCGTGAGAGTGAATGCTGCACAATGGTATGTGCGGCGTGTATGTGTCTTGTGCGGAAGCTCCACTTCTAGACATGGCTGTGTATGTGCTGCGAAGGTACTGGCGTGTGATTGGCTGGAGCTGGCTGGGATGCCAGGCTCCAGGAAGTCTGTGTGGGTCTGCCCCAGTGGTGAATGGAGAGATTAGCATGCTGATGTGAGGAAGGGGCTGCGCCTGTGTCCTGAATGAGGCTGGGTTTCCCCCACACAATGCTGGCTCCACCCCCTGTGGTGCGACTGATGACCCTAGCCTGCCTGATGAATGAAAGGGGTGGTTGAGTCATCAACAGTGCTCACAGATTAGCTGCGACTGGTTATGCCCCCACCCTGCACCTACAGACAAAGGAAAAGGTGTATAAAAGAGGGGCTGTGACCCCATGAAAATGTTCTTGTTTGCTGCTTGAGTCTGCCAGGGGCATGCTGCTGTTTGGGCCCAGGGGAAGGCTTGCCTCCCCAGGGCTCTGCCCAGTCCCTGGACTCCTGAATAACTTTTGCTGGGACTTGTCTGATCTCTCTTTGGCCCCTGGGGCCTCGCTGACACGTGCCTCGCTCATTCCCCTTGGCAGCTCGTGCACGGCAGCCCGTCCAAGCCTCGAGCAGCACCGCTCTCCCCTGAGCCGCGCCGCTTCGCTGGGTCGCCTGCATCCTGCCTTCCCCTCCTCTTCTGAGCCGCACACATTGGTTGCCCCAGAGAAACGCTTGTACCTTGCCGGTGGCCCGCTCAAGCCTCGAGCCGCACCACTCTCCCCTGAGTCGTGCCGTTTCGCTGGGCCGCCCGCTCAAGTTTACTAAGGAGGTCACTCGCATTATCCCTGCAACCAGGTCGGAGGTACTGTCCGTTAGGCTCTATGTTTAAGTTCTAGGGCTACAAGTATTGTATTCTAAGTTCTAAAAGTGCTGATTCCTGACAGTGGTCCAAGTGGCCCTGTCTTGTACATATCCCTTGTAAATTCTGCCCGTGCCTGTTGGCACAGTGTAAAGTGTGTGTTTTATCTAGTGTGTTTTGGTAATACAAAGGCTATTTTTATATATAACCTTGTGTGGAGTTTCCTTTGTGGTGGGCCTTGGGTGTTGTTGCTGGGGTGCGTGCGCAAATACTTAACTCATATCGCCTCCAAGTTTAGCCTTGCGGCTCGCGCCATGTTACCTAGAGGGTGAGTAGGGGTTATCTTGGTGTGTAACTCTCTTGCCCTGACTTAGGAGTGGTGGTCTCTGACTGACTTTGGCGCAAGCCCTGGCCAGCCAGGGATCCCATTTCTAACACACGGGTTGCTACTCTGCTTTTGCAGATCAAATCAGGATCACTATTGGACCCCTGTCCCCCCTATATACTGCATCAGGTCCCAGAAACTATCTGCCCAGTCCTCACCCCGCTCCTGAACACCATCCTAAGATCCGGCTGTTTTACTGGTAGTTGGAAAAAAACATGCATCAGGCCTATCCTCAAAAAGGAGACTTTGGACCCAACACAATCAAATCACTATCAGCCAATATCCTGTCTCCCCCTTCCGGCCAAAATGCTGGAAAGTGATTCAGAAAAGGGGGTGGTGATGAACAAAGTGTCTGAATTAAGCACACCACTCTTACCCAGTCCAAAGATCAGGGCTTGATCCATCACCGTTTTTTAGCTCACTGCACCATCCCAGCTCAGAACTTGGCTATATGCAAATTAGTCTGACACTGGCCCAGTGCATCATGGGAACAGGGCAGACCAAACTACCAAGCCAATTCTTGTACTGGGAAGGAAACAAGCTACCGGGGACCAGTTTCTGGCATTTCAGCCGTCTTCGGCCCGGCTTGCTTGAATCCTGATGGTGCAATGAGCAAGGGACTCACATCTGAGTATACCCTTCCACGCTTATGGTGGACAAAAACGATTCAGAAAAGGGGGTGGTGATGAACAGAGTGTCTGAATTAAGCAGACCACTCTTACCCAGTCCAAAGATCGGGGCTTGATCCATCACCGTTTTTTAGCTCACTGCACCATCCCAGCTCAGAACTTGGCTATATGCAAATTAGTCTGACACTGGCCCAGTGCATCATGGGAACAGGGCAGACCAAACTACCAAGCTAATTCTTGTACTGGGAAGGAAACAAGCTACCGGGGACCGGTTTCTGGCATTTCAGCCATCTTCGGCCCGGCTTGCTTGAATCCTGATGGTGCAATTAACAAGGGACTCACATCTGAGTATACCCTTCCACGCTTATGGTGGACAAAAATGATTCAGAAAAGGGGGTGGTGATGAACAGAGTGTCTGAATTAAGCAGACCACTCTTACCCAGTCCAAAGATCAGGGCTTGATCCATCACCGTTTTTTAGCTCACTGCACCATCCCAGCTCAGAACTTGGCTATATGCAAATTAGTCTGACACTGGCCCAGTGCATCATGGGAACAGGGCAGACCAAACTACCAAGCCAATTCTTGTACTGGGAAGGAAACAAGCTACCGGGGACCGGTTTCTGGCATTTCAGCCGTCTTTGGCCCGGCTTGCTTGAATCCTGATGGTGCAATGAGCAAGGGACTCACATCTGAGTATACCCTTCCACGCTTATGGTGGACAAAAATGATTCAGAAAAGGGGGTGGTGATGAACAGAGTGTCTAAATTAAGCAGACCACTCTTACCCAATCCAAAGATCAGGGCTTGATCCATCACCGTTTTTTAGCTCACTGCACCATCCCAGCTCAGAGCTGGGATGGTGCAGTGAGATAAATAACGGTGATGGATCAAGCCCTGATCTTTGGACTGGGTAAGAGTGGTCTGCTTAATTCAGACACTCTGTTCATCACCACCCCCTTTTCTGAATCGTTTTTGGCCACTATAGGTGTGGCAGGGTATACTCAGACATGAGTCCCTTTCTCACTGCACCATCAGGATTCAAGCAAGCCGGGCCGAAGACGGCTGAAATGCCAGAAACCGGTCCTCGGTAGCTTGTCTCCTTTCTGGTGAAGAATTGGCTTGGTAGTTTAGTCTGCCCTGTTCCCATGATGCACTGGGCCAGGGACAGACTGACAGACTGATTTGCATATAGCCAGATTCTGAGCTGGGATGGTGCAGTGAGATAAATAACGGTGATGGATCAAGCCCTGATCTTTGGACTGGGTAAGAGTGGTCTGCTTAATTCAGACACTCTGTTCATCACCACCCCCTTTTCTGAATCGTTTTTGGCCACTATAGGTGTGGCAGGGTATACTCAGACATGAGTCCCTTTCTCACTGCACCATCAGGATTCAAGCAATCCGGGCCGAAGACGGCTGAAATGCCAGAAACCGGTCCCCGGTAGCTTGTCTCCTTTCTGGTGAAGAATTGGCTTGGTAGTTTAGTCTGCCCTGTTCCCATGATGCACTGGGCCAGGGACAGACTGATTTGCATATAGCCAGGATCTGAGCTGGGATGGTGCAGTGAGATAAATAACGGTGATGGATGAAGCCCTGATCTTTGGACTGGGTAAGAGTGGTCTGCTTAATTCTGAAACTCTGTTCATCACCACCCCCTTTTCTGAATCGTTTTTTGCCACTATAGGTGTGGCAGGGTATACTCAGACATGAGTCCCTTTCTCACTGCACCATCAGGATTCAAGCAAGCCGGGCCGAAGACGGCTGAAAAGCCAGAAACCGGTCCCCGGTAGCTTGTCTCCTTTCTGGTGAAGAATTGGCTTGGTAGTTTAGTCTGCCCTGTTCCCATGATGCACTGGGCCAGGGACAGACTGATTTGCATATAGCCAGGTTCTGAGCTGGGATGGTGCAGTGAGATAAATGACGGTGATGGATCAAGCCCCGATCTTTGGACTGGGTAAGAGTGGTCTGCTTAATTCAGACACTCTGTTCATCACCACCCCCTTTTCTGAATCGTTTTTGGCCACTATAGGTGTGGCAGGGTATACTCAGACATGAGTCCCTTTCTCACTGCACCATCAGGATTCAAGCAAGCCGGGCCGAAGACGGCTGAAATGCCACCAACCGGTCCCCGGTAGCTTGTCTCCTTTCTGGTGAAGAATTGGCTTGGTAGTTTATTCTGCCCTGTTCCCATGATGCACTGGGCCAGGACAGACTGATTTGCATATATCCTGGTTCTGAGCTGGGATGGTGCAGTGAGATAAATAACGGTGATGGATCAAGCCCTGATATCTTTGGACTGGGTAAGAGTGGTCTGCTTAATTCAGACACTCTGTTCATCACCACCCCCTTTTCTGAATCGTTTTTGGCCACTATAGGTGTGGCAGGGTATACTCAGACATGAGTCCCTTTCTCACTGCACCATCAGGATTCAAGCAAGCCGGGCCGAAGACGGCTGAAATGCCAGAAACCACTCCCCGGTAGCTTGTCTCCTTTCTGGTGAAGAATTGGCTTGGTAGTTTAGTCTGCCCTGTTCCCATGAAGCACTGGGCCATGGACAGACTGATTTGCATTTAGCCAGGTTCTGAGCTGGGATGGTGCTGTGAGATAAATAACGGTGATGGATCAAGCCCTGATCTTTGGACTGGGTAAGAGTGGTCTGCTTAATTCAGACACTCTGTTCATCACCACCCCCTTTTCTGAATCGTTTTTGGCCACTATAGGTGTGGCAGGGTATACTCAGACATGAGTCCCTTTCTCACTGCACCATCAGGATTCAAGCAAGCCGGGCCGAAGACGTCTGAAATGCCAGAAACCGGTCCCCGGTAGCTTGTCTCCTTTCTGGTGAAGAATTGGCTTGGTAGTTTAGTCTGCCCTGTTCCCATGATGCACTGGGCCAGGGACAGACTGATTTGCATATAGCCAGGTTCTGAGCTGGGATGGTACAGTGAGATAAATAACGGTGATGGATCAAGCCCTGATCTTTGGACTGGGTAAGAGTGGTCTGCTTAATTCAGACACTCTGTTCATCACCACCCCCTTTTCCAAAATGCTGGAAAGAACGATGAATCAGGAGCTAACTAAACACCTTGACGATAATCATCCTTTAGATCCCACTCAACATGGTTTCATGGCCTGCCACTCTACCGAATCCCCTCTGATCATAGCCACAGAGGACATCGTAGGACCACGGATCATGGGGGTAGAGCCGCTTTGATCTTACTTGATCTAACAGCGGCGTTCTACACCGTTAACCTACTAAATAGATTGAGGGCACTGGGCATCATGGACACTTCCTTAGCGCTTTTTGAGTCCTTCCTAGAGTCCCGTAAACACCAGATCCACTGGGGTGGTCTTCACTCAGCAGAATTCCATCTTCCATGTGGTGTCCCGAAGGGTTCGGCTTTATCACCTACCCTATTTAACCTATATGTCACTCCCCTGGCCTCACTAATAAAATCCCATGGTTTGCGTTTATTGTCATACACCGACGACACTCAATTAGTGCTGACACTTTCCCAGTCGGTAGAAGCCACGGCTGCCAGTTTCAGGAACTGTCTGTCTGACGTAAAGAACTGGATGAACGATCACTTCCTAAAGCTTAATACCGAAATGACTGAAGTAATCGAGTTTGGCCAAAAACCTTCCATATGGAGTCACCAATGGTGGTCTCCAGAAGTGGGCAGTTGCCCGGTTCCAGCAAATAAGGTCAGAAATCTAGGCTTCATATTAGATAAGGATATCACTTGGTCAGCACACATCAGTCAGGTTACTTCGTCATGTTTCTACTCAATGAAGGTACTTAGGAAAATCCTACCCTACATTCCGCTTTGTCTTAGGAAAACTGTGGTGGGAGCCCTAATTATGTCACGGGTTGACTATTGCAATGCTCTTTACTTGGGAGCAGGTGTAAAACAACTTGCCAGGCTTTAGTCCATCCAAAATACAACAGCAAGAGTTTTACTCAACCTCCCCAAAAGATATCCCACCTCCAAAGCCATACGGGAATTGCACTGGCTCCCAGTAAGGCGCAGGATCCAATTTAAGGCCTTGTGTCTGGTCCATAAGTCACTGTCTGGGAACTCATTTGAGGAGCTCACCAAACGTCTCCCTCGCTATGTGCCTTCGCGCGACTTGAGATCCTGCAGTCAACATCTACTCCAAATTCCTAGAATACAGAGAGCCCGCTTGGGAGGAAGATCTTTTTCCTTTCTAGCCCCCAAGCTATGGAACAGTATGCCCGTCACATTGCACTCGGAAAAGAACAGAGCGAGCTTTAGAAGAGCGCTGAAGACCTGGCTCTTCAAGATGCATTAACCATCTTCTGTATTTGCCTCTGTCTCACAGCGCCAAGACAACTCGGCATAGAGCGCTTAAAAAATAATTCAGTCAGTCAGTCAAAGCAGGCTTGAATAACTTGTATTTTTAAAAAAACTATTGTCAGAGATTACTTGTGCGTTCACACCACTTACCGGACAGAGCACCTGTGTACTCAGCGGAGCCAGCGCTGACGTCACACGCGTTCTCCCCCTCGCGCCCTCCCGCCACGAGCGGAGGCTACGCCCCTTTTTCAGGCCACGCCCCCAACAAACACAAACACTCGCGCATATAAAAGCGCCGGGTTTGTGAGCTATCGCAAAGACTAAGGGTCGACTCCTGAGGCGGAAGCCGGGAGAAAGATCATTTGCATTTTAAAATTGTGTGTCACTGAATAACTTGTATTTTTAAAAAAACTATTGTCACAGATTACTTGTGCGTTCACACCACTTACCGGACAGAGCACCCGTGTACTCAGCGGAGCCAGCGCTGACGTCACACGCGTTCTCCCCCTCGCGCCCTCTCGCCACGAGCGGAGGCCACGCCCCTTTTTCAGGCCACGCCCCCAACAAACACAAACACTCGCGCATATAAAAGCGCCGGGTTTGTGAGCTATCGGAAAGACTAAGGGTCGACTCCTGAGGCGGAAGCCGGGAGAAAGATCATTTGCATTTTAAAATTGCGTGTCACTGAATAACTTGTATTTTTAAAAAAACTATTGTCACAGATTACTTGTGCGTTCACACCACTTACCGGACAGAGCACCCGTGTACTCAGCGGAGCCAGCGCTGATGTCACACGCGTTCTCCCCCTCGCGCCCTCCCACCACGAGCGGAGGCCACGCCCCTTTTTCAGGCCACACCCCCTATCCCACAACTCCAGGGCACTATAAACTATGTGCAACCCTCGGTCGCGCAGCGGGCGAGCGCAGCGGGCACGACGATTGCGCGCCGAAGGCACGCCTAAGGCAAGCCCGTCTGCGCCCGTCCGCGACCGACCGGGACCAGGGGCCATATCCCCTACAGGCTCCAACACATCCAGGGCAGTTACCATTCGCTACAATCGCAGCGAATTACTAGCTCTGAACAAACCCATCATAACGACAAACTGCATCCAAACCGGCCCCGGCCTATCTTATGGACCTATTTCATGCCGCTCATGTCATGGACCAGCTTGGGCCAACTCTCAACGGATCTTCACACAATCCCTACCAGCCACCAGCATGATATAAAATGTCTATACTTTAACGCTAGATACCTACCTAAGCATGCACTAGAAATATCGGACATTCTAACCTCTAAAACCCCAGATTTGGTTTTTATTACCGAAACGTGGTTATCCGACGCTAGTGCTCCAGACCTAGCCAACGCCCTCCCCCCCAACTACAAAATAATCACACAAAACAGACAAAGCAAGAAAAAAGGAGGTGGAGTCGTTGTGATTTTCAGGGACCACCTAACATGTCTCACGGATACAATTCATGCATATCCCGAACATGAGCTACTATCATTTAAAATTCTCGCTGAGAATTTCGTTATGCTAGCGGGCGCAGTTGTCTGCAATCCACCAGGACAACAAATCAACCTCAGCGCCAAACTCCTGAATCAACTACTCCCTTTGTGCTTAAAGCACAAAAACTACATGGTCATAGGGGACTTTAACGTCCATTACAAAAATCCCAATGCCCCCGGAGCGACACAGCTCAAATACGACATGGAAATCCTCCAACTTAAGCAGCTGGTCGATGGCCCTACGCACATAGCAGGGCACACCCTGGATCTCCTTTTTACGAACATCGAGTTGATCACCCTCAAGGAAATCCTCCCCTTGTCATGGTCCGACCACTTCATGCTCTCATTCTCGCTCAAACTTCCCGGCAAACCCGTAAAAACCAGACCCACCCCCCTCACCTCCAATAGAGCCTGGAGACTAATCAAAGACTCCAACTTCCAAAATCACTTTCACGATTTGGATATCTCCCTACCAGACAATGCATCTATTGGTAACAACGTCATCCGGCTAGAAACCGGAATCCGCCAAACGTTGGACAAAATAGCACCCTTACGAGAAGTCAGGAAAAAAAACAACTACTAATGAAAAATGGTACACCCCCACTCTCAAAAGCCTTAAAAGGGAATGCCAAAAAACAGAACACCAATGGAGACAAACGAAAGACTCCGTAACCAGAGCCAACTATACCGCCAAAAGGAAACAATACATCCTTGCCATTCGAGAGGCAAAAAAAGCATTTTTTACGCAACGTATTCAAGAAAACCACAACTCCGCAAAAGAGTTGTTCAAAATCGTGAAAGAGCTCAGCAACCCATCCAGCACCTCGCAAACCCTCACCCCCTCAACAGAAGCATGCAAACGGATTAGTACTTTCTTCTCTGAAAAAATCAATAAAATTTACTCCACCTTCACCCCCTCCCATCCCACCACCCCTTACGACAACTCCGATGTATGTCCATCTACACCCGACAAAGACAACATCCACCCAGTCGTAGGCAACTCCCCACGTCTAACCAACTTCCAACCACTCTCCGAAGAAGAGGTGTTAGCAGTTCTTAAAGCAATAAAATCCGGCTCCCCAGCAGACCCCTGCCCGCAATTTGTGTTCTCAGAAATTGCACCGACTCTCTGCCCCCTCATTACCAAACTCTTCAACCAGTCCCTCGCCTCCGCGTCCTTTCCAGACTGCTGGAAACACGCATCCGTAACCCCCCTACTGAAGAAAGCCGGTTCCGACATCCTCAATCCCGAGAACTATAGACCAATATCACAGCTCCCCTACCTCTCCAAGGCATTGGAAAAAATGGTCAACTCACAATTGTCCAAATACCTGGAGGACAACTCGCTTCTGGTCCCCACCCAAACCGGATTCAGATCCAACAACAGCACCGAGGCTACGCTGCTGGCAGTATCGGACAGTGTCAGATGCATCACTGACCAAGGGGGATCGGTGGCTCTGATACTGTTAGACCTGTCGGCAGCGTTCGACACGGTGTCACACGAATGCCTACTAAACATCCTCCGGAGCAAAGGAATACAATCCACGGCGTTACAATGGATTGAATCCTTCTTGAGCAACCGCACCCAAGCAGTGCACATGGGCCAATTCCATTCAAAGCCCCGTCCCATTGGCTGTGGAGTCCCACAAGGGGCCTCTCTAAGCCCCACTCTCTTTAATGTCTATGTTTCATCTCTGGCCGACATTGGAAGAAAGTGGGGCATCGGCATATGTTCATATGCCGACGATACACAGCTGATGGTGACTATGGACGAAAGAGCGGAAAGATCGGAAACAACCAAAAACAAACTACACAGTTGCCTCTCCGAAATGGCAGATTGGATGCCCAACCACTGCCTTAAGCTCAATGCCGGGAAATCTGAAATATTACTGTTCGGAGGAGCCAAACTATCGTGGAACGATACGTGGTGGCCACCGTCACTGGGAACAGCCCCCGCCCCGAAACAGTACGCCAGAAACCTTGGCATCATGATGGATGACGCACTGTCCATGAAAGATCACGTACGCATACTCTGGGGTAAAGGATTTGCAATCCTGAAACTCCTGGCCAAAATCTTCTCATGGATCCCACTGGACTGCAGACGTACGATTACCCAGGCCCTCCTAGTCAGCCGCCTGGATTATGGCAATGCCCTATTCAAAGGGATGAACGAGCAACTGTTCTCCCGCCTACAGGTCCTTCAAAACCAGGCAGCCAAACTGGTATGCAATAAGGGCAAACGAGACTCGGCATCAGCATGCCTGAAACAACTTCATTGGCTGCCAATGCGCCAGCGTGCCACATTCAAACTGCTCTGCCACACGCACAAAGCCCTCCACAAAACAGGCCCTACAATCCTACAAGGGAAAATCGAGTTCTATATTCCAAACAGGAACTTAAGATCCAACGGTGTACAGACAAAATATCGACTCCAAAATATCGACTGGACATAATATCGAGTTTTAAATATAGACTGGACAAAATATCGACTGGACATAATATCGACTACAAAAATATCGTTTTTCAGGTAAGTGAAGTAATATCGACTGTATAAAATATAGGTAGCAAAAATATTGAATTTTTAATAATATATAATATTTTATAGTGTATTTTTATGTAATAATATGTGTGATTAGTGTGTATTAATGTTATAAAATATTTTATTAAATGAATTTTGTTTTTATAATAATTGCGTAATGTAATTCTGTAGCGGGTTGTGGGTTTATAGGGGAATAGGGTGGGAAGTAATTTAATAATAATTAATTAATTAATATATGTTTGTTAATATTTTTAATTAATAATTAATTGATAATTAACTAATATTAATTAGTTAATTAATTAATATAATTTTGAACATATTTTGTATTAGTAATTAATTGTTAATAATTAATTGTAATTAGTTAATTACATTAATTAGAGTAAATTTTTGATATATATAATTTTGTGTTATTTTTAAGTAATTAATTTGGAAAAAATAATATTAATTATTAAAATAATTACAGCTAATGTTCTAATATATTTACTTTATTGTTATTGTTAATTCATAATTAATTGGTAATTAAATAATATTGATACATTTTGGGTAAAGGGGTATTTTTAGGGTTCAGGGTCAGTTTTCAGTTCATGGGTGAAGGGGTATTTTTAGGGTTCAGGGTCAGTTTTCAGTTCATGGGTAAAGGGGCATTTTTAGGGTTCAGGGTCAGTTTTCAGTTTTAGGGTAAAGGGGTATTTTTGGGGTTCAGGGTCAGTTTTCAGTTCATGGGTAAAGGGCCATTTTTAGGGTTCAGGGTCAGTTTTCAGTTCATGGGTAAAGGGGTATTTTTAGGGTTCAGGGTCAGTTTTCAGTTCTTGGGTAAAGGGGTATTTTTAGGGTTCAGGGTCAGTTTTCAGTTTTTGGGTAAAGGGGTATTTTTAGGGTTCAGGGTCAGTTTTCAGTTTTTGGGTAAAGGGGTATTTTTAGGGTTCAGGGTCAGTTTTGGGTTTTTGGGTAAAGGGGTATTGTTAGGGTTCAGGGTCAGTTTTGGGTTTTTGGATAAAGGGGTATTTTTAGGGTTCAGGGTCAACAAATAAGATTGTAAAAAATTATTTTTATTATTTTCATTTATTATTTAATTATTATAATTTAATTTAAGTAGTTTTAAGTATATTTTAGTAATTAAAATTTAATATTAATTTAATTTAACACTGTTTTTAATAAAGTCGATATTTTTTACATCTATATTATTGTAAACGATAGTTTGTACTCGATATTTTTGTACTTACCTGTTTGTAGATACAAACTCGATATTTTGACTGTCGATATTTTGTCCACGATATTTTGGCAAGTCGATATTTTGGCCCTCGATATTATTTCAGTGATCCAGATCCAACAACTCAGCCCTAGCAAAACCTAAGCGCATCTACAAAACAAGGACAGGTGGACGTGCCTTTTCTCACCTGGCGGCCAAACGATGGCATGAACTACCTATGGATCTTAGACTCACCACAAACCTTCTTCAATTCCGGCAAAAACTCAAAACCCACCTTTTCCCTAAAAACTAACTCCCCCTGTACAACCCTCAGCAGTCCCCTTTTCTTCTTAGCGCCTTGATATCCCTTGGGATGAATGTCGCGCTCTACAAATACCAGAAATAATAAATAAGGCTCTCGATATGTGGAGGGGAACAAGGGTGGATTTAGCAGGATTAAGTCTTAGGCCGGAGACGCTCTCAAAACTCCAAAGTATCTCCAGACAGCAGGGGCCGGAATGCTCCGGGTCGGCCATGAAAAGGAGGACATCGTCCGCGTAAAGGGCAATTTATCTTCATGGTGGGGGTCCCAGGACCAGCCTGGGACCACCACATCAGAGAGAATGAGGCAGACAAAGGGCTCCATTGCCAACGCAAATAGCAAGGGGGAAAACAGACACCCTTGATGTGTGCCTTTCCTAATTGGGAACACATCAAAGATAACCCCTTTGACATGGACTCTGGCCTACGTATTTGAGTAGAGGACGCTAACGGCGATTAGGCAAAGGAGACCAAAGCCCATCAGGTGGAGAACCTCCACCAAATAGGACCAGTCAACCATATCAAAAACTTTTTCAAAGTCAAGGAGTAGTAGGGCAAGGTATGGGGAGAGGAGTTGACGGTGGGCCAGGGCAAGGTGTAGATGCCGTGTACAGTGCCTAGTACCGCTCAATGGCATAAAGCCACATTGGTCGGGATGGACCAGTTTGTGGAAGAGGGGGCACAGGCGTTGTGCCAACACAGTTGTAAAGAGTTTCAGCTCTGTATTTATGAGGGAGATTGGGCGATAGACCCTGCAGGAAGGAGAGGGTGGCTGGGTCTTTGGGATGAGTACAATGGTGGCTAGGTCAGTTTCAGAGGGGAAAGAGCCCTTTTCAGCCATGTATCGGAAGAGCTCGGTTAAATGGGGGACAAGGGAGTCTCTGAAGGCTGCGTAGTATTCCAGGGGGAGCCGTCGGGCTAAGGCGTCCTCCCCGAGTTCAGCCGAGAGATCCCACTATGGATCTCCTCCAGAGTGAGGGGTAGGGACAGTTCTGAGGACTGTGCCTGGGTAAGGCGGGGGAGATGGATGTCCCTGCCTTCCAGCACTGCTGAGAGGGATAGGAAATGTTAATGTCTCCACCATATGTTTTGGGCTCCTGCCTGTCGCAGGCACTAAGCCTACCCACAAAGGTGAGGTACCATTTTTACCGGGAGACTTTGGACTATGCAGGGTGGGTAGAAGTTGGTGGATTTACACAGATTCAAGAACTTTCCGTCACAGAAATGTGAGGAAAATATGTTTTTGTTTTTTACAAAGTTTGAGGTTTGTATAGGATTCTGTGTAACATAACATTGGGAGAGCTAACCAAGTCACCCCTTCCTGGATTTTCCTGGGTGTCTATTTAACATTTTTTTTATAGGTTTGCTAGATTTCCCCAGGTGTCGGCAGAGCTGGGGTTCAAAATTCACAGCTAGGCACTTTGTAAAAAAAGGATAAGATTTCACCGTAAAAATGTAGTGTGTCCACATTGCATTTTGGCCAATTTCCTGTTGCAGGCACTAGGCCTACAAACATAAGTGATAACCATTTTTTATCAGGAGCATTAGGGGAACACAGAATTGCGTAGCAACTGTTAATACCTGTTTACTTTCTATGCATTTCTGCCTTTCAAATGTAAGACAATGGGTACAAAAATAAGTCTCTTTGAAAAATGTCCTATAATTTGCATGCTAGAATGGGTACCCACAATTTTGGAGATGTGCAAATAGCTACTGCTTCTAAACTCTATGGGCCACATGTAAAAAAATTGGAAATTGCGATGACCTAATTGTGATTTCTGAGAAATGCAATTAGGTAATCAGAATTTCCAATACGAGTTCCATATACCGATTCATAGTGGATCACAATCCGACCTATCTAATTAATATTAATGGGGTAGCTCACAATTTGCGACCTCCTAGGAATCACACAAATCACTGGGATGGTAACACGCTGGTGTTAAGAGACCACCATGCCTGTGATTGCTTTTAAATAAAGCAATCTTTTGTTTGTAAAGCAGCCCGTTTTTCCTTAAAGAAAAACGGGCTGCTTTACAAAAAGAAAATTGCAAATTTTTACTTTCATTTTTTAAGAGCAGGCAGTGGTCTGTGGGGCAACTGTCTGCTCTTAAAAATGCTTTTACAAACATTCACAGAGGGGAAGGAGTCCCTCTGGGACCCCTTCCCATTTGCAAATCGGTCACCACCTACTTCATGCAAATGTTTTGAAACCACAGGGACGCCCTGAACACGCCACTTCCAAATAGTGAATCGCAAACCCATTTTGCGATTCGCTAACAGATTACCAAATTGCAAAATAGGATCTGAGAATCGTCCCATTTGTGCACTCAAAAATATTGATACATGTGGCCCTAACTTTTGTTCCCATTTCGGAAATACGTATGTGTCCTTGATACCTATTTTTCTCGTTGTATACTTTACCAAATGAATTGCGATGTAACCAGTACACAATGAAAAACTATTACTAGATGCAGCTCAGTTATTGGCTCTGGGTTCCTCAGGTTCTTGTGAACCTACAAGTCCTATATATCCCCATAACCAGAAGGGTCCAGTTGATATACCGGTATATTGTTTGAAAATGTGGCACAAATGTCTATTTTTCAACTAATCTTCAATTTTAGTTCAAGTATGCAAGACCTCTTGTATATACTTTAGTATATACTTATATGTGTATGTACTTTGTGGGTTCTGGAGATCAGCCCTAGAACATGTCTGCTTCTTCTTAGGGGATTTTATTTCTGTTCAACGGCTTCTATTTAACTGTTTTAAGGGAAAACGACCAGCAGAGGTCAGTAAAATACCAGAATTGCTTTCTGGTTAGGGACTTTCTTTTTTTTCTTTTTCTGGCAACTGCCTCTATTTAACTTTTGTGATAGAAAAGGACCAGCGGAGATCAGTAAAATACCAGAACCACTTAGCATTCTCGAGATTCCTGTCCATAGAAATTGTTTTCCATTAGCTCCAATAGACAATAATATTTTTCCAAATCTTGTATTTCTAGTGATACGACCAGTGGTGGCCCTGATTTTTTATCAAAAACAGATCTTTGGACTATACCATTTCCAGCTGAAAGGCAACATTTCTCTTCATGTGTTCCCATATGTGGCGTGTCATTCAGTTTTGTGCTTATTTTCCCTCCATGGTAAAGAACAGTAGATGTTTCAGAATCCAGGCTACTGTGCTGCATAGCTAAATACATTTAAGTTCCCAAAGGAGAGACTGATTTCATTGCACATACTTGTTCTTATTTTCAACTATTTGTTTCTATAAAACAATCTTGAAGGATCTACACAAATGATCCCTTGCTGAATTCATAATTCTGTCTAATTTTCAGAAGTGTATAGCTTTCCTGGATCCATTATAGCTTTCACTCCTATTTCTACCAATAACTGCAAAGAGGTTGAACGCACAAACAGAGGCAAAAATAGGGTATTTCTCAATGAAGTAGCAAACTGTGTAAAATAATGGTTCTCCGACAAAAGTCTGCCTGTCCCTCAAAGCTGGGAAGATGGTGATTTCAGCACAACAAACCCTTTGTTTATACGATTTGCAGAGCAAAACCAGATGCTTTCTTCTGCAGCACTTTTATCCCCTTTAAAATGTATGTTTGGCTAATTTCTGGGTCCCCTCCGGGGGAACCCGCAAACCCTGAGTACCTTTAAAATCCCCATGATGTCGGGAGAAAAGAACACAAATTTGGTGGGGATACTTTATGTAGACAAAACGTTACAGGGGCCTAAGCGCGAACTACCCCTAATAAAGGCTTAGGACGGGGTTGGAGGCCTAGCAATGAAAGGGTTAAACTTCTTGGCAAGCACTGCCACGGGGCCTGGTTAGCAGCTCCAGTGCACTTTCAGAGTCATAACCATCAGCATTGGGGAAAGATGTTGAGGGTGGCCATACAAACATGGCACTTTCCTACATTGTTTTTTAAACATAATTTTATTGAGTTTCCATAACAATATCATACATGGTACAATGGAAAATTTGACAGTAAATTTTGGGAACAAATAGGTGTTCGTTTCCAAGTAATGTCTCAGATAGCACCGATATCAAAATAATGGTACATATACTTAGAGTGTAAGTAAGTAGTTGCCTATGAAATAAATAGCAAAGAATTACAAAAAAAGAGGGGGGTAAGAAAACATTTGGTGAATCTCATAGGCAAACTATCATAAGAGGCAAAACATGGTACAATAGAAGAAACTCGTTCACATCTGTTTAGCTTGAATCTACTTATTCTAGCTCTAAACTAAGGAGACCCCCCTCCCCCCAAGGCACTGGTCTATGTAATAACATAATCATTGATTTTGGAGATTGTAGTCCCACAAACTAATGCAAGTAGCAACGGATTTATACGCTCACATATATATTTAAATTGGCATATATTCATGTGTTTATTTCCCTTGGACAATGGCACTTTCATACATAATGTAATATTAGGCTCAACTGTGGTACATAATATGTTGTCGAACAAAATCGCTGTGCAATACTTTGTCACACCCGCAGTTGTACTTCTCTGTGCACAAGCCATCAAGCTCTCTTTCTGCTTTTTCTGGTGGAGGACACATGGTTCCAAATGCTTTTACTGCACAAAACTCAAAATCATCAGACTGTGTCATTAACCAGTCAGACAAACAGCACTTACCACAATCAGGACAGAACCCAGACGCCAGCAGGGCAAGAAGCAGGGATACAATGTCCCCCCACATTTGAAGATCTGAAAGAGAGGGCACATTTTATCAATATTATTCAGAATGTCACAGTTGCATTTGTTCCTTGGCCACTCTCAATTGATTACATCATAGATTGCATACGTTTGGTTATTCTTCATCTAAAGGTGAAAATGTTTCATTTTCTGCCCTAGTGCAATCCCAGGGACCTGGACACATAGGGTGATGGTGAGAGTATCTAGTGCTGTAGGGTGTGTGAGAGGAGACCCTCTGCTTCTAGTCTAGGAGGGGGGTTAATGACTCACATGTGAGTCCATTTAAGTCCATCTGAGCATGGGCATCACAGACAAGAGTGCCCAGTGCTGTGGGGTGTGTGAGCGGAGACTCTCTGCTTCTAGTCTAGGGAGGGGTTTATGACTCACATGTGAGCCCATGCCCCAGGAGCATCACAGACAGCAGTGCCCAGGGCTGTGGGGTGTCTGAGATGAGCCCTCTGCTTCTAGTCTAGGGGGGCGTTAATGACTCGCATGTGAGCCCATGCCCCAGGAGCATCGCAGACAGGAGAGCCCAGTGCTGTGGGGTGTGTGAGCGGAGACTCTCTGCTTCTAGTCTAGGGGGGCGATAATGACTCGCATGTGAGCCCATGCCCCAGGAGCATCACAGACAGGAGAGCCCAGTGCTGTCGGGTGTGTGAGCGGAGACTCTCTGCTTCTAGTCTAGGGGGGCGTTAATGACTCGCATGTGAGCCCATGCCCCAAGAGCATCGCAGACAGGAGAGCCCAGTGCTGTCGGGTGTGTGAGCGGAGACTCTCTGCTTCTAGTCTAGGGAGGGGTTTATGACTCACATGTGAGCCCATGCCCCAGGAGCATCGCAGACAGGAGAGCCCAGTGCTGTGGGGTGTGTGAGCGGAGACTCTCTGCTTCTAGTCTAGGGAGGGGTTTATGACTCGCATGTGAGCCCATGCCCCAGGAGCATCGCAGACAGGAGAGCCCAGTGCTGTCGGGTGTGTGAGCCGAGACTCTCTGCTTCTAGTCTAGGGAGGGGTTTATGATTTACATGTGAGCCCATGCCCCAGGAGCATCGCAGACAGGAGAGCCCAGTGCTGTGGGGTGTGTGAGCGGAGACTCTCTGCTTCTAGTCTAGGGAGGGGTTTATGACTCACATGTGAGCCCATGCCCCAGGAGCATCGCAGACAAGAGTGCACAGTGCTGTGGGGTGTGTGAGCGGAGACTCTCTGCTTCTAGTCTAGGGAGGGGTTTATGACTCGCATGTGAGCCCATGCCCCAGGAGCATCGCGGACAAAAGTGCACAGTGCTGTGGGGTGTGTGAGCGGAGACTCTCTGCTTCTAGTCTAGGGAGGGGTTTATGACTCACATGTGAGCCCATGCCCCAGGAGCATCGCAGACAGGAGAGCCCAGTGCTGTGGGGTGTGTGAGAGGAGACCCTCTGCTTCTAGTCTGGGAGGGGGTTAATGACTCGCATGTGAGCCCATGCCCCAGTAGCATCGCAGACAGGAGAGCCCAGTGCTGTCGGGTGTGTGAGCGGAGACTCTCTGCTTCTAGTCTAGGGGGGCGTTAATGACTCGCATGTGAGCCCATGCCCCAGGAGCATCGCAGACAGGAGAGCCCAGTGCTGTAGGGTGTGTGAGCGGAGACTCTCTGCTTCTAGTTTAGGGAGGGGTTTATGACTCACATGTGAGCCCATGCCCCAGGAGCATCGCAGACAGGAGAGCCCAGTGCTGTGGGGTGTGTGAGCGGAGACTCTCTGCTTCTAGTCTAGACAGGGGTTTATGACTCACATGTGAGCCCATGCCCCAGGAGCATCGCAGACAGGAGAGCCCAGTGCTGTGGGGTGTGTGAGCGGAGACTCTCTGCTTTTAGTCTAGGGGGGGGTTTATGACTCACATGTGAGCCCATGCCCCAGGAGCATCGCAGACAGGAGAGCCCAGTGCTGTGGGGTATGTGAGAGGAGAATCTCTGCTTCTAGTCTGGGAGGGGGTTAATGACTCGCATGTGAGCCCATGCCCCAGGAGCATCGCAGACAGGAGAGCCCAGTGCTGTGGGGTGTGTGAGCGGAGACTCTCTGCTTCTAGTCTAGGGAGGGGTTTATGACTCACATGTGAGCCCATGCCCCAGGAGCATCGCAGACAGGAGTGCCCAGAGCTGTGGGGTGTGTGAGCGGAGACTCTCTGCTTCTAGTCTAGGGGGGGTTTATGACTCACATGTGAGCCCATGCCCCAGGAGCATCGCAGACAGGAGAGCCCAGTGCTGTGGGGTGTGTGAGAGGAGACCCTCTGCTTCTAGTCTGGGAGAGGTTAATGACTCGCATGTGAGCCCATGCCCCAGGAGCATCGCAGACAGGAGAGCCCAGTGCTGTCGGGTGTGTGAGCGGAGACTCTCTGCTTCTAGTCTAGGGGGGCGTTAATGCCTCGCATGTGAGCCCATGCCCCAGGAGCATCGCAGACAGGAGAGCCCAGTGCTGTCGGGTGTGTGAGCGGAGACTCTCTGCTTCTAGTCTAGGGAGGGGTTTATGACTCACATGTGAGCCCATGCCCCAGGAGCATCGCAGACAGGAGAGCCCAGTGCTGTGGGTAAGCATGGGCGGAAAATCCGTTTCGCTCGCGGATTTTGCGGATTTTCGGTAAATTCGCAATCCGCGAGATTCTCGAATCTCCCGCAAAATCCGCAAATCCGCGAGCAGCGGATTTTATGGCTTGCTCGCACTGTTCGCGTGAGTTCGCGGCTTCCCAGTACAACTTCGCGCCCCGCGAATAAGCGCTAAATTGCATAAATATGATCTTAGCAAAACTGAAACTACTTACCAGGTTCAAAAGTTCAGGCTCATCATTAGTAGCCATTTCCTGTAGTGCTTCCTGAGGGGCCCCTCCAGAGTTCAGTTACCAGTTGCAACTATTATGTGACCCTGCTCTGAACCTCAGAATAGTTACACATATGCCACAAAGGTCCTGAATTACAGCTAAGGGAGACAAGCAGGAGCCAGGCTGGAAGTTCAAATCCATTAATCAGCCCCTAATTCATTATTGTCAGTTGGGGCAGGGCAGGTGTTGTAACTAATTTTGCAACAATGAAAGCACTTAGCAAGTGCAAAAGATCACTAATCAGGAAACACTAAGGAAGCTGGTGCCAGCTAACAAAATATTCTGTGACACATTATTCAGCCCCAAATTAATTCAGGTCACTTGAGGCAGGGAAGGTGTGCTTTGCTTTGCCACAATAATGTACACTGACTGGACAACCAGAGGGTGCTGTGATGAAACAGAGGGTGGCATGGGTGGGCCAGAGGGTGGCATGAGTAGTCAGAGAGTGGCAGTAGTGACAGAGAGTGGCAAACACAAAAAAAAAAATCCGCAAATTCGCGAGAATTCGCGGATTTTGCGGATTGCGAGTTCGCAAATCCGCAAAATTCGCGAACGCGAGATTCGCAAAATTCGCCCATGCTTAGCTGTGGGGTGTGTGAGCGGAGACTCTCTGCTTCTAGTCTAGGGATGGGTTTATGACTCACATGTGAGGCCATGCCCCAGGAGCATCGCAGACAGGAGAGCCCAGTGCTGTGGGGTGTGTGAGCGGAGACTCTCTGCTTCTAGTCTCGGGAGGGGTTTATGACTCACATGTGAGCCCATGCCCCAGGAGCATCGCAGACAGGAGAGCCCAGTGCTGTGGGGTGTGTGAGCGGAGACTCTCTGCTTCTAGTCTAGGGAGGGGTTTATGACTCACATGTGACCCCATGCCCCAGGAGCATCGCAGACAGGAGTGCCCAGAGCTGTGGGATGTGTGAGCGGAGACTCTCTGCTTCTAGTCTAGGGAGGGGTTTATGACTCACATGTGAGCCCATGCCCCAGGAGCATCGCAGACAGGAGAGCCCAGTGCTGTGGGGTGTGTGAGAGGAGACCCTCTGCTTCTAGTCAGGGAGGGGGTTAATGACTCGCATGTGAGCCCATGCCCCAGGAGCATCGCAGACAGGAGAGCCCAGTGCTGTCGGGTGTGTGAGCGGAGACTCTCTGCTTCTAGTCTAGGGGGGCGTTAATGACTAGCATGTGAGCCCATGCCCCAGGAGCATCGCAGACAGGAGAGCCCAGTGCTGTCGGGTGTGTGAGCGGAGACTCTCTGCTTCTAGTCTAGGGAGGGGTTTATGACTCACATGTGAGCCCATGCCCCAGGAGCATCGCAGACAGGAGAGCCCAGTGCTGTGGGGTGTGTGAGCGGAGACTCTCTGCTTCTAGTCTAGGGAGGGGTTTATGACTCACATGTGAGCCCATGCCCCAGGAGCATCGCAGACAGGAGAGCCCAGTGCTGTGGGGTGTGTGAGCGGAGACTCTCTGCTTCTAGTCTAGGGAGGGGTTTATGACTCACATGTGAGCCCATGCCCCAGGAGCATCGCAGACAGGAGTGCCCAGAGCTGTGGGGTGTGTGAGCGGAGACTCTCTGCTTCTAGTCTAGGGAGGGGTTTATGACTCACATGTGAGCCCATGCTCCAGGAGCATCACAGACAGGAGAGCCCAGTGCTGTGGGGTGTGTGAGCGGAGACTCTCTGCTTCTAGTCCAGGAGGGGTTTATGACTCACATGTGAGCCCATGCCCCAGGAGCATCACAGACAGCAGTGCCCAGGGCTGTGGGGTGTCTGAGATGAGCCCTCTGTTTCTAGTCTAGGGGGGCGTTAATGACTCGCATGTGAGCCCATGCCCCAGGAGCATCGCAGACAGGAGAGCCCAGTGCTGTGGGGTGTGTGAGCGGAGACTCTCTGCTTCTAGTCTAGGGGGGCGTTAATGACTCGCATGTGAGCCCATGCCCCAAGAGCATCGCAGACAGGAGAGCCCAGTGCTGTCGGGTGTGTGAGCGGAGACTCTCTGCTTCTAGTCTAGGGAGGGGTTTATGACTCACATGTGAGCCCATGCCCCAGGAGCATCGCAGACAGGAGAGCCCAGTGCTGTGGGGTGTGTGAGCGGAGACTCTCTGCTTCTAGTCTAGGGAGGGGTTTATGACTCGCATGTGAGCCCATGCCCCAGGAGCATCGCAGACAGGAGAGCCCAGTGCTGTCGGGTGTGTGAGTGGAGACTCTCTGCTTCTAGTCTAGGGAGGGGTTTATGACTCACATGTGAGCCCATGCCCCAGGAGCATCGCAGACAGGAGAGCCCAGTGCTGTGGGGTGTGTGAGCGGAGACTCTCTGCTTCTAGTCTAGGGAGGGGTTTATGACTCACATGTGAGCCCATGCCCCAGGAGCATCGCAGACAAGAGTGCACAGTGCTGTGGGGTGTGTGAGCGGAGACTCTCTGCTTCTAGTCTAGGGAGGGGTTTATGACTCGCATGTGAGCCCATGCCCCAGGAGCATCGCGGACAAGAGTGCACAGTGCTGTGGGGTTTGTGAGCGGAGACTCTCTGCTTCTAGTCTAGGGAGGGCTTTACGACTCACATGTGAGCCCATGCCCCAGGAGCATCGCAGACAGGAGAGCCCAGTGCTGTGGGGTGTGTGAGAGGAGACCCTCTGCTTCTAGTCTGGGAAGGGGTTAATGACTCGCATGTGAGCCCATGCCCCAGGAGTATCGCAGACAGGAGAGCCCAGTGCTGTCGGGTGTGTGAGCGGAGACTCTCTGCTTCTAGTCAAGGGGGGCATTAATGACTCGCCTGTGAGCCCATGCCCCAGGAGCATCGCAGACAGGAGAGCCCAGTGCTGTAGGGTGTGTGAGCGGAGACTCTCTGCTTCTAGTCTAGGGAGGGGTTTATGACTCACATGTGAGCCCATGCCCCAGGAGCATCGCAGACAGGAGAGCCCAGTGCTGTGGGGTGTGTGAGCGGAGACTCTCTGCTTCTAGTCTAGGGAGGGGTTTATGACTCACATGTGAGCCCATGCCCCAGGAGCATCGCAGACAGGAGAGCCCAGTGCTGTGGGGTGTGTGAGCGGAGACTCTCTGCTTCTAGTCTAGGGGGGGGTTTATGACTCACATGTGAGCCCATGCCCCAGGAGCATCGCAGACAGGAGAGCCCAGTGCTGTGGGGTGTGTGAGAGGAGACCCTCTGCTTCTAGTCTGGGAGGGGGTTAATGACTCGCATGTGAGCCCATGCCCCAGGAGCATCGCAGACAGGAGAGCCCAGTGCTGTGGGGTGTGTGAGCGGAGACTCTCTGCTTCTAGTCTAGGGAGGGGTTTATGACTCACATGTGAGCCCATGCCCCAGGAGCATCGCAGACAGGAGTGCCCAGAGCTGTGGGGTGTGTGAGCGGAGACTCTCTGCTTCTAGTCTAGGGGGGTTTATGACTCACATGTGAGCCCATGCCCCAGGAGCATCGCAGACAGGAGAGCCCAGTGCTGTGGGGTGTGTGAGAGGAGACCCTCTGCTTCTAGTCTGGGAGAGGTTAATGACTCGCATGTGAGCCCATGCCCCAGGAGCATCGCAGACAGGAAAGCCCAGTGCTGTCGGGTGTGTGAGCGGAGACTCTCTGCTTCTAGTCTAGGGGGGCGTTAATGCCTCGCATGTGAGCCCATGCCCCAGGAGCATCGCAGACAGGAGAGCCCAGTGCTGTCGGGTGTGTGAGCGGAGACTCTCTGCTTCTAGTCTAGGGAGGGGTTTATGACTCACATGTGAGCCCATGCCCCAGGAGCATCGCAGACAGGAGAGCCCAGTGCTGTGGGTAAGCATGGGCGGAAAATCCGTTTCGCTCGCGGATTTTGCGGATTTTCGGTAAATTCGCAATCCACGAGCTTCTCGAATCTCCCGCAAAATCCGCAAATCCGCGAGCAGCGGATTTTATGGCTTGCTCGCACTGTTCGCGTGAGTTCGCGGCTTCCCAGTACAACTTCGCGCCCCGCGAATAAGCGCTAAATTGCAGAAATACGATCTTAGCAAAACTGAAACTACTTACCAGGTTCAAAAGTTCAGGCTCATCATTAGTAGCCATTTCCTGTAGTGCTTCCTGAGGGGCCCCTCCAGAGTTCAGTTGCCAGTTGCAACTATTATGTGACCCTGCTCTGAACCTCAGAATAGTTACACATATGCCACAAAGGTCCTGAATTACAGCTAAGGGAGACAAGCAGGAGCCAGGCTGGAAGTTCAAATCCATTAATCAGCCCCTAATTCATTATTGTCAGTTGGGGCAGGGCAGGTGTTGTAACTAATTTTGCAACAATGAAAGCACTTAGCAAGTGCAAAAGATCACTAATCAGGAAGCACTAAGGAAGCAGGTGCCAGCTAAAAAAATATTCTGTGACACATTATTCAGCCCCAAATTAATTCAGGTCACTTGAGGCAGGGAAGGTGTGCTTTGCTTTGCCACAATAATGTACACTGACTGGACAACCAGAGGGTGCTGTGATGAAACAGAGGGTGGCATGGGTGGGCCAGAGGGTGGCATGAGTAGTCAGAGAGTGGCAGTAGTGACAGAGAGTGGCAAACACAAAAAAAAAAAAATCTGCAAAGTCGCGAGAATTCGCGGATTTTGCGGATTGCGAGTTCGCAAATCCGCAAAATTCGCGAACGCGAGATTCGCAAAATTCGCCCATGCTTAGCTGTGGGGTGTGTGAGCGGAGACTCTCTGCTTCTAGTCTAGGGATGGGTTTATGACTCACATGTGAGCCCATGCCCCAGGAGCATCGCAGACAGGAGAGCCCAGTGCTGTGGGGTGTGTGAGCGGAGACTCTCTGCTTCTAGTCTAGGGAGGGGTTTATGACTCACATGTGAGCCCATGCCCCAGGAGCATCGCAGACAGGAGAGCCCAGTGCTGTGGGGTGTGTGAGCGGAGACTCTCTGCTTCTAGTCTAGGGAGGGGTTTATGACTCACATGTGAGCCCATGCCCCAGGAGCATCGCAGACAGGAGTGCCCAGAGCTGTGGGATGTGTGAGCGGAGACTCTCTGCTTCTAGTCTAGGGAGGGGTTTATGACTCACATGTGAGCCCATGCCCCAGGAGCATCGCAGACAGGAGAGCCCAGTGCTGTGGGGTGTGTGAGAGGAGACCCTCTGCTTCTAGTCAGGGAGGGGGTTAATGACTCGCATGTGAGCCCATGCCCCAGGAGCATCGCAGACAGGAGAGCCCAGTGCTGTCGGGTGTGTGAGCGGAGACTCTCTGCTTCTAGTCTAGGGGGGCGTTAATGACTAGCATGTGAGCCCATGCCCCAGGAGCATCGCAGACAGGAGAGCCCAGTGCTGTCGGGTGTGTGAGCGGAGACTCTCTGCTTCTAGTCTAGGGAGGGGTTTATGACTCACATGTGAGCCCATGCCCCAGGAGCATCGCAGACAGGAGAGCCCAGTGCTGTGGGGTGTGTGAGCGGAGACTCTCTGCTTCTAGTCTAGGGAGGGGTTTATGACTCACATGTGAGCCCATGCCCCAGGAGCATCGCAGACAGGAGAGCCCAGTGCTGTGGGGTGTGTGAGCGGAGACTCTCTGCTTCTAGTCTAGGGAGGGGTTTATGACTCACATGTGAGCCCATGCCCCAGGAGCATCGCAGACAGGAGTGCCCAGAGCTGTGGGGTGTGTGAGCGGAGACTCTCCGCTTCTAGTCTAGGGAGGGGTTTATGACTCACATGTGAGCCCATGCTCCAGGAGCATCACAGACAGGAGAGCCCAGTGCTGTGGGGTGTGTGAGCGGAGACTCTCTGCTTCTAGTCCAGGAGGGGTTTATGACTCACATGTGAGCCCATGCCCCAGGAGCATCACAGACAGGAGTGCCCAGAGCTGTGGGGTGTGTGAGCGGAGACTCTCTGCTTCTAGTCTAGGGAGGGGTTTATTACTCACATGTGAGCCCATGCCCCAGGGGCATCACAGACAGGAGTGCGCAGTGCTGTGGGGTGTGTGAGCGGAGACTCTCTGCTTCTAGTCTAGGGAGGGGTTTATTACTCGCATGTGAGCCCATGCCCCAGGAGCATCACAGACAGGAGAGCCCAGTGCTTTGGGGTGTGTGAGCGGAGACCCTCTGCTTCTAGTCTAGGAGGGGGTTAATGACTCACATGTGAGCCCATGCCCCAGGAGTATCGCAGACAGGAGAGCCCAGTGCTGTGGGGTGTGTGAGCGGAGACTCTCTGCTTCTATTCTAGGGGGGGTTAATGACTCGCATGTGAGCCCATGCCCCATGCTGGGCGGCTGTTGCAGGGTAGCTGGACAGCTGCTTAACAGCTGAATTGTGCTGCCCCAACCCAAACAAGGTGAGTGTGCCACACATAGGGGTCGGGTAGGTCGAGCTAATTTCCGGTTAGATTAACGGACCACACTTTTGGAAGGGGAGCAGTCCTGCCAAGTACCACGCCTCTGAAACCTTGGCGGTCCCTCAATCATTTATGAGACTCCTTGCGCTTCCGGGACATCACTTTTTGTGACGTTCCGTGGCGCAGAAGCCTGCGTGATACTTATCAGGCTGCACTAAGCCACTTTTTTAAAACTTAATGCTGCCTGATCGATATCAGTCCCTTTAACACAATGTTCTGCGTTAAAGGGCGTTCCATGGGTGTTGCGGGCAACATCCATGGCCTTTGACACTGCCCCAGATTTATGAGAAATCATGAATCTGAGGCAGCGCCAAAAGCTTACGCCTCCCCAGGGGAGGCAGAGGGAGGCGCAACGGGGGGAAATATCTCGATTTCTCCTTGCTTTCCTTCTTCTATGTGGGCTGCATTCTGCGGAACATATAGAAAGAGGAAAAGACTCTTGCCATTTTTTTCCTTAGGGAAGCATAGCAAAAAGGCCTGCTGCACCTCACTACGGCAAAACCTCATAAATGAGGCCCTTACTCTAGTTCAGACCCCGGCCCGAGTTCAGGAGCAGACAGCAGTAACCAGCAGACTAACTAGTCCCCTTTCAAGGCCGCTTGCATTCAAATTAGCCGGCTTACAACCTCCCCTTCTTCGAAGTATAAAGGTATTAAAGGTACACATGTATCTTCCCTAGAGATAAGGGTGAGTATATAGGACAAAAGAAATACATAAGAATCAGCAGAGATAGAAGATGGTGGAAAATCGGTGAAAAGCATGCTTGCTTCCATACTGAGAGAAAACAGGGACTTGAACGCATCACAAGCACAAGAAATAGCAACGCTCTATGAACGACTGTCAAAATTGTAGGAAATTATATCCTTCACCCCGATAAGGTTGAAAGAGGCTGACAATCATATTTCAGATTTGGAGGATAAGGCGGCCAGTATGCAGCAACTAATCCAACTGGAGAAAAGCAAACATCAGATCGAGAACAAGATACAGGCTTTGGAGAACTATAATAGAAGCCCTAACCTGTGATTGCTGGGCATTCCGACGGGTTGGGAGGACACTTAAGTAATGAAATGGACGAGTCACCTTTGAAAAAAACTATGGCAGACCTGGATGGGGATCTATCAATTACTAGAGCTCACAGACAAGCAAATGCAAAATACCCCTGCACAATACTTTTGGACTTTGCATACTATCGCATTAAGGATTCGATATTTAACATGGCCATAGCAAAGAGAAGTTTTTCAGCTTCAGAAGTATTCCAATCTAACATCTTCTCTCATATGTCAGCAGTAACTGCATGGCAATGAAGAGAATTTGTGAAAATGATTGATTTATTTAAGGCCGCCCAGGCATCGATAGGGCCAATTCCTTTGAATTGTCTAATTAGAATTCTAAAATTGACAGCTGTTGAGGCCTTATATACCACGCTAGATTTTAGCAGAGAGGAGGGACACTCTGGAATCCAATTCTGGAAGAGTGCAAGGATGAAAGCAGAAGGGGTGCAACACAATGGCATCTAGACAAAGTTGGGGTAGGGAGGGAAGCACGGGCAATCCTTCACCAAGGGGGTGATGGGTAATTCAAGCGTGTGCGGGTGAAGTAAACCCCCACAAAAGGAGAGTTCAAACTCATATTCTTTAATTTTGAAAAAAATGGATGGGGTTGAACAAAGCCAGACCTTCTTGGACAAGAAACAGTGTAATTACGGCAAAAGGGATATCAAAGGAGAACAGGGAGAGAGCATCAAAGCGGAAAGGCAGCTAAAGGTACACAACACATCTACCATTACATAATGCACTTTATATTGTATGAGGCACTTTGGTCTTGCATAATTAAATTAAATAGGCATCTTAATGGATATGACCCTTTATATTTTTTTTGTTAAAGGAGACAATCTCTCCTATAAAAGGGAATTGCTAAGGGAATTATGCAGTCATAATTATGCACCCTCTTGCCGTATTTCTTAATAGCTGGCCTTATATCTGGTGGAGACTATGGCATGGGCTGGTTGCCAGTTCTTCAAGGTGCTTCACCAATCTTCATAGTTGGCCTTCGTTACACATGATTGTCTTCCCAGCTTTGTATTAACAGGTCTTTCTGGCTTGCTATGTTGAAGAGTTATTTCTAGTTTCCATGTCTTGTTGCTTCTTGGGCGTCTGTGACAAGACCAATGATGAATCTTTGCTTATCTGCTCATAAGCTTCAATTTGCTTCCTTGTTGATATTGGTGTATTTGCCTTTGGCTTTCGCATTTTCTGCTCTTATTCAGCTGGTGTTGACTGCAGCTCTCTTTTACTTTCTCTGTTGGATTTTGCAGAAAGTCTCTGGGGAGATCCATTCTTTTTGTTGGTATTTATTGAGACCCAGTAACTCCTGCCAGGTTTATGTTGCTGTTTCTTTTACCTTCTCCCACTGACCCACTACTGGGTCTCTGTTATCCTCTTGTTCTTGCAGGACTTGAAACTTGTTACTGGGTTTTTACTCCATTTCTGTGCCTCTCTGAGGATGGTGATGTTATATTGCTGGAGTTGGTTTGTCTGTTCCATTAAGGGCTGCTTCATTAAATTAAAGAAGATCTGGAGCTCCAAGAACCTAACGCAGCAAAGTCCAGGCTTGGTAACACCAATGTAAAATCCAAGCAGAAACTTGGAGGACAACAGTCACCAACACCAACAAAGTGCAGAGCTTCAACACCTGTCTGAGGAAAATCCTCCACATGCACTGGCCAAGCACCACCAGCAACAATCTATGACAGAAGAATTTTTATCCCATCATGAAAAGGCACTGAAGCTGGATTGGTCACGCTCTCTGCAAGCCCCTGCAAAAGAACACCAGCCAAGCCCTCACCTGCAACCCACAGTGGTAAAGGAAAAGTGGGAAGGCCAAGAAACACCTGCTGTCAGGGCCTCAAGACTGACTGCAAGGAGATGGGTTATGACGGGAGTCAGATTGAATGAAAACCCAGGACAGAGATGACTGGAGGACCTGGTTAATGGCCCATACCTTTGGAGAGGCAGGTGGCATAAAAAAGTATGTAAGTAAGTACTCACTCTGCAATCACTACCTCAGAAAGGTACATTCCTCCTCCTCACTCTGAGAGATAGATACCTCCTGCTCACTGTGTGGGAGTCTGCATTATCTTTGACACTTACATTGCTTTGCAGAAAGTTAAATTCCACCTGCTTGATGTCTGAAATCTACATTCACGCATTCACATCTTAAACAATTTCTCAGGGAGTTTAAGAAAAAAAACTGTGTTGCCTGTTCTTGTACTCAATGGTGCTAAATGTGAGCTGTGTCCTGCCCTATATCTAATGTTGTCATCTATTTGTGAGAGTTAAATACCCCACTCACACTGTCTCTAATCTCTTGTATCACATATTTACTATGTCTAATCTCTTGTACCCCACACTCTCTGTCTGTAATGTCCTGCGCTACCAACAATGCTACTGTCCATTCCTTATCATGTTAAATAGTCTATACTCACTGTTTCTAAATTCTAGTACTCCATACTCACTCTCCCTAACTATTTTTTCCTACATTCACTGTCTGTAATCCTGTATCCCATACTCACTGTCTCCAATCTTCCAGGTCCCATTCTCACTGTCTCTAATCTCCTGGCTCCCATACTCACTGTCTCCAATCTCCCGGATCCCATACTCACTGTCTCTAATCTCCTGGCTCCCATACTCACTGTTCCTAATCTCCTGGATCGATACTCACTGTCTCTACTCACCCGGATCCTATACTTACTCGCTTTAATATCCTGTACCTCACGCTCACTGTCTCTAACCTCCCAGATCCCATACTTACTGTGTCTAATATCCAATTTTCCAGTCTCACTGTATCTAATCTCCTGGAACCCATACTCACTGTTTCTAGTCTCTCAGAATTCATACTCACTGTCTCTAATCTCTTGTACTTCATACTCACTGTCTCAATTGCACTGCACTACCTTCAATGTTACCCTTTCTTTCTTATTGAGTTAAATATCCCATACTCACTGTTTTTAATCTCTTGTTCCCCATACCCATTTTCCCTAATCTCTCCTACCCAATACTCACTGTCTCACATCTCATTTCCCCATTCTCACTGGCTGTAATCCTGTACCCCATTCTCACTGTCTATAATCTCCTGGTTTCTTTACTCGCTGTGTCTAATCTCCCAGATCTCATACTCACTGTCTCTATTCTCTTGCACTAGCTTCAATGCTACCCTCTCATTCCTATCTAGTTAAATACCACATACTCCGTTTCCCTAATCACTTGCACTCCATTGTCACTGCATTTAATCTCTTCTACCCCAAAACCACTTTTTCTAATCTCCTGTACCCAATACTGTAATCCTGTATTCTATACTCACTGCCTCTAACCTCCCAAATCCCACACTTACCGTCTCTAGACTCTCGGATCTCAAACTCACTGTTTCTATTTTCCTGCACTACCTTCAATTCTACCCTCTCTTTCTTATCAGGTTAAATACCCTATTCTAGCTGCCTTTAATCTCTTGTACCCCATACTCACTCTCTGTAACCCTGTATTCCATGCTAACTGTCTATAATCTTCTTGATCCCTTACTCACTGTCTCTAATCTCCCAGATCCCATTCTCACTCTCTCCCATCTCCCAGATCCCATACTCCCTCTCTCCAATCTCCCCGTTGAGACTCATTGTCTCAAATCTCTTGTATATCATATTCACTGTCTCTCTATGGTGCACAACCTTCAATGCTACCCTCTCTTTCTTATCAAGTTACATACCCCATTCTTGCTGCCTTTAATCTCTTATACCTCATACCCACTTTTTCTAATCTGATTTACCCCATAAGCACTGTCTCTAATCTCCCACATTATCTCTAAAGCTGCCATTTTCCATATCTTTCAAGTGGAGTTAATTACCCCATATTAATTGTTGGGAATCTCCATTCATAATTGACATGTTCATTTCTTCCTCAGAGTGTGGAACATATCACATTCTGAACATTCCAATCTCTTCTTCAGGGTGAGACTCATTCCCTGTCTGGAGTTGTCTCTCTAATCTCTCCCAGTTCCATCTTGTCCTATGGGATTGAGAAACATAATACTCACTCTCCGCAGCTGCACAGGTCTGTACGGTACTCAAAAGATGTGAGGTGATGGAGGGATGCTCTAAACTTTAATTTGAGACAGACTGCCCTTATATACCTGATCCTGCACGTAGGGAGGGATCTGCCGCCCCTCCAGTGTCCAATCATCTCCCCATTTGTTTCAATCATTTGTAGCTTCTAGACTGACATTAACTCCACCCTCTTTCATGTTTTCTACTATTTGGATCCTATCAAAGCATTACTTACCTAGGCTCAGTGTTTAGGGAAAAATCATCTTTGGCATGAACACACAAAGACAGACACATGCACACACACCAACACATACACACATACACACACACACTCACAGAACAGAGGCTTGCCATTGAAGCCACCAAAACAACTACATATTTTGAAGGATGAGCTAAGGCTTTATTACTTTGGATGAAAACAGACCCCTGTCTCAACTGTCCCTGTTGATTTTCAGTGTGGCTCACACTTAGCTCCATTCCTGACTCCATCCAGACTTACATTAATGCTATATTAAATATGTCAGTGCAACATTACTTTTATTATATAGGATCTCTATAAATGCTCGAGGTTAGTTGACAATGACATTTATTCCGGTCTGAGTATATATCGCTCTCCATACTTCTTTTGTGTCCTAATACCCTTCCTAAGATGGTCCAATTGATGATTTATATGGTGCCTCCTTCTCTTGGCGCGTTTGTCAACGGCTCCACTTTCCATCGTATACATGGGCCTTCTTTAGAGCGCCTGATTGATAGAGTTATTTGGGTTTGAATTATGTGGTACATGTTTTTGTGTTGTGTGAAGTTTGATGATGTGACGGGGCACAGTGCACTGACTGTCGCTGTGCATGAGCACGAGTGTTGCAGACATCTGTTCGGGGTGGTATATGGAGTTCACTCAGTAGCGTCAGAAATGCCAAATCATTTGGGGCTCAATTACACCACCAAGGAGGATTTTTGGAGCTAATCCGGGAGTGACAGAGAAGCAACCAGTTGTATAAACACCAGTGAGCAGTACATGCAGTCCACCCAGTAGCTTAATAGAAACCAAACAATCCCCACAGGAGTAACAGGGGAGCAAATCATTGCAGGCACTGCTAATCCACCAAGTAGTGTCATATTGAGTCCACGCAGCAGTAACAGGGGATCAACTCATTGGAGGCACTGTTAATCCACCAATATTATATGGAGTCTATGCAGGGGTACTAGGAGAGCAACACATTGGAGTCACTGCTAATCCACAAAGGAGTATCATATTGAGTCTACCGAGGAGTAACAGTAGACAACTCATTGGAGGCACTGTTAATACACCAGGGAGTATTAAATGGAGTCCATGCAGAAGTACCAGGAGAGCAACACGTTGGAGGTACTGCTAATACACAAAGGAGTATCATATTGAGTCTTCTTATGAGTAACAGGGGGAGCAACGCATAGAAGACAATGTTCATCCACTAAGGAGTATTAAATGGAGTCCACACAGGAGTAACAGGAGAGCAACTCATTTGAGATACTGTTAATCCACCAAGGAGTATTAAATGGAGTCCATGCAAGAGCAACTGGGGAGCAACTCATTGGAGACACTGTTAATGCACCAAGCAGTATTATATGGATTCCACGCAGGAGTAACAGGGAAAAAAGCACATTGGAGGTACTGTTAATCCACCAAGGACTATCATATTGAGTCTACCTGGGAGTAACAGGGAAGCAAATCATTAGAGACACTGTTAATCCACCAAGCAGCATTATATGGATACCACGCAGGAGTAACAGGGTAAAAGCACATTGGAGGTACTGTTAATCCACTAAAGAGTATCATATTGAGTCTACCAGGGAGTAACAGGGAAGCAAATCATTGGAGACACTGTTAATCCACCAAGCAGTATCATATGGAGTCCACACAGGAGTAACAGGAGAAAAACTCATTGGAGGCACTGCTAATCCACCAAGGAGTATCATATTGAGGCTACCTAGGAGCACACACATACAGACCTACATGGACCGGTACACATAAACCACCTAGCGAACAATCACCCATATACACAGACCACATGATGTGTTATATTGAATGCTTAATGCTGTGGGATGGCTGCTTAAAAGTGCTAGATGTGACTGGAGGGAGGAAAGAAAGGAAGACAAGTGAGGGAGTGCGTAAGGAGCTTAATAAATGTCAAGATTTTTTCAACTATAGAAGCAAGCTGTAGTTAGTTTATAAATAACATTATGTGTGTGTGCTTCTTACAGAGGAGGAAAACAGGAAAGAACACAAGGCTGCAGGTGAAGAAAAGAGGGAGCAAGAGAGGGATGTTGGTATAAATCAAGGAAGAGACAGAATGGTATGAAGAACAGGGGTCCAACAGATGTTTAGGATTGGAGGCACTGCTAGAAAGATGCCAAGGCATGCCAAGTACCTATGTCCATGAACCAGCACCCTGAAGCTAAGATGCTGCCTTCAGACACTCAGGCACACATACACTGCCCCACACAACATAGATAATGTCATATAGTGCAGATAGGGATTCACAGAGTGTAAAGGGACTGAACAAATGGAAAACAGATGGACAGATGCCTGGATGCAGGTTTATGACCCCTTCATCCTGAAACCGTTGCTGCCAAAATTTCGTTTCCAAGTACAGGAAAGATTTATGTCAATGCCAACTGCATCACTGGCCTCTACTTAGAGAAATCATTCCCTCTGACTGACTGGCTGGTGAAATATGTGACTCTCCATTCCCTTTGAAATAACTTATTATAATGACATTGCATCAAAGTCTGAGCACGTAAGCAGGACAGGCGGCAGAGAAACAGCAGAGCGCTGAACAGAAGGGCAAGATTCAAGATACTTTGTTGAAAAGATTGACAGAAGGGAGAGAGGAGGTGGGTAACAATGAGTGGGGGTGTGCTAGACAAGAAGAGCTGCCACTGTCTTCCTGAATTGCAGTGGGAATCATTATTGGAAGTTCTGAGAACGAATATGTGGTGAGGATGCTGGTGGTTACACTGTTATCTCAGGTGAATGAGTTAGTAATCCACTGTCCCATTTCTCCCTTGACCTCCTTGCTAAGATCCTACAAATGAACATATGTAGTACTGCATTTCAGTTACTTTATTTTATAATAACATATGACCCACAGTGATTGCCAGTACCTCCATATGCACCAATCACAGAGGAATGGATTATACACAATGTACTGGTTGGTTAATACCTATGTTTGGGTGCAGAGCAAGAATATTGTTTGTTTTAAATATCGATGTAATTAATATCTATGTAAAAATATTGATTTGTTAGTTGTGTCAAAATATTGTTAGTGTTAAATATCGATGTTAAAATATAGATGTAAAAAACATTGATGTAAATAATTTTTATTTAATGTTTATGATGTGAATTTTATTTTGTTGTTTAATAGTTATTTTATGTTATATTGTAAAATTAAAAGTAACATTTTACGGGCGGGATATTGATGTTATAGGGGATTAAGGGTGAATAGTAATTTAAAAATGTTATTTTTAATTTATTAAATTTAAACAATTTGTAAATATTTTAGGAGCGGGATGTTTGGTTTATAGGGTAGCACGGTGGGTAGTAATTTAAAAATGTATATAAATATAAAATGTGTTAATGTATTAATTTGCTTAAATTGGTATACATTTTAGGATCAGGATTTTGGGTTTTTGGGGAATAAGGGTGGGTAGTCATTTTAAAATGTTGTTTCAAAATGTTTATATTAATTATTAGAATTAAAAAAAAAAAATT